>NC_056499.1:54517408-54523057 GCF_014905685.2 Nematolebias whitei | reverse complement strand
TGATAATAGAAAGTAGTCTTCTTTTACTTGATTAATTCAAGAAAGAATGTCTCAGGATGGGTCAACCTGTATTTCTGGATTCAAATCAATGAAATGACAGTTTCTGTCCCATATGGTCCTTAAGGTCAAATCTTGACCTTAGGCCTAGTTCACTACAGTCCCCCCTTTGGAAATCATCGCCTGTCCATGGGGATGAATTCCAACATGAACTTACGCCTTCGAATGTCCTTGAGCTTGATGTAATCCAGCAAGGAAAACCAAAGTCAAAAGTAATCCAGCAAGGAAAACAAAAGTCAAAAGTAATCCAGCAAGGAAAACAAAAGTCAAGGTAATTCCACAATGTTCTTGGTAATTCCATTGTGTTGATGATAATTCCATAACGCTGTTGGTAATTCCATTGTAGCAATGCTTTAACCCCTTGGAAACAGAGTCTGTAATCCATTGGAAAAAGTCATATAATCCACAATGGTAAATCCACAACGATTGGAAGTGTTGATTGATCAGCATACAGAGGGTTCCCTTGAATTGAACTGAAGATGCGGCCACTGGATGAAGAGTGGAGACCAACGTCAGGATTGCAGGTCTCCTCCAGCGACGGTCGTCTCTGGGCGACGTCCAGTCTGTGCCGTTCTGGTTCAATGTGTCATGCAATTATGTGGTTTAAGGTGGGCTTATGAAGGGGATTTTACATAAGGCCTTAAACTATATGCACCTGGTGTGTAAGCTATTATGATTGGGAACAGCTACAGCTACCAGTTAAGGGGTGGAACATGCTGAAAAGGGTAGTAATAGGGATTTATACCTATAGAAGAGTGTTCCAAACTATTTTTCCATTCCTAACTTGGTTTAAGTTAGCTTTACATGGCAAAATATAGTTTGGTTCAATTGTCTGTTGTCTATTAGACGAACGACTTGAGATTGGGTGTTTGGTTTCCCCATAAATGTTCTTGGAAGTCTATGGCGAGACTCATCAAAAAGAATTAGCGACCCCCCCGAATAGAATTGTTCGAGTAGGTTCGGCTTACGCGTTGTGAGATCAATGTAGATTATGGTACTTAAGATAGCATTAATCTACATTGACTCCGCAAAGATTGCAATTTAACGAATGAACTGCATGTTGGCATGGTTAAAGGCCTCTTAGTCTCTAACTTAACTACACACAAAATTCCTTCTTTCTTGGGGTGTTCAGAAACAATACCAAAAACCAATTAAACGATGTCTCAACATCGACAAAAACAGTGACTAAGCAACCAGTAAAACAATGTTTCAACATTGACAAAGCAGTGATTAAGCAACTAGAAAACGACGTTTCGGTGCGTCACTCACTCTGAATGTCAGGTTTGCTCACGTTATCGCGTCTGGTAGCATTATCCTAACTGGCGTTACCCCCCTTCGGTCATGGGAGACCGTGAACACGGGTGAGGACGTCGTTCCATGAGCTAAAGTTAGGCTGTCCTTGAGTAGTTTTAACTGTTTGCGCAGCTGAAAGAGGACTTTTAGGTCTGGATTGGAATCCAGTTTACCTTTCGATGGAGTGTATTTGTCTGGGTCAGTCAGATACAGTATCATCGAGTTAATTGCAGGATCATCCAACTTCTGAAGTTGGGTGATGTCTGGGTCAGGTGAAAATGACTTTTCATATTTTAAAAGAACTTGGCGAAGGTTGTCTCTTTCTTCATCAGATGTCAGAGTGTCGGCTTGGGCGACCACCTGTTCAATCTGTGATGAGACTGATGAGGGTTCTTGCTCCTTGGGGAGCTCCAACGAATCATTTTCTGAGTCGTCGGACCTGTCTATGGGTAAGACACCATAGGTTTGAGGTCCTTGGTCGACGTCATTGGTTGAGAAAAGAGCTATGGCCTGTGTTGGTTTTGTTAACCATACTGGCCCAGCTTCTTGACTCGGTACCAGGTTATCTGGGAGTCCTCCCAGAAATGGAATGCCTAGTTCAAAATCATGAAAATCAGGTTCTGAGTGTTCAGTGTGCGATGACTCATCATCGTTTGTGTGTGAGTTTATCCCCCCTTCGTCCGATGAGGGGTTGTTGGAGGCAGCAACAGCAATGTCTTGGTGTGGTCCACCGACATCTGTAATGTTGTCATTCGCGCCTTCAGATTTAGTAGCGATCACATCACTACATAGTGCTCCCGGTTGGATTCCCGTTTCAGCATGCTTGCCCTGCGTGACCTTGTCAGCGGCTGGGAAACCAGCAGGTCTCGTGCAGGGGTCATACTCTCTGATCAAAGCTTCACACAGAAGGTTGTAATCCCTTCTCGTTGCATCATCTCGTTGAAGGTGAACACCTCTCTGTCCGAAGTGAGCCTTATCAGATGGATTTTATCCAAAACCGTAGCATTAGGATAACCATTCAATCTGAATTCAATGTCTTTCAGGTACGCTTTTGTTCCAGTTGAACCCATCGGTCCAGGTACAAAGCGTTGTACATATTTTGAGAGTTTTAGCAGAACATATATTGGAAGAGGAAGTTTCCATGCACTCCATTGCATGTTTGGTGGAGGAGACCTGTTCAGGTCTGTTCCTACCACTTTAGGTGAGGGTGGAGGTTTTTCTCTCCACACCTGTGGAGGTGCAACAACATCTTTCTGAGGTTGTTGTGGGTGACCTGGACTCTGTCCACGGTCTTCTCTGAGTTCCAGACAAACTCGCCCCACGTCAGAACTTTTATATGTTGCTGCTCTTAGTTTCTCCTCACATGCTTTCAGGCGTTCCTGTGATGTTTGACATTCACTTAGTAAACGCATATATTGTTCCAGCAATAACTCTCTATCCACTCTGCGTTTGTGTAGATCTTTTTTAAGCGCATCTATTTCACCTTTGCAGTGGGAAACTTGTGACACTGTCACGACGTGATCCCGTCTTAATGCAAAGTATGATTCTTTCAGCAACATTGCCATTTTAGCCAGCTTTTCATAGCTTGACATTGTAATTTCTGTAGAGGTCACACTCTTTGCAACCTCCATCAGATTGTCCACTAACTCTTTTGGGTTCATGCTGTACACCTGTTTGCCATATGGATGTAAGGATCCTGTTAGCAGTGCTAACGCATACTCTAAACAGTCCTTCATCTCATAAGGATCAAAATCTTTTCCTACCACACCTGTCATGTTTTTCACTGTGTAGCTCTTTATCTGTTTAAAACAGTTGCCAGCTTCAGATTATTTTACAGGTAAATATTTGTATTCAAGTGTCATTGAGTTTCACACTATTTTAGCTCTGGGTTTACACAAAAGTACTGTTATAAGTCAACTTATTCAGAGGAACGGGCACCTGTTTCTTAGGTTTTACCCCAATTCATGAATATTTAAGTAAATGCTTGTCTGCAGTGTTACTTTTAATGTGCTTATTTTTTAACAGATACTAGATTACCAAGCCTCTCAGTGTTTTTTACTCTAAAGCACTGAATTTTTATAAACCTGCAATTTTTCTAAAAAGTCTTACAGCAACATCAGTTTAAAAACGCTTTTTAAACCGTTCTATTCCAGAAATTCGCTATTTTTAACAGTTACTCATCAACCCAGGTTGGGTGAAAAGAGAAAAGAAAATTGATGATGAGGAATAATCAGTCTTTCTTCAGAAAAACTGTTATACTCCTGTTCTCCTGCCAATATCTTTTATTTAAAAATTAAATAAGAAGATGTAATTGTTTAGGTGGTAACTTAAACAGAAAAGTTTCTTTTTTCTGATAAGTTTACTCTTATTTAGTGATTTAGCAATTAAACGTGTATTATCTTTCCAGCAAATGAGTAAACTTTATCTACTCTGTGAATATCTGTATCTGTATCTTTTAAAAAGTTTCTAATTTTTATTTTGCACCTCTATCATGAGGAATTACCAGTGAATAAAAAGTTTTTGGTAAATGCGTGCTGCATAAATACCTTAATCACTTTTTAAATGCAAGATAACAGTGATTATTCAGCTTGAGGAAAGTTTATTAACTCAAAAATTCGTCTTACAGAAATAAATACGTTTAATTTCACTCAAAATAACCTAAAAACGAAGTGAAACTGTGATATCAAGTTTCCACAGGAGGGGGCAGTGTTTAGCTTTCTACCAGCAGGAGCTTATGACGACTTCCTGTGGACGTTCTGTTGACATCCTGTCGTTAGCCGCTTAGCTTAAAATTAGCTTAGGCTAAACTCGGTTAAAATCAACATTTCTGAACGTATTTCAAGCTAAAACGTGGCGTTGTTTCAACAAGCACGACTTTTTTGCATGAACATGAGTTTTTGGGGACTTGTGGCAGCTTCATTTAGTGATTTTAAGCACAGAAAAAGCTTCGGTGCAACCGAGCTTTACAATCTGACATGGAGGAAGTGACGTGACACGTCACTCATCCGGTCGTTAGCTGTTAGCTTAAAATTAGCATCTGCTAGCGTGGTCCAAAAACACCATTTAATGATGGATTTCAAACTGAAACGTGGCAACATTTCAGCGATTAGGCTTCAAAGAAACGGGCAGTGGATCAGAATGCAGCTTTAAAGCGTTTTCCAACTTTAAAAAGCAGATTGAAATTCCCTAAGAAGACGAGCTTCATTTCTGGGTCACGTGACTGAATCTACCAATGATAGAGCAGCAACGGGGTGGGTTTCTATATCGCTGACTCAGAGGAAGTGACGCAGGCACGTCACTCACTTCTCAGCGAATCACAGCGTCCCAACTCAGCCGTTTTCAACCAATCACCGATCGTTTTTCCAGCTAGCATGTTAGCCTTAGCCTGAACTAATCCGTCAACTTTTCGTCTTTTAAACTGTCAAAATGCACTATTTTCTGTTAAAAATGTAACGAATCAAGCTCTGAAAGCTTCACTGAGACTTTGTCCAGTCCTTAAAACGTTTCTCCATCTATTTAAAACAACTCGTTCGAATTTCTCAGAACAGATTGGACCAAAACCGGGTCTGCAGCAGAACCTCCGTCCTTTTAAACAGAATAAACGTTTTCCACAGCTCATCAGCTTCAGTTACACATAACAGACGTACAATTCAGCTTTTAAACAGACACGTTGACTCACAATTTCAGCTTTCAAAGCACCACTAGCTGCGAGCATTTCTGTAAGCTTTCTCTGAGCATCGCATCTCAACACAGCGTTTCACACAGCTACAATCTGCACGTTTTTCACAGCAGGATCTGCAATTTTTTCTTTCATGCCAACATGATATTCAATTGTCACACGAATACAGTCCATTTTATGAAGCGTACGAGGCCACCAGATGTAGTATGTACATATACTGATATATATTCATACTGTTAAAACGGATTATTTCATTTTTCTGGACTGTATAATGACGTGCATCTGAATTAATAAAATGTGGACGGAAACGTTAATTATCTTTGACTCACCAACGACAGTGGGCCATTTATTAACATAATCAAGTTTAACACATCACACATTTACATTAATTGGCAGGAATTGAGAATAACGACAGCTTATTAATCAGTTTACAGGAAGTAAACAATGCGGCGATTGTTCTCACTTCCAGTAGTACAGCAGACGTCAACCACACGGCGGTGATTGAAAAACTTTGCTTCAGACATTTCTAAAAATATCTGTAATGATTTTTAGCAGATAGAAGAATTTTAAAGATGGAAAGATGAAGTTTATCTACAGAGAGATGTGTGAGGGAATTTGTC
>NC_056499.1:54516615-54517160 GCF_014905685.2 Nematolebias whitei | reverse complement strand
AACAGCCATCAGTGTGCTAATGATCCATTGTTAGGCTGATGGTCATTCTTGAGCATGTGATCAGCTGGTTTTGGTTGTCAGCAGAAAAACTGGTTGATCCACTCAGAGAAGTTGCTATTTAAGAGACTGAGCTGAATACAGCACCTCAGACTGAGGAAGTCTCTCGGATGAGAGACGAAATGTTTCTACATTTTTTTGTTGTTTTGCTTTGTTTTTATTGAATGTCCAGAGGACCAGATTTAACTTTTTTAGAAGTTCAGAAGAAGTTGGTTTTCAAAGTTTTGTAAGTCCAGTCTGTCTCTTTTGGGAGGGAGAATATGTCCTGCTGTACTGAACAGTCTTTCAATAATCTTTCAATAGACTTTCAATAGTCTTTCAATAAGGCCATGTGTGGCACGTACTGTATCTTCTGGCTGACTCTCCTCAGTGGAATCCATTTTGGGTGTTTTAGCGATGCTGCGGGTACGCCCAACTCAATGACATATTATATATATATATATATATATATATATATATATATATATATATATATATATATATATATA
>NC_056499.1:54510848-54516605 GCF_014905685.2 Nematolebias whitei | reverse complement strand
ATATATATATATATATATATATATATATATATATATATATATATATACTAGTAATATAGCTCTTCTTCAAGGTGGGTCTAATGTTACCTGCCCACTTTGCATTGATTGATTGGACAAGCGACAAGATTATTATTATTATTCTGGCTTTTCCCTCTTCAGGGTCTCCACAGTGAGTCATCCTCCTCCATCTCTGTCCTCTCCATCCTCTGTCCACTCCAACTACCTCCATGTCCTCTCTAACTGCAACTATGTATCTCCTCTATGTCTTTTTCCTGGCAGCTGCATTTTTAACATCCTTCTACCAATATCCCCACTGTCCCTCCTCTGGACATGTCCAAACCACCTCAGTCTGTCTTCTCTAACTTTATCTCCCAGTTGTTCAACCTGTGCTGTACCTCTGATGATCTCATTCCTAATCTCATCCATCCTTGTCACTCCTAAGGAGAACCTCAAAATCTTTATTTCTGCCACTTCCAGTTCTGTCTCCTGTCTTTTTGTCAGTGCCACTGTCTCTTTAAACTTAAGTATATCAATAAAGTATATAAAGTATAAAAGTATAAAGTATAATAAAGTAAATAAACTTTATTTATGGGTGTACACATGTTTTATGTTTTATGTAATGTTTTCATTTTTACTTTATTTTACTTTATTACTATCCGCACCTTTATGTCGAAGCAAATTCCTAGTTTGTGAACCTCGTTCATTGACATGGCAATAATAAACTGATTCTGATTCTCCAGACCATACAACATAGCTGGTCTCACCACTGTTTGGAAACTTTTTCTTTGACCATCCAGATATACACTGTTTGCTAACACTTAGCATGATAAAGATGGCCACAAGTCATGAGATTAGCTTACTTACCACCTTTGTTTGACGTTGTACAGTCGTAAACTTTTGCTATAAATCCACAACGCCAAGTATTATTCCTTGGTCTGCAATGAAATATGCAGTAACAAAACTTGGAAAAGTGCAAGAAGTCACGGTTGCTTGTAGCTATGTAGCGTCTTTGAACTTGGTTTGCATGTCAGCGCTGAAACTTCAGAAGATGCTGATTGGCTAGATGCACATCACATGACAAATCATGTGCCACAGGTCTGTTTTGACCAGAGGGCGGTGGGGTTCCGTCCCCACATTGCACGCATCAGGCAGCTGCACTGTACAGACTACTGCGCTCGGGCTGACAGTTTATTATAAAATGGGAGATAACCGTGTAGCCAGTTCGCAACTGTGCAGCATAGATTTTCTTGTGTGCAGAGAATGTGTGAGCATTGCACGATTGCGCAGGCGCATGGCTTAAAGGGAACATTGGTTGTCAGTACGGGGAGTCAAACCGGCGACCTTCCAATCACAGGCCTACCTTCTTTGCCTCTTTCCCCCCCCCCCGGGGCCCCATGGCCACTGAGCGTCAAGTCATAAAGAAAATAAAAAAAATAAAAACTTGGTTTTGATGCTACAGACATATAACCAATCACATTTTTGTCACATAAATGTGTGGCATGAGCAGATTTACGGGCATCTACCTATAAATGTTACAAAATTAATTTGCCAGTATGTGTAAAGTGCAAGACTTTTTCAATTTTTTTCCAACCAAAAATGAGTGAACATGCTAATAGAAGAAAATATAATTGTGGTAACGTGGGCAAGAGAAGGGAGTGTGATTTTTCTGACAAATGTCTGATAAAAGTGAATGATGGAGCTTTTTTAGGTTCAGTGGAATAAGATTTGACTGTTGAAGGACATGTTGCAATAAATTGGTGTGTTTTTTTATTCTTTAGATATGTGAAATACTTTGTCATTTGTCTTCTTTCTGTTCATGTACAGCCTACTGTTTTTTATCATGCTGACTGTGACTGGATAAAGAACATGGTTCCTCCATCTCTCATTAGAGAAACTGATGATTGGATATTGGAGCACAAATATTTAAATGTTCAATTACTGAACTTAGGTTATCTAAACTTGTGTATATTTACAATCAGCAAAAAACATTCTTATGTCTACCAAATTTATTACCTCAACCTTTGTTTACTGTATGGCTGCAGGTACTGCTGTCACATTCCCCCTCCCTTCAAAACCCTTGCTGGACCATTGAGAGAGATAGTCTTCTGTCACATTCAGCTTGCTAGGAATGTGTTGTTTGTATGGTGAAGTGGAATGGATGCATGGCCAGGCACCATCGTGTGATGTGACTGTTGGTGTCCCTGTGCCTTGTTGCATCCACTGGAGGGCTTTGTGATCAGTCTGTAGTATTAACTCCTTTCCCAGAATGTAATACTGAATGAATCAAGGGCCCATTTTATTACAAGGACTTATTTTGCCACTGTGGAGTAGCGGACCTCCCTTGGAAACAACTTGCGTTTGATAAAAGCCACAATCATCTGTTGATCCCTGCAGCAGGACAGTTCCAATACCACTTTCTGAAGCATCTGTTTGCAAGATGAAAGGCTTATTAAAGTCTGGACAATGAATAGCAGGGTTCTTACCAGAGACTGCTGGATGTCTTAATAGGCAGGACTTGTCCTTTCTGTCCGTTGAACTTCACTTGGATGTTTAGTTCCGATCATGTCTGTGAGAGGAGCCGCTCATGCTGAAAAGTATGAGAAGAATCTGTGATAAAATCCAGCCATCCCGAAAAATGATCTTATGGTAGTTGCTTTTTAGTTTGGTGTAGGGGGCAGGATTCAGTAGCATGAATCTTGGAAACCTGTGGCTTGATCATACCATTTCCAATGACAAATCCCAAGTACTCTGTCTCCGAATGATCAAAGTTGGACTTTGCTGTAGTGATGGTTAAGCCTGCAACTTGAAGATGCCTCAGGACCTCTTTTAAATGCTGCAGTTGTTTCTCCCATGAGTCACCTCCCACTCAAAGTGCCGTCTGTGACCAGATTCTAGAATAAGAGGTGGATGGATGGACGTTTCAAAAAGTACAAAAGTTGCAAATTCCAACAGTCATAGCACATTTTTCTTGATGGAGCTGACTGTCTTTCTCTGTTGCAGGTCCATGACTGTGGAATGAGTTGCCACTGAGTGTCCGGCAGGCTCCCACACTCTCAGTCTTCAAGTCTCGCTTGAAGACCCACTTCTATTCTCTTGCCTTTAACACGTTGTGATTTGTTTTGGTCCGTCTGTTCTCTACTCTGTTGGCCATTTTAGTTAGCTTCTGCTGCTATTTGTATCTGTATTTCTATGTTATGTTTTCCTGTCCGCTGTGCATGTTTGTTTTCTTTTGTACAGCACTTTGGTTGGCCTTGTTGCTGTTTTAAGTGCTCTATAAATAAATTGGTATGGTATGGTATGGTCTTGATATTTAGGTTTAAGCAGCACAAGGTATGCAGAAGTAGTTTGATGGTAAAACTGTAGAAAAGAAACTTTAAAATTATGGTTTCTTTTCTACAGTAAAAAGTAGGAAAACAATAGTGTGAATTCTGATTTGGCATGCATTGCTCCAAGGCAATCACCTAAGTCAAATTTATGTGATGAGTCTTAATCGGTGTCCACCTGTTGTCTTGCTGGTTTATACACAGTCCAGTTTTATACTGTAGTGTTTTTCATTACCATTCACTGGCAGACATGACAAATGTGTTTGTCTTTTAAAGAAAGCACAGAGTTTAATTCTTATCTTAATATAATTTAAATGAAATCCTGTTGTCAGCTCACCTGCTGCAACTGATTCAGGTAAGAACGTTCACACTTGTAGTGAAAAAGGAGCCGTCTGACTGAATCTTTAACTGAACACATCACAGACACATCAAGATTTTTACAAACTGGGTCAGTCTAACAAAGCCAGAATGTTTCATTTGAATAGAGAAAGAGCAGATTTCACCTGCTGACATGGATCCAGACTCCTCTTCATTTTCTGATTCATACTCAATAATCCAGGTAGAAACATAATGAAGTTGTCAGGTCCTCTGGACAGTTAGATTTTTCTACCTGGATCATTGAGTATGAATCAGGATATTTTGAACTGGGCAGGACAGTGGCACAACTGGTAGAGCTGCTGCCTCTCAGCGAGCAGGTCCCCAGTTCAAATCCCGGTCCGGGTGCCTTTCTGGGTGGAGTTTGCATGTTCTCTGCATGCATGGGTTTTCTCCTGGTACTCCAGTTTCCTCCCACAGACCAAAATGTTAGACTGATTGGTAACTCTAAATTGTCTCTAGGTGTGAGTGAGAGAGTGAATGGTTGTTCTATTTCATATAGGCTTCGCCCTTTAAGGCTGTCGCTGATGGTTTATCCCGTTATGCGCAGCATAAGCACTGAAAAAAATTAGTCCACGCCCACCTGCTGTGTGGGCCCCACCCGGTCCGTATAAATTACGTTAAGAGCGGGAAATCGGCTCCCATTTTTTCTTCAGCGAGCTAATATAGCACTGTCAGAAGAACAAAGAAGATAAATTGTGTAAATGACCAACCTTGTGAAGGATGCTTGGCCCGGCAGTCGACCTCCGGTCGTCCGGTGAGTTCTCCTCCCCGAGGAGAAGATGACAGCAGTCTTATTCCAAGGTAAGCGTCGTGGAACATTTCCCAGTGACAGGTCACTACACGCTGGACAACGCCATCTTGTGTTTTTCCTCTTATCGCCGACCCTCGGGGCGAACCGGATGGTTCCTCCGGGGCAAGGTGTGCTCAGCTGCAGCCCCCGCTGCTCATTCCCTCCCGGGGAGCGTAGTGTAGGTGGAGGGGGGCTGAGTGAATGCTCACCCCATCCCACCTCGTTTCGCATCGGCGATCACACCGCTCCCGGCCGACAGCGCCCTCAGGGGTTGCCCGGCGGAACCCGGGAGGAGGCTGACATGAAGGGACCCCTTTTTTTCTACGTCCCTCGCCTTTTCCCGCCAGTTCGGATGATCGGCGGAAAGGTTATTTTTCACTGACGTGTTTTTCCAGGCAGCCGCAGTTAGCAACAACGTGCGCTGCTAACATATAGCATGTCCAAGGGACTGAAGGCCGCAGACCTGCCTTGGAGACAAAGAACTCCTTCTGTAAGGCAACTGACGCTATTCCTCGGTTCCCTCCCCTGGAGCCAAGCCTCGCGGAAGCTTCCGGAGCGAAGCTGTCCAGGTCGGAGCAGCGTCCCGTCCCTCCGGAGGAACCAGACGGCGACCAAAGCTCTCCAATCGAGCCCACCGACGTGTTTTCAGGCAACCGCAGTTAGCAACAACATGCGCTGCTAGCATTTAGCATGTCGAAAAGGCTGAGAACTCAGACCTGCCGGAGGAGACAAAGAGCTCCCTGTGTAGATCGGCAGACGCCATCCTCAACATGTGCGCCGCTCCCTCGGTTTGCCTGTCGAGGATTGTAGCATGGATGACGGTAATCCAACGTTCCATCTGGCTCCGTCACTCTCCATTGCTGCCGGAAAAGCTGCACAAAGACCGGATGGAGGGCCCCATCTCATCGGACGCGCTGTTCGGAAGCAGCTTGACGTCCATGCTGACGAATTCGAAGCAGTCGGAGGAGACGTCGGAAGCTGTACGCCATCTCATCTAGCCGCGCGGCTCATTCCGTCCTCCAGCCCGCTGGAGAGATCGTCAAAAGCAGAGGCAGAAACATCGACGCTCCACGGCAGCAGCAGCTTCGTCTCGCCCAGCTCCACCACCAGCCCCGCCCGCCAGAGACCACCCCTCCTCAGTCCGGCAGCCTGCACTTCAGCGTTTTCCCCAGAGATCGCCTGCAGACGGCGCTCGGAGCAAACAAACCGCAGAGCTCACGGGGGAGAAGTTTTAAGAAATGACGGTCTGCGGAGGATGTGTGTATA
>NC_056499.1:54504198-54510748 GCF_014905685.2 Nematolebias whitei | reverse complement strand
TTGTTTTTTGTTTTTTTTGAATGTCCAGAGGACCAGATAGAACTTTTTTTTTATATTTACATAATGGTTGTCTTCTTGTTGGTCAGGACAAAAACAGTAGAGTGGGTGGGTGGGTGGGTTACACTTATTGGAATCAGGATTGACATTGTTATATAACAGGGCATAGGTTTCTGCCAGGCCTTCAGGATTGAGGGCAGTCGAGATCAGACATGTGGGCAATGAGCGAATACAAGGTATACAACAGCAACCACAAGTTATTAGAATGGCTAAACAAACTCCTATGGAGATATTTGATAGCTTTGAAGAGCTAGTACATGACGTAACGCTTGTGAATATCCTTCAGAAGAGAGCCTTTCTTTATCACAGCGTGCAGGTCCATATCCATGTATTCAAAGATGAGGTAAATGTCTTTATCATTTTGTGCTTGGATGATGTTGAAAAGCTTGACGATGTTGACGTGATCTCCAAACTCCTGGAGGACCATGATTTCTCTGTATGTTCGCTGGGCATCTGTTCTGTTTCTGAAAGCATCAACGATTTTCTTCACTGCCACGATCTCCCCAGTCTGTCAACGGCTTTCCATACGATGCCATAGGCCCAGTGCTAGGGTGGTTTTCCATGGATGTGATGGCAGGCCCATCTTGGTTCTTCTGAGAAAAGTCTATGATTTGGACTGGATCTAGTGAACGCTGCCTCAGTTGTCCACTGAGTGACTTTAGGCAATTGGTTTCATCGGTCATCCCTTTGGTCCTCCTCTGATAGTGGACTGGTTCCTCTGAACAGCTTGCAGTGGGATGCGTGGATCCAGGTAGCTCACTCAGCCACCTTAACAGCTGTGTGGGTCGTCAACAGCACCTGGAATGGACCTGTCCACTTGGGGGAGTTCCATCCTCCTAAAAGATTTAATCATAACAAAATCTCCAGGGGTTATATCATGCAGCTGTTCTTGAGCTGGGCCTGGGAGCCCTCTTTGGACCTGAGGAATTTTAAATGGTTAGTCAATTCAATGCAGTAGACAAGCATGTTATGATCACAGTGTTTCAGGTCATTAGTTGGGCTGGTCACCGGTCCCACTCCCAGGTTGGGTGGAGCTGCAAATAAAATTTCAAAAGGGCTAAGGTTATGTTTAGCCCTTCTGCGCATGCACATGTACATCAGTGCAATGGGTAAACATGTAACCCAGTTGAGTTTTGTCTCGTCACAGATTTTTGTCAGTTTGTTTTTCAATGTTCCATTCTCTCTTTCTACTGCACCTCCACTTTGTGGGTGGTATGCACATTGTTTAGTCAGGTCAAAGTTCAGTGTGGTGGACACTTCTTCAAGTATCTGATTAGCAAAATGTGGACCGTTGTCACTAGAAATTCTTTGTGGGATACCCCACCTTGACATCACTTCTTGCAACAGAATTTCAATCATTTCAATTTCAGTTCAATAAAGTCAATCATCAAATGTTGAAATGGTGCTGTAACAGTTTTGTGGGCTCCTCGAGCTGTTGTTTTTATTGTTTTTGAAACATTGTGAGTGGCACACATGAGCAGGAGTCACAATGTTAGGCCGCTGTTTTTGAAAAATTTACAGTAAACCAATCAGCATTAATTTGTCTCAACATCCCTCCCTTTGACACATGATCCAAAGAATGTGTCAAAACAGCAAAAGAGGGGAAAAATGTTTTGGTAAGCATAGGTTACCATTTGGGCCAATCCAGATGTTTTCAGGAAAAAACACAGCTGTGTTTTTTTCCATTTAGCTTTTTCACTGGCAGGAGCAAACCTTTGCATGTCAGAAACAGAGAATGGCACATCGGGTTGTGTGTGTGTCTGAGTCAGAATGCGAGGTTGTGTGAGAACATTTTATGGCACATTTTATGACAGCAATTTGTGTTGGTAAGGTGATAGAGGTCAAGAGGCCAGACACCAATTTATGATTCAAAATGGGTTGTCCATCTGAGCGCAGGAACCGTCTGTGTTTCCACAGAGCTCCAAAATCAAGAACAACACCAAATGTGTACCTGCTGTCAATGTAAATATTTACTTTTTTCCCTTCAGACAAAACACAAGCACGTGTGAGAGCAATCAGTTCACAGGCCTGTGCAGAACATGATGGCAAGGGAGCAGCTTCAACTGTGTGTGTGTGTTACAACAGCATAACCACTTCTTATCTGGCCTGTAACTGGGTCACATGATGCAGAGCCATCGACAAACAGATCCCAGTCTGGACTGTCTAGAGGGTGTTATTGCAAATCAGGCCTGGGAGTGCCTTCTTCAACTGTTGGCTGGAGTGTGGCTGGGTTTTAAAACATTACAAAACAAAAAGGCAAGCCTGCTGCTACTGAGTCCGATTTAGCAGAAAAAATAGGCGACTGGTTTCAATCTGTCACCATGTTTTTGGAGCAATACAGAAATCATACAGCCACCGTGCTCATCCACAGCCTGAATAAAAGGTCTTGTGGGATCTGGAAATGCCAAGAGTCGGGGCTTTGCTACAGTTGTATTTTCAGCGCTTCAAAGGCCTGCAGAGCCTCATTAGATCATGTCAATTTAGAGCTCGTCAGTAGGCCTTTTTCATGACAAATGACACGTAGAGGAGTCTCCATTTCAGCATAGTTTGGCTTCTTAGTCTCAGGAAGTGGCAGTTTCACTATTGCTTTTGTTACGCTCCTGTAAAGGGGAATAATGAAAACACACGGACACAATGTGTTACTGCTTTCGTCTCCAGTGTTGTAATGTATTTTAAAACAATTTTAAACATTACACTGTCACATTCTGAGTGAACATTACATACAAACATTTTGGTTATGCCTGCACAGTAAGACAAATTTAGCACACACGGGACACAGTTAACCAGGAAGCTAAAGTGAGTATAGTAGCTCTTAAAAAAAACTACAGTTATCACATTCACCACAAACGCTCCCTGGTCATTAAATGAACATAATAAACTTAAATACAGCTTTGAAGTCACACCTTTTAGTAAGAACTTTACCTGTAAAGGGGAATAATGAAAACACACGGACACAGTCTGAAGTCTGGTGGGCCTTTAGTGCTAGGGAACCAAAAAAAAGCCACTGCTGGTCAGGTGATTTTGCCAGAGAAATGTGAGGGAAAGAGTCAGTCAATGTGAAATAGGGTGTTTGGGGTGTCACCTTGTCATTGAGGGTCAGCAAAACAAAACAATAGTCATGTGTCCAGCAGAGGGACGAAGTGGTGAGTTGTGTGTCGGGTGTCATCAGAAATGAGTCTCCTAAATGATCAGCAGGCTCTGAAGTTACATGAGCAGTGCAGTGGAGGCATTGTTCAGACGTTTTCAACCAACACTGTGAGCATGGGTAACTTCAGATACGCTGACTGGGTGTATTTGTAATTGTAGGAATAATCTCGCCTGTGTCTGACAGAAAAACAGGTGTGTGTGTGCTGATACTTGCAGTTTGGAGTCCTGGTCTCCCGGCACTAGTCAGGTGGAGTAACCTCCTCTCCGACCTCTGCCCCCTGGATGCCCAAAACCACGTCCACCGCATCAGTGTGGGCTTGGGTAAAAGTTCTGTCCATTTTGTGGCTGCTGTTGGCCTGGGCCGTGCTGCTGAGGCCTCGGGCCCTGTGGTATGGGCTGGTATGGCGGGCGACCTCTGCCATGCCACTGATTCCTTTTGTGTGGGCAATCTCTGATCCAATGGTCAAGTCCTCCACACAGATAGCAAGGACGAGGTCCAGCTGGGTCGTTCTGGTGTTGATAAGGCTGGACCAGTTGCTGTTGAGGTCTTTGTGGGTGAGGTGGCTGGGCAGTGTCTGTGTTTAATGTCATCTGTGTGGCTCCTTGTAGCAGTGTGAGCTGAGCCTCTTCAGTTTGTCTCTGTTTTTTCTTCTGGGTGCAGGTTTGGTCAGCTGTGTGCTGATCCCAGGCATGCCTGAGAAGCTCATTCAGCCGGACACCAGTTTTCCACCCAATGTAGGTGGATTGAACAGCTTTGCGGATAGGTGGGAGAAGTCCAGTCATCAGAGATTGGCAGAAAATAATCTCAAAAGACATTGCTTGAGGGGCTTCATCTGTTCTCTGAACAGTGTCTGTGATGATGGTGAAGCTTGGGGTCTGAGGATATGCTGCAGTGATGTGTTCTGTGATCCTTTCCACGTGTGTGAAGAACTGTTGGTTGTCCTTGTGATCTGCCTGGACGTTGACAATTCGATGTCCATCACGTCAGCAGCTACAGCAGCTACTCCTTGTGCCAGGTCAGGCAAGTGCTGACTTGCCATCTCGATCAGGGTCGCCTTTGGCCATGTACGGTACACCAGTTGAGGGCCAGTTGGTCCTCCAACCTCCAGCATCGGGTTGGAGAGCAGGTCTGCAGGGTCGTCCACTCCATCTGCAGCTTGGGGAAGGTCAGATAATGATGATCTGCATTTTTTTTTGTTTTTTTCTTTAGGCCTTGCTGTTTAATGTCATCAATTTCCTTTTTTATGGCTTCAGCCATTTCTTCAAGGGCCTTAATTTTTCCCATTTGTCTTGTGACAACTTTAGTACTGATTCCAGTGACAGGACCTTTATTATCAGCTGGGGTCTTCAGCGAGGACACTGGTGAGGTTTCATCTTCTTCTTCCTCTGAATCAGATGCTAGTGCACATCCTTGAATATCATCATCAGAGTCAAGGGCCCAAGTGGGTTTTGGTGGTGGGAGCAGCTGAGCTTGACCTTTAATGGGTAGTTCTTGTGATTTTGCCTTCTTTTTCTTTGCCGTTACAGGTGGGGCGTACGATGGTGGGTCAGTGAGACCAGCCAGAGAGGGGTACAGCTGTTCCATGGGAGACAGAGGTCCACAGGACTCCGGTTTATGTGAGGAAAAAAAGAGAGAGGAGAAAGACACGTTTAATTTGTCCTTTAACGATCTAGTTTATTTTCCTGACTTAGCTTCTGGAGTATTTTGTGAATTTGTCATTGTCTCATTTTTTAGAGCCAATTTTTGGTTGCCTTTCCAACTTTTTTGAGTCATTTGATAGGTCCTGGATGCTGTTTTTTGTGTTAATGATTTTGACTGATTTTTCCATAATTTAAACGTTTGCTCATGATTGTACATGGCTACAAAAATATCCTGTGGTATTTTCTTCATATTACACATTTTTTGTTTCTGTCTTAACAACTGTTCTTCTAATTTTTGAATTTCTTTGGGGTCAAAAGAACCATTTTTTGAAAAATTAAATTTGGAATGCCACTGTGGAACAAAACTGAGACATGGACCGCAAGGAATATAATCCTCTACTTTGCTTTTCCCTGCACCCATTTTTGTTTAATTTTCCTGGTGCTTCCTTGTTTAATTATCCACTATTTATTTCTCAGTCCCTTATCAGGAACCTACCTCTCAGTCTCTTTCAATTGAGACTCAGCCAAAAGTTCTCGGTCTGTTTCGAATTCTGTCAAGGTCAAATCCTCCCGATGGAAAAAACAGAACGTCCCCTCGCTCTCAAAGACCTAGTAGAGGTTTAGAGGAAGAATCCTGTGATTCTTGGTGATCAATCCTCATCCTGGGTGAACCGAGCGGACGGACCAGCGAAGGATCCTCTTTGTGACGCCAAATTGTGGAGTTTTATCAAACTTTGTTGTTCAATAAAATTTAGCAGACTGAGAACTTTGTTTAAAAAACACGTAGCAAGGTTTATTTCCCTTCTGCAGAAGGAGAGAACACATGGAATGGAAACGCAGCCCAAGAATTCCTGTGTTCTCTAAAAAAACATGAGCAATGCAGCTTTATTTATACATCTTCACATGTAACAGATCTTGCTTTGATACAACAGCCATTACCTCATTTGCAATCTTATCAGAGAAAAAAACAGACAGTATGTTTGTGGTCAGTGACTGGTTCTGGAGCTGGGTTTGAGAAACGGAAGTTACAAAGCTTCACACACTGATGCTGAAGGGATTTAGCTGATAAGCTTTAACAGAGTGTGATATAAAGTAAATGACTAAGTGTGATGATAAACTTGAACAAAATAAAATGTTTTTCATTTCCACAAAGTACTGATCCTTTCTGAGACTCAGAGCTAAAACTGCAGGCAAATACTTTAATTATCAACCTAAAGTAAACTGTAAATTGAGTAACCATATCAAACTTTTATATTAACAACCAAGAAAATATCAACAGCACCTCCCTAGGGAGGCATCCAGAGGGCATCCTTACCAGATGCCTGAACCAGCTCCTCTCGATGTGGAGGAGCAGTGGTTCTACCCTGAGTCTCTTCCAAATAACTGAACTTCTCACCCTATCTCTAAGGAAGAGTCCAGCTACCCTGTGGAGGAAACTCATTTCAACTGCCTGTATCTGTGATCTCATTATTTTGGTCACTACCCAGAGTTCATGACCATAGGTGAGGGTAGGAACGTAGACTGACCGGTAAACCGGGGAACATCCAAGAGGACACGTCGAAATCCATAAAATCCATCTGGTCTACTTCTCGTCGTCACCGGCGTGCCTCCAACCGGGTTGTTGACCGCAGCGTGCTAGCTTACCCGGCCCGGTCAGCTAACGCTCCTGCAATGTCTGATAACTCCTCCGTAAACTTCGGTCTGC
>NC_056499.1:54497896-54504098 GCF_014905685.2 Nematolebias whitei | reverse complement strand
CCAGATAACCTGGTACCGAGTCAAGAAACTGGGCCAGTATGTTTCACGAAACCAACACAGGCCATAGCTCTTTTCTCAACCGATGACGTCGACCAAGGACCTCAAACCTATGGTGTCTTACCCATAGACAGGTCCGACGACTCAGAAAGGGATTCGTTGGAGCTCCCCAAGGAGCAAGAACCCTCATCAGTCTCATCACAGATTGATCAGGTGGTCGCCCAAGCCGACACTCTGACATCTGATGAAGAAAGAGACAAACTTCGCCAAGTTCTTTTAAAATATGAAAAGTCATTTTCACCTGACCCAGACATCATCCAACTTCAGAAGTTGGATGATCCTGCAATTAACTCAATGATACTGTATCTGACTGACCCAGACAAATACACTCCATCGAAAAGCAAACTCGATTCCAATCCAGAACTTAAAGTCCTCTTTCAGCTGCGCAAACAGTTAAAACTACTCAAGGACAGCCTAACTTTAGCTCATGGAGCGACGTCCTCACCCGTGTTCGCGGTCTCCCATGACCGAAGGGGGGTGACGCCAGTTAGGGTAATGCTACCAGACGCGATAACGTGAGCAAATCTGACATTCAGAGTGAGTGACGCACCAAAACGTCGTTTTCTAGTTGCTTAATCACTACTTTTGTCAATGTTGAAACGTTGTTTTACTGGTTGCTTAGTCACTGTTTTTGTCGATGTTGAGACATCGTTTAATTGGTTTTTGGTATTGTTTCTGAACACCCCAAGCAAGAATGAATTTTGTGTGTAGTTAAGTTAGAGACTAAGAGGCCTTTAACCATGCCAACATGCAGTTCATTTGTTTAAATGTAATCTTTGCGGAGTCAATGTATATTAATGCTACCATTAAGTACTTAAGTACCATAATCTACATTGATCTCACAACGCTCAAGCCGAACCTACTCGAACAATTCTATTCGGGGGGATAGCTAATTCTTTTTGATGAGTCTCGCCATAGACTTCCAAAAACATTTATGGGGAAACCAAACACCCAATCTCAAGTCGTTCGTCTAAAAGACAACAGACAATTGAACCAAACTATATTTTACCATGTAAAGCTAACTTAAACCAAGTTAGGAATGGAAAAATAGTTTGGGACACTCTTCTATAGGTATAGACCCCTATAGTTACCCTTTTCAGCATGTTCCATCCCTTAACTGGTAGCTGTAGCTGTTCCCAATCAAAGTAGCTTACACACCAGGTGCATATAGTTTAAGGCCTTATGTAAAATCCCCTTCATAAGCCCACCTTAAACCACATAATTGCATGACACATTTGAACCAGAATGGCACAGACTGGACATCCACCCAGCGACGACCTTCGCTGGAGGAGACCTGCAATCCTGACGTTGGTCTCCAATCTTCATCCAGTGGCCGCATCTTCAGTTCAATCCAAGGGAACCCCTCTGTATGCTGATCAATCAACACTCCATTCGTTGTAGATTTACCGTTGTGGATTATATGACTTTTTCCAATGGATTACAGACTCTGTTTCCAAGGGGTTAAAGCAGTGACACAATGGAATTACCAACAACATTATGGAATTACCATCAACACAATGGAATTACCAAGAACATTGTGGAATTACATCCTTTGACTTTTGTTTTCCTTGCTGGATTACATCAAGTTCAAGGACACTCGAAGGCGTAAGTTCATGTTGGAATTCATCCCCATGGACAGGTGATGATTTCCAAAGGGGGGACTGTAGTGAACTAGGCCTGAGGTCAAATCCTGACCTTAAGGACCTTATGGGACAGAAACTGTCATTTCATTGATTTGAATCCAGAAATACAGGTTGACCCATCCTGAGACTTTCTTTCTTGAATTGATCAAGTGAAAGAACACTACTTTCTATTATCATTACTATTTTACAAATGTTTTGATAATCAAATTGTGTTTAGTTCAAACCATTTTTAAATGTTGAAGTGAACTACTCATTTAAATCAACTGTGAAACAGTATTAGTGATTTTAATCCTCATTCAAAGTAGAAATCAGGTTAATGATGCATTGTCTGATTTTCTGTCTTCAATGAGCAAATTGTAAGTTGGTCAAAGGTCAAGTTTCGGTCAACTGCAAGTTTACTGAAAAAGAAATGTCATGTTTAACTTTTTCAGGCAGATACTAGAGAATTGACTCCACGAAGTCTGAGTTCTTCATAACAATTTTCTGTCTGTTCTTAAACCATCTTAATCTTTTTCCTTGACTTTTAATAACCCCTTACATCACAAAACACACCTCTGTTTTGGTCCATCGACCAATCAGAAAGTTCTCAAATGAACCGGAAGTGAGCTCTTTTAAAAGGTGTAACACTTCCTAGTTCTACGGTTCTGAGAGCAGTTCCAGAGTTCAGAAGGCTGGAATTCAGGATGCTGGAGGAAGAGTAACTAAGCTGACGAGAAAAGATCAGGGGAATTATGAAATGTCTGTTCTGGGATGATCTCACGACTCCGAACGGTTCCCTACTATTCTTACGGAGACGCTGAAAAGTGGCTTGAAGTGGAACTTTACGCCGGAACTGAAATATCTTCGGAAAGGTAAAAAGTCGATCTTCATCTGCGAAGTGTACCGGGGTTTAAGTTGGGCCCAGAAGGAGCGTGCTGTTCTGGTTAAAACAGACAAATTCCCTCACCCATCTCTCTCAAGATAAACTTCATTTTCCATCTTTGAAATTTTTCTATCCTGTTAGAAATCATTCCAGATATTTTCAGAAATGTCTGTTGTGAAGCTTGAAGCAACGGAAAATCATGGCCGGATGGTTTTCCTGGTTGTAAAGCTGATTGTTTTAACCTGTTGTTGTTGAAATCATTTGCCAAATTAATGTAAATGTGTGATGTTAAATTTTGATTCTGTAAATAAATGACCACGTTCATTTTGATGGGTCAAAGAAAATTAACGTCTCACGATACATTTTATTAAATTCAATGCACGACATTATTCAGTCCAGAAAAATGAAAGAATCCGTTTAATTTATGAATATATCACAGCATAAGTTCGTCTACACTACTGTGGCTAAAGTTGCTGCAATGATGGATAACGTTACCACGGCTAACAAACACATAAATACAGTTTTTATTAACCTTACCTTGCGCTATATCTCCTAATATAACCTCTATAAATAAAGGTTGAATGAATGAAATTCTGTGAAGTTTCCAGACAGGTCTCCCGAGGGAGAATAGACCTGGAAGTAATGATCCACAGCATCGAGTCAGAAAGGAAGTTGTCTGACGTCATGTGAAAAGTGCCTATCTTCCCCATTCCACCAGCCTCCCTCTCATTCACACACATGTCCTCTGTCTTACTATGGCTGACTTTCATTCCTCTTCTTTCAAGTGCATACCAACACCTCTCCAACTTCTCTTCCACCTGTTTCCTGTTCTCACCACAGATCACAATGTCATCTGCAAACATAATAGTCCATGGGGATTCCTGCCTGACCTCATCTGTTAGCCGGTCCATCACCAGAGCAAACAAGAAGGGGCTCAGAGCTGATCCTTGATGCACTACCTCCACCTTCTTAATGGATGTGCTTCCCACATCCATGCCCACTGTTCTGATAATAATCTATATGAACAAGTCCAATCTGGCTTGTACCAAAACACCTCTTACCAAAATCACTAATGATCTCCTGACAGCTGCTGACTCTGGACTCTTCTCCATCCTCATTCTCTTTGATTTTAAGTGTCACTTTTGACACCATCTCACACACCATCCTCACTGACAGTCTTTCACATATTCGTATTTCAGATGCATCCCTTAAATGTTTGAATTCATACCTTTCTGACCGCACACAGTTTGTTCAATTAGTTATGTACCTTTTATCCTCTCTCTTCCTGTGTTCCACAAGGTTCTGTCCTCAGCCCTCAGCTTTTTATCATTTACCTTCTTTCACTTGTCAATACCTTTCAAAAACATACTGTCAGATTCCATTGTTACACAGATGACACTCAGATCTGTCTATCCACCATCCCCACCATCTCCACCTCCAACCTCCCACCCACCTCACTCTCTGACAGCCTTTATGATATCTAATCATAGGCATTACAACCATTATATGTGAAGGGGACATGTCTCCCCCCCCCCCCATTTAAAAAAAACGTTCATTTGGGATCATCTGCCGTATTGCGGACTCTGAGCCGCTCCATTGTGGAGAAGACAGAACTGAATTGTAAGGCAAAGCTCTCTGTTTAATAATAATAATAATAATACATTTTATTTCAAAGGCGCCTTTCTGGCACTCAAGGACACTGTACAAAGAATAAAATCAGCAGTAACAGAAACTAAGAGATGAAAAGAAAAGAAAAGAAAAAGAAAGGAAGAAAAAAGACAATGTATAAAATCAATATAAAATCAATATAAAATCAGGCAAAACCAATTGTGTCAGGTGGAAAAAGCAGATCTAAAAAGGTGTGTTTTGAGTTCTGATTTGTATTGTGAGATTGACTTTATGTTTCTAATGTGAGGTGGTAACGAGTTCCAAAGTCGGGGAGCAGAGCGACTGAAGGCTCTGCTCCCCATGGTGGTGAGACGGGCGGAGGGGACAGTCAAAAGGATGGAGGAGGATGATCTGAGGGAGCAAGAGGGAATGGCAATATGAATAAGATTTGAAAGATATGGTGGGGAGAGATTGTAGAGGGCCTTGAAAGTGAACAGGAGAATTTTGTAATCTATGCGGAACTTGGTTGGCAGCCAGTGGAGTTTTTGCAGGACTGGAGTGATGTGATGAATGGATGGGGTTTTGGTGATGATGCGGGCAGCTGAGTTCTGGACCAGTTGGAGCTTATGAAGAGATTTGTGGGTGAGACCGAACAGAAGGGAGTTGCAATAGTCCAGGCGCGATGTAACCAGACAGTGAACAAGGATGGCAGTGGAATGGGGAGTAAGGGAGGGGCGGAGGCGGTTGATGTTGCGTAGGTGAAAATAAGCCGAACGGATGGTGTTGTTGATATGAGACTGGAAAGAAAGAGTGCTGTCGAGGATGACACCTAGACTCTTTACCTGAGGGGAGGGAGAAATGGAACGGTTATCAATGTCAATACTGAAATTTTTGGTTTTAGCCAGGGTGGATTTTGTACCAATGAGAAGAACCTCTGTTTTGTCACTGTTAAGTTTAAGAAAATTTGAGGTGAACCAGGATTTTATTTCAGTCAAGCAGTCGTTAAGCGAGGATGGCGGGAGGTTGGAGGCGGGCTTACTGGAAACATAGAGCTGGGTGTCATCCGCATAACAGTGGAAATCGATATTGTGCTTGTGGAAAATAGTGCCGAGGGGAAGAAGATAAATAATGAAGAGGAGGGGTCCCAGGACAGAGCCCTGGGGAACTCCTGATGTGACAGATGAAGGCTCGGAAGTGAAGGTTTTGATCCGGATGAACTGAATGCGGCCGGAGAGATATGATTTAAACCAGTTTAGAGGAGTCTGAGTGATACCGATAGAGGAAAGTCTATTGAGTAGGGTGGCATGGCAAATGGTGTCAAACGCTGCACTCAGGTCAAGGAGGATGAGGATGGACAGCAAGCCGGAGTCAGCTGCCAAGAGGAGGTCATTGGTGATTTTTATAAGAGCTGTTTCTGTACTATGGAGGGGACGAAAACCAGACTGAAACAGTTCATACAGGTTATTGTTGGATAAGTAAGTATGGAGTTGAGATGCAACTGTCTTTTCAAGAATCTTGGAGATAAAAGGCAAGTTGGAGATGTAGTGGACTAGGCCTATGTCAAAACTGACCAGATGGACAGAAACTGTCATTTCATTGATCTGCATCCAGAAATACAGTTTGACCCATCCTGAGACTTTCTTTCTTGAATTAATCAAGTAGAAATGACAATTCTCTATGATCATTACTATTTTACAAATGTTTTGATAATCAAATTGTGTTAGTTCAAACAATGTTTACAGGTTGAAGAGAACTACTCATTTTTATTTTACATAAACAGTAAGTAATGATTTTTATTCCTCATGCAAAGAAGAAATCAGGTTAATATGCATTTCTTGATTTTTCTGTCTTCAATGAGCAAGTTTGTAAGTGTGTTAAAGTTCAGGCTTCGGTCAACTAAAAAGTTTACTGAAAAGAAATGTCATGTTGAACTTTTACAGCAGATACTAGGAGGAGAGACTCCACGAAGTCTGAAGTTCTCCAACAATCTTTCTGTCTGTTTTAAACAAACTTAATCTCTGTCCTTGACTTT
>NC_056499.1:54495258-54497796 GCF_014905685.2 Nematolebias whitei | reverse complement strand
ACACAGTGTTCCAGGTTGGTTTCCCATTTCAGCGTGTATCAAAGTTTCTAAAAACCTGCGCAGTTTCTCTGTCTCTTCCGAGCTCAGAGGTGTAGGGCCTTGTTTCTGGAACTTTTGTGATTTTTTCGCCTCGGTTCGTTTCGTCCGAGGTGGGGGAGGGTTAGGTACGTCTTTTGGGGGTTCCTCTTCGGACTTCCCCTGATAATATGGCTCCTCTTGGATCCCATATCTTTGCGTCCTACGCATATTCCATTTACGATAATCACGCTCATCCTCAGAAAGAGGAGCCTTTTTGTCCCAGCGTGCACCTTCATGACGCGGTTTGTTAGTTTGAAAATACTGCTTTTTCTCGCCTGTTTTAGGAGGAGGGGTCAATGCACTCCATCCGTCCAGTTCTAGGGAGTGGGGTTTAACCTTTATACCAGGAAACACCTCTATGGGCGTCTTAGCATGAGAACATGCCTCAAACACATTCACAGCACACTGTTTAATCTCATTGATGGATTTTTCTCTGAAATTTGCCATAATTTGTACTGACATGCGTATGTCAGTGTGGAGATTTTTGCTGAAAACAAATTTAAAACCTTCTTCTTCCTCCATTCCGGTTTCATTTCTGTAACCAAAATAAGCTTGGAAGATTCTTTTGTAATAGACTTTTGGATGTTCATGCTTGCCCTGCGTGACCTTGTCTGTGGCTGGGAAACCAGCAGGTCCCGTGCAGGGGTCGTACTCTCTGATCAAAGCTTCACACAGAAGGTTGTAATCCTTTCTCGTTGCATCAGGTAGACGCTCGATGAAGGTGAACACCTCTCTGTCCGAAGTGAGCCTTATCAGACTGATTTTATCCTCAACCGTAGCATTAGGATAACCATTCAATCTGAATTCAATGTCTTTGAGGTACGCTTTTGTTCCAGTTGAACCCATTGGTCCCGGTACAAAGCGTTGTACATATTTTGAGAGTTTCAGCAGAACATCTATTGAAAGAGGAAGTTTCCATGCACACTGTTGCATGGTTGGTAGTGAAAACCTGTTCAGGTCTGTCCCTACCACTTTAGGTATGGATGGAGGGGTGTTTGATGTGAGGAGAATCGGGTCTGAAACCCAGTGTGTCTCCACATTCTGTCCACGCCTCTCACCATATTTCCTTTCTGCATGGCAAAGTTGTGTTTTAAGCACGTCTATCTCAGCTTTGCAGCGGGACAGCTGTGACATTGTCACGACGTGATCCCGTCTTAATGCAAAGTATTCTCTGGACAACAGCTCTTTAGCATCCCTGGCTTCAGATAGTGATGCATTAAGTAACTGTATTTTGCTGTTCAGTGAATCAATTTCTGCACGTGCATCTAGCTGTGATTGAAACATCTGTTCAAAATGTTTTTTTGTGAGGACCTCGTGTTCACTTTTAAATTGAAGGAAGTGTTCTTCAATTTCCTGAACCACCTCTTTTTCGCTGTTTAACCTTATCTCAAGGTCGTCAGCTTTTTCTACCACTGTATAGAATGATTCTTTCAGCAAAAGCACAATTTTAGCCAGCTTTTCATAGCTCAGAGGTGTAATTTCTGTAGCGGTCACACTCTCTGCAACCTCCTTCAGCTCATCCACTAACTCTTTTGGGTTCATGCTGTCCACCTGTTCACCATATGGATGTAAGGATCCTGTGAGCAACGTCAACGCTCTCTCTAAACAGTCCTTCATCTCATAAGGATCAAAATCCTTTTCTATCACACCTGTCATGGTTATTCACTGTGTAGCCTTATCTGTATAAACAGTTGCCAACTTCAGAAGTTTTTTAACAGGTAAATATTTGTATTCAAGTGTCATGGAGTTTCACACTACTTTTTAGCTCTGGGTTCACTGACGTACTGTAATAAGTCAACTTATTCAAATGTGGGCACCTATTCATAGGTCTTACCCCAATTCATGAATATTTAAGTAAATGCTTCTCTGCAGTGTTACTTTTTAATGTGCTTATTTTTAACAGATACAAGATTACCAAGCTTCTCAGTGTTTTTATACTCTAAAGCACTGAATTTTTATAAACCTGCAATTTTTCTGAAAGTCTCACAGCAACATCAGTTCAAAAACGCTTTTTAAGCCGTTCTATTCCAGAAATTTGCTATTTTAACAGTTACTCATTGAACCAGGTGGTGAAAAGAAAAAGAAAAATTATGAGGAATTATCAGTCCATCTTCAGGAAAACTGTTATACTCCTCTTCAACAGCAGGTGGTGGTGTTAGCTTCATACCAGCAGGAGCCTATGACAACTTCCTGTGAACGTTCTGTTGACATCCTGTTGTTAGCTTTTTAGCTTAAAATTAGCATCGGCTAAACTCGGTTAAATCAACATTTCTGAACGGATTTAAAGCTTAAACGTGGCGTTGTTTCAACAAGCACGACTTCTTTGCATGAAACATGAGTTTTGGGGACATGTGGCACGGCACATTTAGTGATTTTAAGCACAGAAAAGGCTTCGGTTCAACCGAGCTTTACAACCTGACATCAGAGGAAGTGACGCAGACATGTCACTCATTTCTCAGC
>NC_056499.1:54493747-54495158 GCF_014905685.2 Nematolebias whitei | reverse complement strand
ATAAGGTCCTTAAGGTCAGGATTTGACCTCAGGCCTAGTTCACTACAGTAGCTAAAATATACAACACGGGCTGTCAGTGCTCTAATGTTTAAAGGTTTACTTTCTATATTAACATTAATAAAAACAGTGTTTAAGTGTTAGTTAGCTGTGGTAACGTTATCCATCATTATTAATTTAACATTCTGTAACTGTGTAAGGAAACAGCCTCCGATTGTAAAGTAAGCTAACTAGCAGCTAACAGGTACCTAAACTCTACACTGATGCTACCTGTCAGTGCTGTAACATTAAAATGTTTACTTTAGCTTAGGGCATTAACAGAGTACTCGAGTAATCTACACATCGATTGCTAGGACATCTATCGAGGTTAAAAATTTAACATCGAGTATCCGTAGTGACATCATATTATGTGACCACCGTATGACCGTAGGGGGCGGTGTTGCACTGTTGCAGGTCACAGAGTATAGTGTAACACCGGGTCCAATCCACAGAACCAGTTTCGGTTAAGCTTCGTTTTTGACGCCCACGTTTCTTCATGTTTGCAGTTTAATAATAATAATAATAATAACTAATAGTTAGTTTTTCCTGTTACTTATTTGCAGTATGATAAATGGTAGGAGCATAATATACGCTCCCAATGTTTTGTTGGTCTTATTTTTTGTAAATAATTACCTTTTTTTGCGGTTTAATTTATTTATTTATTTTTGTATCATGAGATCTATGACGTCATCAAATACTTGAGTTCTACTCGGGTTTTATTATGTTAATGTCGAGTTTAAAAATTATATACTCGTTCAACCCCTACTTTAGCTATTAATGTAAAATCTCTGACATCTTCCAACACTGTTGTTTAGAATAGCATTTTAAATATTGAATTAAAAACTATATGTCAAACCATTTCTATGTTCTGATGTGATTAACAATTTATCATTTTGTTTTCTTCTTGTGTCCATCTTTCTCAGCAGCAGCAAGGAGGACACCCTGAAGACCCAGGCTCGTCTGAGGATTTTAGCAGAGAGGGCCATGTGAAGGGTGAAGGAGTCCAAGTCAGTCAGGAGGTTCAGTCAATCAGCTGTGGTTCATCTGCTGCTGCCTAATATCAAATTATCAGGAGCCTCTTGATGTAAAAGGAGAAAAACCAGTCTAGAGCCTCCCTGCTCCTTCAAGTCACACTTCTTAGATGAACATGCATTACTGCAAGCAGCTGTGTTGGAAATCTCTCCCTATATCTATCTTTTTTAAAATCTATTAGTGAATGAATTGATGTTGTAAAGAATTCTGTCAAAACTTTTTTAAATAGCTTGTCTTCAGTAATCTGCATATGAACATCTTTTACATTTAATTGCATGTGTTTGTATATTTTACACATCTGGTAATGTATGTGGAGGAAATGCTCAAATTAAAGCTTCTATTG
>NC_056499.1:54474985-54493647 GCF_014905685.2 Nematolebias whitei | reverse complement strand
GGTCGCTGTTTACATCAGAGATTCTTTGGTTGCTAGTCCTGTGTCTTCTAAAACAATTCCAAACCAGTTTGAAGCCTTAGCTGTAAACATCACCTTGAATGGAGGCCAGATCTTATCTGTAGTCTGCTGTTACTGCCCACCCTCAGCAACACCTGAGGCTCTGTCTGCCCTGATGGAATTTCTTGGTAATTTAAATGTCAAAGAGATCTTTTTGGCAGGAGACCTCAACATTGATTGGTGTAAGTCGACCCCCCTCTGTGATAAATTCCTGGAATGTTGCCAGTCTCTCAATCTTACCCAACTGATCAACTCTCCCACTAGATTAAATAAAAACCGTCCTGAAAAATCCTCCATCTTAGACCTGTTTCTAACTAATATGCCTCACAAATTCCCTGGTACAGGTGTATTTGCCAATATCTTGAGTGATCATTGTGTGACAGCAGCTTTGAGAGATATTAAACTTCTACCTTCTAAGCCCAGATTATCTCAAAAAAGGGATCTGAAACAGTTTTGTGAACAGTCATTCCTCTGGGATCTGTCTCACTTTGACTGACATTGTTGTAGTGAATCAAGGTCAGCTTTGCTGTGGACATACTGTCCCACCAAATGTGTTATTTAAAACACGTACGGTCCCACTAAATGTAGTGAAAGTGGGAGACAGCTTACTGTACCTTCACTACTAATTAATTATTTAAATATAACGGGTTCTTTCTTTTTCGAGTTAAATTAATGCCATGTGACGAGGTAACCATGAGGATTTTTTAATCAGTGATGAGAGACATTAATTTTCCTTTGACCCATCAGAATAAATGTGGTCATTTATTTAACAGAATCAAAATTGAACATCAAAGCATGTACACGTAATTAGCTGATCTGGTTCTGATTAATAAAACTTGGCACGCTTTACTAATAAGACAACAAGACATTTCTGAAGGCATCTAGATTACTGGCAAAATAGAAGAGTTTAAAGGAAGGAATTTAGAGCTTTAAAGAAAAGATGGGTGAAGGGAGGTGTATGTTTGGATCAGAATTGGCACGCTTCTTTCAATCACCAGCTCAAACCTCCGGTACACTTAGCACGTGATGACTCGTGACCTTCGCAGTAGATAAATCAGCTCCAGTGTCGGGTCCATTTCAACGCTACCTTCCAGCGTCTCCGGTAAGAGCAGCTGGTCATTGTCAGAAGTCGTGCCAGTTTACTCCGTTCAACAAACAGGCTCAGCTCCCTTCGAAGTTGGAGGCATTACACCCGGGTGGATTCACAGCAAGCATCTGTGAGTCCGTCAGAGTTTCCACTCAGAAGTGGAAGACTCCACAAGGCTTAAGAAGACTCCATCAAAGACTGATTTCAACTCAGATCCAAGACTTCAGAAGAACGGAGTAGACTCCGTAAGACGGAGTAGACTCCAGAAGACGGGCTAGACTGCTTAGTTCCAGGAAGTGTGGACTTTCAAAGAGTTCTCACTTCCGGTCACTTAGGACTTCCTGATTGGTTGAAACAACCAACAGGGGGTGGTTTTAATGACGTCAGAGGGTTATTAAAAGTCAACAGAGAATTCAGTAATGTTTAGGAACGTTTAGTACAGACAGAGAAATGTTATGGCGAAGTGAGAGGAACGCAGATGCCAGTGTTTCTCTTTTTACCGTCTGCTAGGTTTAAAAACAATACAGCCTGTTCTAATAACTTCTTTCTGACTGTCTCTGACTTTTGACCAACATCACTACTTCTCCTTTAGACAGAAAATCAAAATGCATAATTACTTTGTAAATAGACATTTAACTTGATTTCTAATTTAAATGCAGATTAAAAAAATCATTAATACTGTTACACAGTTGATTTAAAATGAGTGGTTCACTTCAACTTTAGAAATGATATGAACTAAACACACTTTGATTATCAAGACATTGTAAAATAGCAATGATAATATAAAAAGAAGAGTGTTCTTTCAATTGATTACTTCAGGATACAATTAGACAGTCTCTGGATGAGCTAATTTGTATTTCTAGATTCAAATCAATGAAATAACAGTTCCTGTCCCATGAAGGTCTTCAAAGGCAAGTTTTGGTCGGAGGCCTAGTTCACTACATTGTATTCTGTTAACTGATGACGTGAACTCCGCTTGGAACTATTTTCATAATAGTTTCATTTATTTTGTGAACAAACATGCTCCTTTTCGTCAGTTCAGAATAAAGGGACGAGACAGCCCCTGGTTTACTCCAGAGCTAGCTGACCTCCTGCACAGGAGAGATCATCTTTGGGCCACAGCGAGAAAATCTGACTCAGACACTGATTGGTTGAGTTTTCGACAGATGAGGAATAAATGTACAACTGCTGTCAAAGCAGCAAAACACAACTATTTCTTATCTCAGACCTCCAAAAATCTAAATGACCCTAACAGATTCTGGAAAACCATGAAATCTTTCTCAGGCACCCCCAATCATCTGACCTCCCATCACAACTTCTTGTTAACTCTGTTCCAGTGTCAAATAAGCACGAGATCCTGAACTGTTTCAACAAACATTTTGTTGCTTCTAGTTCTTTATTTGACACAGTTACTAATGGAAAATCAGCCACTTAACTTAATAATCAAACTTCTGCAAATCAAATCCCTCCTACAAGGCAATCCTCAATTAATCACACCTTCTCTTTTTCTCCATTCTCAATCAGTGAGGTCAATAAACTGTTAAAAGATCTTGACCCTAAAAAATCTGCAGGTCCAGATGAACTTCCACCTTATTTCTTAAGGCTGGCTGCTCATATCATCACCATCCCTGTGACCCACATCTTCAATCTCTCCATAAGACAAAACTCCATCCCAGACACTTGGAAAAAAGCCTTTGTTCTTCCTTTACTGAAGGGAGGTGACCCCACTTCACTGAACAACTATCGACCAATCTCTAAACTCTGTATTTTAGCCAAGGTTCTAGAAAAACTGATAAACTCTCAAATCAAAAATTACCTGGACTCATTTAACATCTTACCTCCACATCAATCTGGTTTCAGGAAACAACACAGCACAACCACTGCTTCACTGAAGGTTCTTAATGACATTGCTGAAGCACTGGATGCTAAGGATTATTGTGCTGCACTTTTCTAAAGCTTTTGATACTGTGGATCATAACATCTTGTGTCATAAGCTCTCAGAAATTGGTTTCTCAGAACACATCATTGGTTGGTTCTCTAACTATCTTTCAGACCAGAGGCAATGTGTTCAACATAATGGTACTTCCTCCAGTTATTTAACAGTCAACAATGGTGTATCACAAGGCTCAGTCTTAGGACCCATCCTCTTTACAATCTACATACATAACGTAGGTAAAAACATCCCTAATGCATCCATACATTTCTATGCTGATGACACAGTTGTTTATTGTCGAGCTAAAACTTTTGCTAAGGCTTTCCAGCTTTTGAAATCTGCATTCAACTACCTCCAGACAGATTTGTTCCGCCTCAAACTTGTCCTAAATGCCGACAAAACCAAAGGGATGCTTTTTTCAAATAGGAAGTTGGTCCCAGCAGTTCTTCCTCCGATTTTATCCTCAAATGGTGTCCCTATTGAGTTTGTTGATTCCTATAAATATTTGGGTATCTTGGTCGACTCACATCTCTCTTTTAAGCTCCATGTGGAAAACTTGGTAAAGAAACTGAAAGTTAAACTGGGTTTCTTTTTCAGAAAAAGATCCTGTCTAACCCTGAATGCTAGAAAACGCCTTGTATCTGTGACCTTCCTTCCCTCCATTGATTGTGACATTATTTACATGAACGCTCCTACAAGAACCCTGCAGATGTTGGATGCTGTCTATCATGGTGCACTAAGATTCATAACTGGCTGTGATTATCGTACCCACCACTGCACCCAGTATTCACTGGTTAACTGGACATCATTAACTTAACGCAGACTCTCTCAATGGTACATTTTCATCTTTAAATCACTTCTTGGTCTGCTGCCTTCATATATCTCCTCCTACATGTCTCTGCATGAGTGCAGCTACGGAGTGCGCTCTCAGGACATTATTACCTGCAGTGTTCCCTCAATGAGGACTGAACTAGGCAAAAGGGCCTTCTCCTACTCCGCTCCTGTTTCCCGGAATTTCTTACAAAAAGATTTGAAGCTCTCGACCTTGACCTCTCTAAGTGGCTTTAAGAATCTGTTGGACTCCTGGCAGGGTCCAATGCAGACATGTTCCTGTTTTTAGTTTTATACAGTCGCCTTAGAATCTAGTAGTTTTTTTTTTGTTACCTTTTTCTTTTAGCCATTCTATTTGTAAAAATAAAACAAAAAAACTGCATTATGACTTTTTATAATTGTTCATTGTTGTTGCTGTTGTCCATTGTTGTCATCTTTCTTTGTTGAAATCAGGTCTCTCTTGTAAATGAGTCCTCCAGGCTCAATGGGATTACCTGTCTAAATAAAGGTTGAATGAATATATATGGGGCAGCACGGTGGCACAACTGGTAGAGCTGCTGCCTCTCAGCGAGCAGGTCCTTGGTTCAAACCCCGGTCCAGGGACCTTTCTGGGTGGAGTTTGCATGTTCTCTCCGTGCATGCGTGGGTTTTCTCCGGGTGCTCCGGTTTCCTCCCACAGACCAAAAACATGCATGTTAGGCTGATTGGTAACTCTAAATTGTCCCTAGGTGTGAGTGAGAGAGTGAATGGTTGTTTGTCTCGTTTGTCTCTATGTGGCCCTGTGATGGACTTGCGACCCGTCCAGGGTGTACCCCGCCCCTCACACAGTGATTGCTGGACATGGGCACCAGCGACCCCCGTGACCCAAAGTGGATAAAGCGGGTAAAGAAAATGGATGGATGGATGGATGTATATATATATTAAAAAAAAATATATATATATAAATATATATATATAGATATATATAGATATACATATATACATTTGTTTGCAAAATATGCACTATTTTCCATAAAGTATAAAGCTGCTCCTCCTCATTCAAATCATTTCATGTATTTAGTGACAAACTCCCCACCAAAAGCAAGTCTTAACATGTTCTGAATAGAACCCAGATATGGTTACAGTGTTATTCACTGCAATATATTTTTTTCTACATTCATTTTCTGCAATACTAACCCAGAGAAGGATGTCAGGCAGAGTTGTGATCTTTTGCCACTGCACCTGCAGTGTAACCCTATGCCTCCTCTGTACAGTTTCCGGGGTCAGGCATCTCCTGGATGTCATCCTGGCCAGCAGATCTGAGACACTTTCTTGGTCACAGGTAAACTGACTCATGAGCTTGTGAGCCTCTCCCTAGAGGTGGGAAATCTGACACTTCATGGTCATGACACCATCCATCCATCCATTTTCTTTACCCGCTTATTCCATTTTGGGTCACGGGGGTCGCTGGTGCCCTTGTCCAGCAATCACTGTGCGAGGGGCGGGGTACACCCTGGACGGGTCGCAAGTCCATCACAGGGCCACATAGAGACAAATGAGACAAACAACCATTCACTCTCTCACTCATACCTAGGGACAATTTAGAGTTACCAATCAGCCTAACATGCATGTTTTTGGACTGTGGGAGGAAACCGGAGTACCCGGAGAAAACCCACGCATGCACGGAGAGAACATGCAAACTCCACCCAGAAAGGCCCCTGGACCGGGGTTTGAACCAGGGACCTGCTCGCTGAGAGGCAGCAGCTCTACCAGTTGCGCCACCGTGCTGCTGGTCATGACACATTTTTGTTTATAATATTTTAAAAAATGTTTAGCACTATCCTCCCTCCGTTTCCCCCAATCATTCCAGTGAAATCTAGATGGCACTGCTCATTGTCTGATCCGGGTTCTTCCACTGTCTGATGAATTTAGATCTTCTGGGGCAAAGTGCAGACTGCAAACATGGGTGCTCCCACAGAGCTTTTTTAAAAGTTGGCCCTTCAACTCGGGGCAGCACGGTGGCGCAACTGGTAGAGTATGCGTGGGTTTTCTCCGGGTGCTCCGGTTTCCTCCCACAGACCAAAAACATGCATGTTAGGCTGATTGGTAACTCTAAATTGTCCCTAGGTGTGAGTGAGAGCGTGAATGGTTGTTTGTCTCATTTGTCTCTATGTGGCCCTGTGATGGACTTGCGACCTGTCCAGGGTGTACCCCGCTCCTCGCACAGTGATTGCTGGACATGGGCACCAGCGACCCCGATGACCCAAAATGGAATAAGCGGGTAAAGAAAATGGATGGATGGATGGCCCTTCAACTCTCCTGATCGCTCTCACCCAACGGGAACTTATTTCTTTGTCCACGGGAAAATTGTGGAAACTCAAATATGGTGTTTTTTGTTTATTATTGGAACACCATGACACACTGCAATAACGTCTTGATGACTGTGCTATGCTTGTTAGATGAGCTGCTGCTGAGAAAGATGGACACAAGAAAAAAGTAAAAAGAGAAATTATTCATCACATCAGAACATGGAAATGGTTTGACATATAGCTTTAAATTCAATATTTAAAATGCTATTCTAAACAACAGTGTTGGAAGATGTCAGAGATTTTACATTAATAGATAAAGTAAACATTTTAATGTTACAGCACTGACAGGCAGCATCAATGTAGAGTTTAGCTACCTGTTGCTACTAGCTAGCTTACTTTACAATTGGAGGCTGTTTCCTTACACAGTTACAGAATGGTAAATTGACAATGATGGATAACGTTACCACAGCTAACACTTAAATACTGTTTTTATTAACGTTAATATAGAAAGTAAACCTTTGAATGTTACAGCACTGACAGCCCGTGTTGTATATTTTAGCTACTGTGGTTAAAGTTGATGCAATGATGGATAACGTTACCATGGCTAACAAACACGTAAATACTGTTTTTATTAACCTTACCTTGCGCTATATCTCGTAATATAACCTCTGTAAATAAAAGTTGAATGAATGAAATTCTGTGAAGTTTCCAGACATGTCTCCCGAGGGAGAATAGACCTGGAAGTACTGATCCACAGCAGCGAGTCAGAAAGGAACTTGTCTGACGTCATGTGAAAAGGGCCTATTGGCCATCGGGAGTGCAAGAACACTTCCCGGTGGCCTGCCCCGGTCAGTGCCCGCCAAGAAAATGGACTAAAGGCTCGGTTCAGGTCACGCTGTATTATTTTAAATAAACAAGTCACTCTTTCAACAGGTGATTAAGGACTGTTCTGTCACCGAAGCCCTCGTGACAGGAAGAAATAGCTGCAGCATAAGTTTTAATTGTGCTGAACAATAGATCTCTGTCCATCAGCTGCTACAGAAAAGATAGCATGCCACCTAGTGGCCATGAGATGGCCTCCACACCTTTCTCTGTGCACCAGCGCTGAAAAACCATCCACTTGATGTGTGATGTTGTGGTTGAAGCAGCTCGTGTGCCCTGAGCGTACGCGCCACATCCTGTGGGAGGTCCATCTTTTCTAAACGGATCTGTTCGGCGGACAAACCCAAAGATGCTGACCTACATCTGGGTAACTCCTGATCGCTCTTCCTGCCTGGAGGAGAGCGCCCCCCACAGCAGTTCCCACGGCCGACCCGATATCAGTCGCTGCAGATTCGGGAACCACATATGCGTTGGGGAGCTACGAGGATGACTGACGGTTCTTCCTCCCGGACCAGGTCCAAGGTCCGTGATATCGGCCGGACTGGAGGGAACGCATAAAGGAGCATTTTTGGCCATGGGCTGTGAGCGAAGGCGTCCACTCCTAATGGTGGGTCGTCTCATGGGCTCATTGAGAACCATAATTGACACTGGGCATTCTCCCGTGTGGCGGACAGATCCATTGCTGCTCGGCCAAACCTGCTCCAAAATCCGAGAAATCAACTCGGGATGGATGCTCCAGTCTCTGTGGCGGGGAACGTCCCTCGACATGATATCCATTCGCTTGTTCAGGACGCTGGGAATGTACACTGCTCTGATAGAGAGCAGGTTTATGTGTGTGCCCAACACAACAGTTGTTTCACGATGCGTAACAGTTGGGCTGAGCACATGCCTCCCTGACGGTTTATGTAAACTGTCATCACTTTGTTGTCTGTGTAGATCAGAACATGCTGATCCGGCAGCAGGGGGCAAATGCTGAGTCACGTTTCAGACCATGAAACATTCTAGCACATTATGTAAAGCGACATGTGGTCCAGCCACTGTGCTCCCACTGCTTGGGACAGACACATTCCTCCCAGCTTGACAGGAACACATCTGTGAAAACTGAGATGTGTGACGTAGGTCTGCTGATGGGAACTCCCTCTGACAGAATGAGAGGGTTTTCCCAGTGATTCAGATCGGTTCTCACGGAGGGGGGCACAAATATAATCCACGTCTTCTGGTGCACAGGATCTATGTGCAGGTGGGCGAACCATCTCTGAAGGCATCTCATGTGAAGTAGGCCCAGCGGAACCACGATGTGGGCTGCTGACATCATCCCAGGAGTCACATGACAGGCAGAACTGTCACTATGCTGCAGTGTTTGACACGGCGGAGCTGGGTTTGACACAGAGTAGCTGAGCTGATAGAGCTTCGGCTCTCAGCTGTGATAAACGGGCTCTCATTGTAGTTGAGTTAGCTCCACTGCCAGATTAACAATCATCGGGGACGGACAAACGGAAGTTTTTCCCAGTTTATAGAAACCCCAGGTTTAGCAGGTGGAACACTAGCGTTTTGGTCTGTGCGACAGCTTTCTGACTGGACTGAGCTAATAAGAGCAGATCCTCCAGATAAAAATAATTCTCATTCCTGCCATGTGTAATGACTACAGAGCTATCTCCATGCATTTCAAGAACGTGCGTGGGGTGTTTCAAAATGATGGAAATGTGAAAAGATGCGCTCTTCAGATCTATGGAGGTGAAAACCAGTGGTTCTGGTGAAGTACTCCAGCAGCTGTTTGTCAGCATGTGGAATTGTCTCCCCATGATCGAATTGCTGAACATGAACAGGTCGAGAATGGGTCTCATCCCTCCGTTTTTTTCTCAGAACCAGGAAGTAGTGGGAAGAAAAAAAAACATATTTTCCTCTCCGTTGGGAACTCTGGAAATCACGTTTTTTCATCAGAAATTCCTGAACTTCTGACTGGAGAGACGAGCTCTGTTCTGGAGAAGACAGAACCGTCTCTATAATCCCTCTGAACGGTGGGGGTTGAGCTGTGAACTGCAGCATGTAACCCCTGCTGATCAGATGATCTATCCATCTGTCCAGGGAACACACTCGCTGCCACTCTGATTAACGCTCGGAGAGCGGGCACGCATTTGTGTTGTGTCATGTTACTCATGAACGTCAACCAGACTAAAAATCCTTACTGCCATCACTCGCTCCAGAGCTTCTACGAGGGGAACCCAAGGAGGGCTCTGACAGAAAAAAGGGCTGTATGTGTGCCTCAGTACTGAGCCCAGGCTGCGGTCTCACATAGAGTTGAGGTGAGCCGGCACGCACTGAGAGGAGGCGTGAGCGCTTTCTGAGTGAGATACCGTTTCGGTGGAGGCTGCAGCTGTCGTGGAGAAAACACATTTACTCCCGCTGCGCTGTGAGTGGGTAGAAAACAGCAGAAATTAAAAACGGGCTCTGGCTGAAAACGAGGGATTTTACTGGACTCGGTCTGCTGAAAAAACATAATTTTAGCTGACGTGACAGACGAGTGTTGTGATATTTACTGAACTGCGGTGCCATTTAAAACGCTGTTTAGAGGTTACTGGCTCATTCTGAGTGGGGAATGTGTGAAGAGAGACAGCTGTGAGCTCAGCTGATCTGACAGTCTCAGATGAAAAAACTTTACTTTCAGAGGTGTTTCTGTTTTATATCAAAAAACATACATCATCAAAACACACATACCTTCCCCTCAAGGATCTGTTACCTGGTGGAGGGGGCTGGCGGAGGAGCGGGGCGTGAAGTCACTGCCACAGCTGTGGAGCGCCTCTGCTGCTGTTGCTGGCCAGGGCGGTCCCTCCAGCGGCCGGAGGGGCGAGAGCAGGACTGTGACGTCACCAGATGGTGTACAGTCTCTGAGACCTCCTCGGACCTCTGCGATTTCTCAGGGATGGTCCTAAAGTTGGCCCCGAACAGCATCTCTGGGGTGATGGGGCCCTCCAGCAGGTCTTTCTGCAGCCTCTCGGACAAGGATGGTGAGAGGCGGAGCCAATTGTTCCTCTGGATTATGGTCATCCAGGTGGCGATGCGGGATAGGCAGATCACAGAGGTGGCACATGTTTAAGATGACATCAGCAGCTTTACAGAGAGAGAGAGCTCTTTGTCTCCTCCAGCAGGTCTGCTACCTCCAGCCTCTTAGAGATGCTGTAGGCCAGCAGGGCGACGTTGTTGTTCACTGCGGTCGTCTGGAATGTGCACTGGTGAGCTTGGTTGGAGACCTTGTCACCATCTGGTCATGCTTCCCTGGAGGGACAGGTTGCTGGTCCATCCTAGAAGCTTTTGCCCCAAGTGCCACCGCCGGGGTGTACCGAGGGAAAAAACACCAATCAGTAAAACCCTCCACTCTAGAGAAGGAGGAGAAGGTGGAGACGGATGTCTTCAGCTTGCCGGGCCCAGCTGCAGCCTCGTTCCAGTGTGACGTCACAGCTGGACAGCGAGGCCAGATGAGGTCAGGGCGACGAGCCGGGGCAGAGTCAACCTTGCCGCCAGATCATTCGATCAGGGCGGAGGGAGGTGAGGGACAGAAAGTCCATTGTGTTAGCATCCTCTTGGATTATGCTGGGCAGCTCCGAGAAGAGAGCGCCGACGGCTGGGAGCGGTGTGGTCGCTGACGTGGGAAGATCTGAGGTGGCTGAGCATCCGCTCGGCCACTCATCTTCCGTCACTATGCTCTCCAGGAGGGAAGGGGCAGCTCCCCATCACCCTTCTCGGAGGATTCATTTGATTCACTGCATGATTCTGCGTCAACGAATGCGGTGGGGTAGTCCCGCGCATAGCGTCCCGCCACAGAAAAAAACACTGAGCAGAGCTACTGCCAACAACGCTTTTTTCAAGGGAATCATCCGATTCACCTTGAGAAAAAAACATGTTAGAAAAGGCGGTAGCGTTGTCCAACGGGTAGCGGCCTTCCACGGAAAAACATTCAGGGGGGCTGCTGCTAACATCGCCTTTTTGAGGAAATCATTTGATTACCGGGAGGAAAAAAACACATTAGAAAATGCGGTAACGTTGTCCAACGGGTAGCGGCCCTCCACGGAAAACATTCAATGGGGCTGCTCTTAACATCGCCTTTTCCGAGGAAATCATTCGATTACCGCGGGGAAATAAAAACGTTAGAAACGGCGATGGCGTTGTCCAGCGGGTAGCAGCCCGCCACGGAAAAGCACTCCTCGGTGCTTACCTTGAACAAGGCTGCTCATCTGCTTCTCCTCGGGGAGGAAGAGCTCACCGGTATGGCAGGAGGTTGGCTTGGCGGAGACCCAAGCATCCTTAGCAAAGGTTGTGCCGGTCAAAGCTGGACAACTTTTCCTTCTTCGTTCTTCTGACAGTGCTAGCTAGCTGGCTGAAGAAAAAATGGGAGCCAATTACCCAATCTCACCGTAATTTATACAGACCGGGGCTAAGGCCAACACAGCAGTTGGGCGTGAACTAAAGTTTTCAGTGCTGCGCTGCGCGCGTAGGGATAAACCCACTAGCGACAGCCTTAAAGGGCGAAGCCTATACGAAATAGAACTTCTTCATAATAATAATAATAATCATTTTATTTAAAAAGTGCCTTTCTGAACACCCAAGGACACTTTACAGTAAGAAGCATATCAGAAAGATTGTGTAAAAACATACAAGCACAGTGCAAAGATCAACAGGAATAAATTGAAATACATAAAGAATATAAAATACATAGAGCAAAGTTAAGGAGTTTAAAGAGATGTGTTTTCAGAGCAGTCTTGAATAGAAAAAGAGAGGTGGTAGGTGGTGAAAGTCAGGGGGTAGAGTGTTCCAGAGATGAGGGGCAGAGCAGGTGAATCTTCAGTCTGAGGAGCTGCAACAAACTCTGTCTCAAATAACCTCTTCTCATAGCGGATCAACCAGTTTCGTTGTTGACATCCAGAACTAGCTGTTCACATGATAAAGGAGGACCAGATCTGGTTGGCAGGCCACAAACTGATAAAGTCTTCCAGATGGAAGACGAAACGTTTCTCCCTTAAAGAGACTGGTCCAGATGAAATGATTTAACCTTTTTCATGGTTCTTATGAATTGTTTTTTTTTTTTACAAAAGTGAGTAAAAGTTTGTTTAAATTAAAAATTTGTTTAATGTGATTACAAATAAACTGACACATCTGTAGTGTACCACCTGTGTATCTCTCATTTGTTGTATGAAACTATGATTGATTGTCATATTCCTAGTGAGTTTAAAAGAGCTTATGCACAGCAAAATGCAGGGCAACATAATTTCAGTTTGTGATTTGAGGATGGATTATTGCACCACAGCAGAAACATTTATCTTGTAGGTATTCAGTTGATGACGTGCAGACGGCATGCATTCAGAGTGTGCTCAACTTAACTCAGTCTTGGTGGTTTGCGTTAATCGGGCGGTGGTGGCCTGGGATGGTATCAAATTCCCGGCCTGGAATATTTTCCAACTCCGCCCCTGCTGGTGGAACAGTGAGGCTACAAGGAGCAGAGGTCACAAAGGTGCAGGATTTCACGTACTTGGGGTCCACTGTCCAGGAAAAAGGGGAGTGTGGTAAAGAGATGAAGAAGAGAGTCCAAGAAGGATGGAGAAAATTTTCAGGAGTGATTTGTGACAAAAGGGTGTCAGCAAAGGTCAAAGGAAAAGTTTACAAGACAATGGTGAGACTAGGGTAGGGCATCGTTTGAATATGAGTGATTCCAGTTCAGATTCTTCTTTTCGATTCCAGTTCCTATCGATTCCCGGTTCCGATTCTTTTTAGAGGCAGGGTTTAAAATATATGTCAATTCAATTCAGTTTATTTATACGGTACAGCACCAAGTCACAACAGAAGTCATCTCAGGGCACTGAACAGAAACAATCAAATATAAAAATAATACGTTAACACTATTTATCTGAGGAGCAGACTGCTTTGAATTTACTCCATCATGTTATAAATGAGCTACAGTAGCTAGCCAGAGTTCTTTCTGGATGAAATAATTTTGAAATTCTATTTGAATTTTAATTTGAACTTTTTACGTTTTGTTAAATTTACTATGAATTTCTAACAGAGCTATTTTCAACCAGTATATTAATATCAAACTTGTGAACTTCAATATAAATGTTATGAATTTTCTTTTCACAGGGGTACACTTTCACAAGAGAGCTTTATGTTTGAAAACCTCATGGAAACACATTTCCACATGTCCAGTGTGTGATGCTGCAGCCATCTTACTGAGCTCCCACTGATGGGCTAACCTGCTGCAGAATATCGAACAAAATTATTATTATAAAAAAGAACAATTTGTACAACCCAGTCCAGATAGCAGCAGGTACAGTATAAAATCAGAAACTGTTCTTGTTGATGAAAATGATCATATCTGCTTCTCAGGCAGTGTGTGAGCGTTCTGGACAGACAGTATCTCCTGCAGTGGAGAACACACGTTTGCTGGATATAGAAGAAGCTTGAACACATAAATATGAGAATGCAAGATCTGACAGCAAAGGATAAATCTTGTGTTGGTTCCACCACCAGCAGCAGGTCCTCAGACAGAACGACTGGTGGAATGTCCTGGTACATCTGCAGCCTCTCTCCACTTGTTTCTTGATGGACATGGAGCTGTGACATCATGTTCTGTGCCTCTTCCTCAGCAAAAAGCTCCTCCAGTGGAGACTTTCTGGACAGATTGCAGGGAGGCGGTTCCTAAACAAACAACAGGTTCATCAGTATTATCAGTAAAAAGGGATTATTAAATGCATGATCGTTAAGATTGAGAAGGTTTATAATTTCAGCTATCATACACTTACACTCTCCTCCTCATCCTCCACTCCCTCATTGTCAGGCCTTTCCTCAGGCTGCATGGTGACCCCATCATCTCCACAGTATTTCTCTGTTGACCACAAAGAACATTACTAGTATTTAGATTTCACATTTTAATAGCAGAAAAGGCCAGTTGTGAATGACATTTCGCCTACTCAATCAGCTTTCTCTGGATCTGCTCCCAGACACGTCATCCATCTTCTGTTTAAAGTGCAGAGCAGCTCTTCTCCACCTTATAACAAGATGATTAACTTATTTGACAAGTGGTGCATGGTAGGTGGTGTGTACATGGGTTGATGGTTTTCACAATGTCCCTGCAAACATATAAACAAACATGTAATGTCACTGTTACTGTAACATTGGCTTAGGATGGACAATTAATTAGCTTAGCTCTATTGTTATTGCCTAATTAACCTAAATGTTGGTGATTCCACATCTGAAAAGGGATGCAACCTTTTCACAATATATACTGTAAACGTTCTGTGGCACTCTTCATTCAATTAGTTGCCCCATGGTATTTCCCTTGGGCGCTATGGTGAACGGAGGAGCACATCGTGGAGCCTGGCTAACATTATTAGCCATTTCGGGTCGTTTGGCTAAGAAAAAAATATGAGCTAACGTTAGCATGGTGTTTGTATTTGAGTTGACCTACCGCTTTAAGTCGAGTATAACTTGTTAGCTGCCTTAATATTGGTATGAGACGTAGTTTATAGTTTTATTTACCTGATGGAGCCGGAGAAGGAGGCAGCGAAAACAGTCTGGCGGAGCGTTTCAAAGACGGGCCACAGTTTTACTTCTACACCCTACTTTGCACAATATAAAATTATTGCAAGTGCTGCGCTGAGCTGACTGGTCATTTTATTAAAGTTAAGCCACGCTTTCAATCACAGCCGCTCACTTCCGGTGGATTCTTCTTCATTGGTTTTCAGCAGGCGGCTTCTACTTCCGGATGGCAGACTAGGCATCGAAAATACGAATCGAAAATAAATATTTTGAACGATTCCGGGAAAACTGGAGAGTTAGTCCCGGTTCCAATCGATTCTCGATCCTCGATGCCCAACCCTAGGTGAGACCAGCTATGTTGTATGGTCTGGAGACAGAGACATGGACAAAAAAAACAAAAAAAAACCAGGAGAAAGAACTGGAAGTAGCAGAAATTAAGAAGTTGAGGTTCTCCTTAGGAGTGACAAGGATGGATAAAATTAGAAATGAGATCATCAGAGGTACAGCACAGGTTGAACAACTGGGAGATAAAGTTAGAGAGACAGACTGATATGGTTTGGACATGTCCAGAGGAGGGACAGTGAGTATATTGGTATAAGGATGTTAGAAATGCAGCTGCCAGGAAAAAGACAATGAAGAGATAGATGGATGCAGTTAGAGAGGACATGGAGGTAGTTGGAGTGAAGACAGAGGATGCAGAGGACAGAGTGAGATGGAGGAGGATGACTGAACCCCTGAAAAGGGAAAAGCCAAAAGAAGAAAATGAAAGTCACTGGGATGTCATGTTTGGAAAATAAACATCTCAATTTCTCAGAGAAACTCAAACTAACAACAGCCCCTGGGAGTTAAGGGCACCCTGAACAGTACTTCAGGGTCTTAGTTGTTCCATCCTGTGTGGTTTTGATGCTCACTAATCTCCTCACTCCTTTTGCCTAAGGCACAGTCTCAGTGTGTTGGACCTGGAGTCAGTGCAGTGGATATGTCACTCAACTGTTCTCGCTCCGTGACAGGGCTCAGAAAAGCAGCTTAGGCCTTTGCCTTTACATGCCACAATAATGAAATGTCCCGACTGGAAGAGCAGTCAGTGGAGGTCATGTGACCACATGCAGAGCATGAGGAGAAAGTGGTGGGAGTTACTCTGCTCTACTTAGCAGCTTATGAAGAACAAAGGAACTACAGATGGAGGTCAGTGTGTCACACATTTCTTCTGGTGACCTCAGCTGACTGCTGGTCAGCCCACACTAACAAGAGTTAATGGGGAAATCGCAGAAAGAAAGTTTCCCAAACCAGATCTATCTTAAGGTTCTTGACTGGAAAATATGTCAGCAGCGTTAATAGGTTGGATTTTTTTCACTTGCTGCCCTTAATGTAAAAAAAAAAGACCTGAGAAAAGTGTCACAGCAACAAACCATCATAGTCTCATGATTTCAGTTTGGTTTTGTTCAGGGTATTTATTTTTTGTTTTGAGCTCATGTTCGATTTTCAGACTACATTTTGTGTTTGATTTCTTACCCATAAGCTGCTGTATTCATACCTACCTGCTCTCAACTGACTCGTGTTCAGGCTGCTGTTTAATACACCTTATTTACATTATTATTGTTAGTGTATAGATCCTTGTACACATTTTATTTTCATTTGTACTTTATATATATTGCTTTTTGGGGGGTAACTGGGACCTGGAAACACAATTTTGTTCCACCTCATGTACCACATGTGATATGAATGACAATAAAGTCTCCTTGAACCTTGCTTATGTCATTGGATTTAACCTTACCTCTAGTTTTCTACAGTGTAACGCTTACCTACTTGAATATTTTGCACCAAAAACACTTATAGAAAACTCCAAACATTCACTATTTAAATCCCTCAGCGACAGCGGACATCATCGCACTGTTTGCTTAACTTGGGAAAGATCTTAACTGAGTGAAATTATCCAAAGGTGTCTAAAAAGCAGTCATTAATGCAGCTGATAAAATTTATAACGTTGGTTACGTACTGTAACCCCAGATTCTATGAGTATAAGCGTAGCCCTTTAAGGCCTTCGCTTTAGTGGGTTTATCCCGTTATGCAGAGCATAAGCACTGAAAAAATTAGTCCACGCCCACCTGCTGTGTGGGCCCCACCCGGTCCGTATAAATTACGTTAAGAGCGGGAAATCGGCTCCCAAAATAGCTTTTTTCTTCAGCCATTTAAGAGCCAGTGAGGCCCGACGCTTAAAGGGCTATGCTTATACTCATAGAATCTGGGGTTACAGTACGTAACCAACGTTCTATGTCGTATAAGCTTCGCCCTTTAAGGCCTTCGCTTTAGTGGGTAAAGGGCGAAGCCGATGTGGTCCTCGCCTCACTGGGTCCATTCGAACACAGTTTGACGCGGAAGCTTGCCCAAAAAACGTCTTGTCACTCAGCTCCCCGTGTGCATAACTACGCGTTACGTAATTATGTTCCATGCACAGACGCATGTTGTGTAACTATACGTTCTGACAAAGCATGAACGCCCCGGAAAACTTTCAACGGGGAGAAGAAGTTGAAAAGGGGGGGGGGGGGGCATGAACAAACTGGTTCATGGCTGAGCAGTATAAACAGATTAATGTCCATGAATTGATTATTGATCAAATGAACTGATTGGTAACAATAATCATGAACTGATTAGTGACAATAGAACCAAAATCACAGACACGACTTGTGACTGATAACAACATCTCACACTGAAATGCATGCAGACAGAAGTGAGCTTAAACAGAGTTCCATGAGAACAACAATATTCATTCTGTTAGAGCACTAAGGACAGAATGTGTCATGGAACGAACCGTTACATCACGTAGGTAAAAGTGAATAAATGAGCAGGGTGTTGACCATGCAGCCGCAGTGCAAATGTCCTGCATTGACATACCATTATGCAGAGCAGTCCAAGATGCGATACCCCTGGTCGAGTGTGTTTAGAGGTTGACAGGAGGCTCTAAATCTGATGCTCTGTAGGCTTCAGAAAAAAACCTCACACATCCAGTGTGACAAGCGCTGGATGGATAACGGGCGACCTGCAGAAGCATCTCTATAATGCACAAACAATTGTTGAGTTGAAACGCATTGCAGCTGTGCGCGCTATGTAACACGTCAACGCCCGCACCGGGCAGAGAAGATGAAAAGATGCTTCCTCTTCTGATCTGTTGGGGGGGGAGAAACCCCTCCAACGATATCACTCTTGATTTAAAAGAGCTCGTGATGTTTTAGGCATAAAAGCTGGGTTGGTCTTAAATCAGCTGAGCTGCCCGTCAGCCTAAATTCTAAGGCATGACGAAGCAACAGAGAGGGCAGATAATTACTTACCCTCTTAGCAGGTGTTAAAACCAGCAGCAGGGCTGTTTAAAGAGACAAGAATTTTAAGTGAAAAACCTGATCCAGAGGCTCGATTGGAGCTTTGATCAGGACTCGCAGGACCAGCGTTAAATCCCACTGTGGAGCAAGTGGACTTGAAGCAGGCCTGCGTCTCTGAACATCTTTTAGAAAACGCTTCATCAGCGGGTGATTAAAAGCTGTTCTGTCTCCGAAACCTTCGTGGCAGGAAGAGGTGACTGCAACGTACGTTAAAGCGTACTGAAAGTCAACTTCCTATCCATCAGCTGTTGTAGAAAAACAACACGCCGCCTAAAAAGGCATGAGGTGGCCTCTAAACCTTCTCTGTACACCAGCGCTGAAAAGCCGTCCCCTTTGATGTGTACAGAACTGTGGTAGATGCAGCACGTGAATCTGAATTGTGCACACTATCTCCTGAGGGAGACCCATCCTCTCTAAGTGGGACCGCTCAGCGGTCAGACCCACAGGTGCTGACCTATTTCTGGGTAACTCTTGGTCGCTCCTCCTGCCTGAAGGAGAGCATCCTCCCTCCACGGCAGTTCCACGGCGACCCGACAACAGACGGTGCAGGCCTGGGAACCATGGTGCGTTCACACGCCAGGAGCCACCGGGAGAGCTGTCAATCCCTCCTCCTGAACTCGGTTCAGGAACCGTAAAAACAGAGGAGGTGGGGGAAAAAGAAACGCGTATAAAAGCGTTTTGGGCCA
>NC_056499.1:54465755-54474885 GCF_014905685.2 Nematolebias whitei | reverse complement strand
AGGTACTCCAGTTTCCTCTCACTCACACCTAGGGACAATTTAGAGTTACCAATCAGCCTAACATGCATGTTTTTGGTCTGTGAGAGGAAACTGGAGTACCTGGAGAAAACTCACACATGCACAGAGAGAACATGCAAACTCCACCCAGAAAGGCCCCGGCCAGGATTTGAACTGGCAACCTTCTTGCTGAGAGGAGGCAGCTCTACCAACTTCACCACTATGCCACTACTCTTAAGCTCTCTAAAAACATAAAATATTTAGATAAAATATACAAATTACGGCTCAAAATGTTGAAATGAGGTATTTGTGTTTTTTCTCTCGGTCTCTAAATGCATCAGGACATCCAGTTTCCTCTCAAATCTCCCCAGATTTCATATGGCAGAGCCAAACTTCCACAGACCTTAAATTCTGGTTACAATTGTTTTTATCTTTTGTCAGGGGAATTTTGGTCAAGGTTTATGGATGTTTTTTAACTACTTTGGCTGCAAATGGTAACTGCCCACAAACTGCCCATTAACCGTGTATTTGAGTCAGCAGAGAGCTGAATGAGGAGCTGATTTGATACTGCATGTGCAGCTGGTAACTAACTCCAAGGTCGCCTCCAAGTCTGTAAGCTGGGAAGCTGAGGTCGTCGTGACCTGTAGTAGCTGATAAGCATTATCAAAGCACTTTGTTCATACTGTCCGGGGCAGATCCTCGTGACTGGGTTTCAAGCATGTAACTTTGTACATCTGTGTAAGCCTGTTGTGACCATCTGTCCCTGCAAGTAAGCACAGTTAAAGACTCCTGTTGTCATGTGTGGCTCCTTTAAGTAAGTACGATAATGCGCAAATATTTTTATCCAACACCTTCCAAACTGAACTAAAGGCTACATTAACTTTTCATCAGTCCAATGTAAAACAGAAAAACTTACTTCAGTCTTCTGATGCTTTTGGTTCAAGAGTTTTGAAGATCTGCCTTATAGTTTTTGTATAGCATCTGCTTGTTTAAAGCATACTTTATCTGTCTGTGTTTCTGTCTGCCTCATTAACGTGGCAGTAAGGGAGTGAAAGATGTTTCCATGTTGACTATAATGAGCAGCAGGTTTAACAATAGCTTTGAGCTTGGGTCCTTTTTACACTTCTTTTACAGTTAATTCATCAAAACGTTGGCACTTCTCAGATTAGATTATTTTGGTTGTGTTGGAATTGTAGCTGCATTGGACTTTTCAGAATTTACTCACACATTTTTTTGTTATTTTTATTGAGTGATACAAAAGATTAGAATAAAATAATATGTTGTAAAATGTTCAATCCTAACTACCAGAATAAGAGTTTAAGGTTGTAGATTCTGTCAAATGTATCTACTCACTGGGACCTGTTAATGTGTCAGTCTTCACCTTACCCGGCTCCGCCTGATTCACCATCATTGTGAGCTTACATGAAGTAATGAGGCTCAAACACAATATGTTGTTTATGGCTGGAGCAGTAATTGTTAAATGAGGCACACACGGTAGGACATTGTTACACTTCCTGTTTACTGTGGACGTTCAATGGTTTGACAATGTCTGAGATGGATTGTGTCTATGCTGGAGGTCTTCCTGTCACGCCATCTTCTAATGAGAGTGTAACTGCAGGAGCAGCACCTCCATCTCCACAAAGAAAGCATTCTCCAGGACATTGACTGTGCATGATGACCACATGCTGGCCATTCTGATCAGCCAGCATTCACATGTTTGGTGGAATTATCCCAGAGTGCTGCGGGAGAAACAGGTCAGAGTGTCCGCAGTGTCTCCTGTTCACAAAAGATGGACTTTTGTTCTGAGCTGCTGATCCGATTGTTCACCACAAAGATGCTTCAACAGCCTCTGATTAGAGTTTTACTGTATAATGAAAACAGACGTGTGCGGACTTAAACAACTCAAAGGACTAGAACATTGAATAAAGTGCTAAGTGTGGGATTGTTTCATAATTTTGTGGCATAGATCTAACTTAATACTGGTGGAGTAGTTGCAAAGAGAAAAACAAACAAAAAAAAAACACCCAAAACATAATTCTCTACCCAGTGTGGTACTTCCCAATGTTACCAAAATTCTCTTTGAGGAATAAACTCTGAAGTATGATCAGTGACTTAGACATGTTGAGCCTAAAGTTAGTTTTAATGTCATGAAAATGTTTCTGTGCTAAACTGCTCAGCTCACCCTGTGCGTTTCAAATTAAATTATCTATAAAAAGCAATGTTTTTGGTTTGATTATCTACAGAAAGATCTACAGATAAAGAATGAGTTTTGAATCGAAGTTTTCCCCCTTTAGTGCCAAACTGAAAATACCCAAGTGGTGTAGAAGCAGCAAGGCTCAAGAGAGCATGTGACTCAAGCAACCATACTGTCCTTGAAGGTGCTGGAAGTGGAGAAAGTCTTCAGCATGAGAACTTGAGTGACTGTAACAAGAACCAGACTGTGGTGGGTCAGGCTGTTGGATCAAAACATCTCCACAACTACAGCTCTGTTTTATAAATCCCATCCATCCATTCATTCCTTCATTCATCTATCCATCCATCCGTCCATTCATTCATTCATTTGTTCATCCATCAAATGATATATTCTTGTCAACAGACACCAGAAAGTCTGTTGTTTTAGTGCTCTTAGATTTGTCTGCTGCATTTGACACAGTTGATCACAGGATTTTAATCTCTCATCTTGAGCACTGTATGGGCATCAGGGGTGTCGCCCTCAACTGGTTTCTGTCGTATTTAACCAATAGGAGTTTCTGTGTAAAAATTGACAATTTTATGTCTTCCACTGCTCCTCTTCCACATGGTGTCCACCAGGGCTCAATCCTTGACCCTCTTTTATTTGCTCTTTACTTACTCCCCCTCGGCTCTATTTTCAGGAAACATGGCATTTCATTTCACCTCTATGCCGATGATTGCCAGATCTATTTTCCCATGGCACAAAACAACACATTCCAGCAACTTACACACTGCCTTAATGATGTTAAGGCATGGTTTTTGCCTAACTTCCTTAGTCTAAATGAGAACAAGACTGAAGTTATGATGTTTGGTGGGGGTGGGGGGTGGGGGTTGCTGGTGCCAATGAACAGCAGCCCCTGTGTAAGAGGAGAGGCACACCCTGGACAGGCCAAGAATCGATCACAAGGACAAGAAAACACTACTGAACATAAATAATGAACACCTGGTGAAGAGACAACTAGTATCAGGTGGGCGGGGCAGAAATTACAGAGGGAAAAACACTAGGGAAACTGAGACACAGGTTGGTAAATAAGCAAAAAAATTATAAAAATATCTAGTAACACAAAATGCCAATATATATGAACATAAACATGGATCCTGACATGGCTGAGCAGACTTCTGTATTCAGGAGGCAGCTTTGACTTTAGTCAGCTGTGGAGCACAAGGGCTTGCTTGAAAAATCATGTTCTGGAGTGATTGGAAGCACACAGGAGATCTCTTTTAACTCCAGGAATCACAGACATGTTTCCAAGAAACAAATATGCACGAGGATCAAGTCTGTCACCACATGACCTAAATGGTCCCACGAAGAATAGTTACTCCGCTCAGCCTTAAGTTCATTATGTGCTTTGTACCAGACATGATTGCACTGTTTAAATAATATAGTACCTTTGGGTACACTGCTTATTACTAGAGGTGCTAAAGAAAACACAGTCTGAGGGAAATCACAGCAGCTTGTAATGATGGCATGAGGCTGTTGCTTACGATGCCAAGATGAACTACAAGCTAAATGTTACCTAGTTGTTCTGCTGTGATGTGAAATCTTATTTAAAGAAGTGTCAAATAATAGATCCCATAAGCAATAAAAAATTATCACTGACAGACCCACACATGAAGTTCAGGTACCCTTTAGTCTAAAATGTGGAATCATTGGCGTCATAGGGTCGAATGTCCAGAAAAACAGTAAGTGTGGTAAGAAGGTAAAAAAGAGAGTCCAGGCAGGATGGAGAGGATGGAGAAATGTTGCAGGAGTGATTTGTGACAAAAGGGTGTCAGCAAAGGTCAAATGAAAAGTTTACAAGACAGTGGTGAGACCAGCTATGTTGTCTGGTCTGGAGACTAAGACATGGACAAAAAGACAGGAGACAGAACTGGAAGTGGCAGAAATGAAGATGTTGAGGTTCTCCTTGTCGAGTGAGTTATATATGAACTCAGAGGGGCCATGGACGTAGTTGGAGTGAGGACAGAGTGAAACAGAGGATGATTCGTTGTGGCAACTCCATGGGGAAAAGGGAACATCTGAAAGAAAAAGACTATTTGCCTTTATGGTTTTTTTTTGTTTGTTTGTTTTTATTTTTTGGTTGGACTTTTGTTTGTCTCTGTGATGGACTTGCAACCTGTCCAGGATGTCCCCACCCCTCGCACAGTAACTGCTGGCGCACCAGTGACCCGAGAAGGAAAAAGTGGGTAAAAGCTGATAGATGGATGGAATTTTGTTTGAATTTGTTTTTTTCTGCTTAATATGGACTACATGTGACTTTGACAAAGTAAATGATGATGATAAATTATCTGAGCTACTTTTTAAAATATATTTTGCATCAGTCAGCATGGCAATAATCTGCTTTCACCTGCAATTGTGTAACTTCCTGAGAACAAGAAGTTACGTTTTACTTGTGGATATTTTTCTTTCACCTTGAACATACAGCAACAGCCTTAAATTGTGTTAATGACAGATAAGTTAAATGGTAGTGATCAACTTCATTGTTCTCCTACAAATCTCTCCAGAGTCCATGTGAACCATGTCGCCTGTTAATAAAAGAACTTACCATTTTACCGTTCTGCATGGACTCTCTTCTTGGTTTTTCCTCTGGGTTTAAAACAGAAATCATGTTAGATAGGGTTAAAAATATATGTCTTTTACTTTCAGAAAAAAAAATGATCACAGTCTCCTTTAGGAAATATTCAAGAAAGCAATAAAACCATCCATCCATTATCTTTACCCGCTTATTCCATTTTGGGTCACGGGGGTCACTGGTGCCCATGTCCAGCAATCACTGTGCGAGGGGCGGGGTACACCCTGGATGGGTCGCAAGTCCATCACAGGGCCACATAGAGACAAACGAGACAAACAACCATTCACTCTCTCACTCACACCTAGGGACAATTTAGAGTTACCAATCAGCCCTACATGCATGTTTTTGGTCTGTGGGAGGAAACCAGAGCACCCGGAGAAAACCCAAGCATGCACAGAGAGAACATGCAAACTCCACCTAGAAAGGCCCCTGGACCGGGGTTTGAACCAAGGACCTGCTCACTGAGAGGCAGCAGCTCTACCAGTTGCGCCACCGTGCTGCAGCAATAAAACCATTTGTTCTATGTCGTATAAGCTTCGCCCTTTAAGGCCTTCGCTTTAGTGGGTTTATCCCGTTATGCAGAGCATAAGCACTGAAAAAATTAGTCCACGCCCACCTGCTGTGTGGGCCCCACCCGGTCCGTATAAATTACGTTAAGAGCGGGAAATCGGCTCCCATTTTTTCTTCAGCGAGCTAATATAGCACTGTCAGAAGAACAAAGAGGATAAATTGTGTAAATGACCAACCTTTGTGAAGGATGCTTGGCCCGGCAGTCGACCTCCGGTCGTCCGGTGAGTTCTCCTCCCCGAGGAGAAGATGACGAGCAGTCTTATTCCAAGGTAAGCGTCGGGGAACATTTCCCAGTGACAGGTCACTACACGCTGGACAACGCCAACTTGTGTTTTTTCCTCTTATCGCCGACCCTCGGGGCGAACCGGATGGTTCCTCCGGGGCAAGGCGTACTCAGCTGCAGCCCCCGCTGCTCATTCCCTCCTGGGGAGCGTAGTGTAGGTGGAGGGGGGCTGAGTGAATGCTCACCCCATCCCACCTCGTTTCGCATCGGCGATCACACCGCTCCCGGCCGACAGCGCCCTCAGGGGTTGCCCGGCGGAACCCAGGAGGAGGCTGACATGAAGGGACCCCTTTTTTCTACGTCCCTCGCCTTTTCCCGCCAGTTCGGATGATCGGCGGGAAGGTTGTTTTCACTGGGCTCCACTGTGGCTCACTGTCTTGATCCATACGGCCTCGCGTTCCAACAGGACGTTCGACGGGCGAGGCCACAGACGGTTCTTTCCTGGTAGATTAGAGGAGTCGGTCCCCAGTCCGCTCCCATCACCAGAGTTGAGGGATTCACCGAGCGGGGCTATTCCTCGGTAACCCCCCCTGGAGCCAAGCCTCGCGGAAGCTTCCGGAGCGAAGCTGCCCAGGTCGGAGCAGCGTCCCGTCCCTCCGGAGGAACACGAACCAGACGGCGACCACGCTCTCCAATCGAGCCCACCGATGTGTTTTCAGGCAGCCGCAGTTAGCAAACAACGTGCGCTGCTAGCATATAGCATGTCCAAGGGACTGAAGGCCGCAGACCTGCCTTGGAGACAAAGAACTCCCTCTGTAAGGCAGCTGACGCCAGCTCAACATATGTGCCTCTCCCACGGTTTGCCTGTCGAGGACTGCAGCGCGGATGACGATGATCCAACGACACCACCTGGCTTCGTTACTCCCCTCGCTGCCGGAGAATCTGCACAAGACCTGATGAGGCCCATCGCGGACGCGCTGTTCAGAGCAGCTTCAAACCATGCTGGCGAAGTGAAACAGTCGGAGGAGGTGCCAGAGGCTGTGCGCCACCTCATCAAGCCGCGCGGCCCACCCCGGCCCGCTGGAGGGACCGTCGCGAGCATGCTTCGACTTTTCCACGGCCGCGGCTCTCGCTGAGTTCCACCACCAGCCCCGCCCGTCAGAATCCAGCCCTCTTCACTCCGGCAACCTGCAGCTCAGCGTTTCCCCAGAGTTCGCCTGCAAGACAGCGCTCTGGGCAAACAATCGCAGAGCTCATGAGAGAGAAGTTTCTCAAAATGACGGTCTCCGGAGGGTGTGTGTAAAAGTGACACGAAAGTTGAAATAAATCATCATTAATGATCAAAGTGTCTGTTTTTTAGCCAGTCTGTAAGCTCGGATGAGCTCACAGCGGCCGCACACATAAGAGCCGGTGTCCTTAATAAGGGTTTTTAAACTCACCGCCGCTCCAAGACATTACTAGTCGCTTACAGGGCACGATGGTAAGTGAAAATAACTCGTTATAATCCCGAGCTGCACGATTTTCACCCAAGCGATGTCAACTCGCACTCGTGGGATGAAACAGCCCCACACACGAGCCGGTGTCCTTAAATAAAGGTTTTTAAACTCACCGTCGCTTTAAGACATGACGAGTCGATCACAGAACAGCTTCCACACATGAGCCGGTGTCCTTAATTAAAGGTTTTTAACTCACCGTCGCTCTAGACATGACGAGTCGATCACTAAAATGAACAGCCTCCATCCAACGGTGCTGCGTTGATGCTGGCGCACTCACACAGCTGCCGGCGCTAACCAGCTCACATCGGTATAAATGTGGTCCGCAGGCTGGTTCGGGTGGAGGTCCTTCTCTCTCACAAGAAACGACACCCGTCTCAACGAATCAAACGCGGGCAGCCGTCACTCACCGCGTCTCAGCTTTCGGCAGCTCACCGCAGCTTAAACGTGAAGCAGCTGAAGAACTCGGTAATGAGTCCCGCCTCCCTCCAGCGCGCGCCCCTCCAGCGAGAGCGGCGCGCGTCCCTCCAGAGAACAACGTGTGCTCCCGTGGGGCTAGCAGCCTTCACTCCAACAGCACGGCGTTAATGAAGTCACGCCCTCCGCCTTTTCAACGTTCGCACAGCGACGTCAAACGCGCAGCCCCACCGCGTCATCAGCTGTCACACGCTTCGCCTCAGCTCAAGTCTCGCCCGGGATCACACAGAAAACATTCCCGCGACGCATGACGGCGGTTGAGGGGCGGACTGCTGACAGCCGTACAAAACATGACACTTCACTTAACGCATGTTCACCCTACGAATGTTACGTAGAGTGGCTAAAACATGCTCGCCGTTTTTCAGATGGATGGACAAGGTTTTATGCAAATGGTACAAGTTACAGTTTGCAACCCGAACCCCTCCATTCAGAGGAGTTATAAAAAAACGGTCCCGTCATCATCAGACTGAATCTCATCCCTAAATGCAGAAATCCAAGTGTTTTCTGATAAAAGTAATCTACAGAGTCCCCCAACGGAGAGAAAACACAGGGTTTTTACTCACGGATCGGAGGGGTGAGACCGTTTTTTTGGATCTGTTATATAACATCCAGAGAACGCATACCGATCATCCTAACACAGAGACGAGAGTTTTTGTTTTACCTGGATGATCTGCTGCTCCTGTCACTCCAGACAGGAGGCGCTGATGCAGGATCAGGTGTTGACATCACACCTGTTAAATCTGGGCTTCGCCATAAATTGGAAGGAAGCTCGATTTTTCCCGGCCCAGACAATTGTTTTCTGGGAGTGGAATTAAATTCAACCACCATGAAAGCTCGTTTATCACAAACTAGATTCGACACTTTTTTAAAGTCAACTCAGCCACGTAAAGACCTGGCAAGTGATAACAGCTGTCTCCGTCATGAAGCTGTTGGAAATGATGTCACTCACACAGTGGTTCCGCTGGTTTGTTACACATGAGACGCCTCCAGAGGTGGTTTTTACACGTCTGCATGTGGATCCAGTAAAACAAACGACGGATGATCATTGTCCCTTCCTCTGTGAGAGCAGACCTCCGACTCTGGGGAAACACCTTGTTTTCTGTCAGAGGGAGTCCCCCTCAGCAGACCCACGTCACAGGGTCAGTCTTCACGGACGCGTCGCTGTCAGGCTGGGGGGGGGGGGGGGCGTGCCCGATCTCAAGCAGTAGGGGCGCTGTGGCCCCACCACACATCAGCCCACATCAATGTTTTGGAGTGTCGCACAGCACTGAATATGATTCAACACTTTGCTCCCGTGCTACAGAATCAACACGTGTTGATTCACACAGACAACATGATGACTGCTGCGTACATAACCATCAAAGGGTGTGCGTGCAGCCCAGATGTTACACATTGCGCGAAAGCTACTGTGTTGGGCTCATCAAAACCTGCTCTCTATTAGAGCGGTTTACATATCCGGTGTTCTGAACAGAGGGGCAGATGTGATGTCCAGGGGCGGCCCACGTCACGTGGACCAGACCCTCCATCCAGATTTGATGTTTTTCAGACGTGGCAGAAGTTGGCAA
>NC_056499.1:54457402-54465655 GCF_014905685.2 Nematolebias whitei | reverse complement strand
TATAGAGGCTGTGAGGTGACAACAGGAGACCTGAGTGCATCACTAGCTGAGGAGCTAAACTGCTTCTTTGCACGCTTTGATGCACCACAGCAGCACTCATCTGATCCTGCCATGCCCCCACACCCACCCGGTTACTGCACCACTCCACTCACTGTACGGGAGCATGATGTTAGATGTTCGCTCCAATCAGTGAACCCCAGGAAAACTACTGGCCCAGATGGAGTACCTGGCAGGGTGCTCAAAGCATGTGCCCTCCAGCTCGCCCCCACCTTCACCAGAATTTTCAATCTCTTCCTGGCCCAGGCAGTCATCCCTCCCTGCTTTAAATCTGCAACCATCATCCCAGTGCCAAAAACGCCTACCATCACCAGCCTGAATGATTACCGATCGGTGGCTCTCACTCCAGTAATCATGAAGTGCTTCGAGAGACTGGTTCTCCAGCACATCATGGACTATCTCCCTCCGAACTTTGACCCCTACCAGTTTGCATATTGCACCAACAGGTCCACAGAGGATGCTATTGCAGTAGCTCTCCGCACCGCGCTGAGCCACCTGGAACAACAGCACAGCTATGTTCGAATGCTCTTTGTGGATTACAGCTCGGCCTTTAACACAATTATTCCGGACATTCTTATAAATACATTGAACAATCTCGGCCTCCCCCCACTCAGATGTGCCTGGATAAAAGACTTCCTAACCAATCAGCCCCAATCTGTAAGACTTGGTCCCCACCTTTCCTCCACTCGTAATCTGAGCACTGGCTCCCCACAGGGCTGTGTGCTGAGCCCCCTGCTGTACTGTCTCTACACCCATGACTGCAGCCCGGCCCACAACAACAACCTCATCGTCAAGTTGGCTGATGATACCACAGTGGTCGGACTAATCTCTAAGGGAGATGAGACATTTTACAGACAGGAGGTCCTGGGGCTAGCAACCTGGTGCTCAGAGAAAAATCTGGCTCTGAATATCAAAAAAAACAAGGAGGTAATTATTTATTTCAGGTAGCACAGCACCAACCTAGCCCCCCTTTACATCAATGGCGAGTGCGTGGAAAGGGTTCACACTTTCAGATTTCTTGGTGTCCATATCTCTGCTGACCTTAACTGGAAAGAGAACACCACAGCGGTCATCAAGAAGGTTCAGCAGAGACTACACTTCTTAAGAGTACTTAAGAAGCACAACCTGAACACCAAATTACCGTTGACCTTCTACCGCTAGTCCATCGAGAGCCTGCTGACATACTGTATTTCAGTATGGTACGGCAGCTGCACCCTGGCTGACAGGGAGAGGCTTCAGAGAGTAGTCAAGACAGCACAAAAGATAAGTGGCTGCCTTCTCCCCTCCCTGATGGACATTTACACATCATGCTGCCTCAACAGAGCAGAAAGCATAATCAAGGACTGTTCACACCCGGGTTTTGAACTGTTTGACTTGCCACCTTCAGGGAAGCGCTACAGGTGCATCAGAACACGAACAAACAGATTCAAGAATAGTTTTTTCCCGAAAGCCATCACCACACTGAACTCACACATGCACTGATTTAATAATCTAACCTCCCAAACCCCTGGACTTCTATTGTGCAATATGTAGATGAACATATGCATGATATATTCATAAATTAAACGGATTCTTTCATTTTTCTGGACTGTATAATGTCGTGCATTGAATTATTAAAAACGTAACGTGAGACGTTAATTATCTTTGACCCATCAAAATGAACGTGGTCATTTATTTTCAGAATCAAAATTTAACATCACACATTTACATTAATTTGGCAAAATATGAAAATAACAACATAATTAATCAGCTTTACAACCAGGAAAACCATACGGCCATGATTTTTCGTTGCTTCACCACAGACATTTCTGAAAAATATCTGGAATGATTTCTAGCAAAAAGAAGAATTTTAAAGATGGAAAATGAAGTTTAAGTTGAGAGAGATGGGTGAGGGAATTTGTCTGTTTTAACCAGAACAGCACGCTCCTTTGGACCAGCTTAACCCAACGGTACACTTTGGTTGGGATCTACTCTTTACCTTTGCAGATGATAGTTTCAGCGTTGGTGTAGAGCTTTCCTTTCAACTCTTCCAGCGTCTCCGTAAGAACAGCTAAACCTCAGGAGTCGTGAGATCATCCAGAACAGACATTTCATAATTCCTCTGATCTTCTCTCGTTCAGCTTATTTTTCTTCCTCCAGCATCCTGAATTCCAGCCTTCTGAACTCTGGAACTGCTCGGAACCAACTCACAGCATTCTCTCAGCGTTCTCCTCAGCGTTCTTCCCAGAACTGCCGAGAACTTCTCAGAACTACTGAGCTCTCCAGAACTCGACTGGAGCTGGAACCTCTGTACTACAGAACTGCTGTGAACTAGGAAGTGGTGCACCTTTTAAAAAGGGTCACTTCCGTTTCATTTGAGGACTTTCTGATTGGTCAATGGACCAACAGAGGTGTGTTTTTGTGATGTAAGGTGTTATTAAAAAGTCAAGGAAAAAGATTAGATTGTTTAAGAACAGACAGAAGATATTATGAAGAACTCAGACTTTGTGGAGTCAATTCTCTAGTATCTTTCTGTAAAAGTTAAACATGACATTTCTTTTTCAGTAAACTTGCAGTTGACCGAAACGAACTTTGACCAACTTACACAACTTGCTCATTGAAGACAGAAAATCAGACAATGCATCATTAACCTGATTTCTACTTTGAATGAGGATTAAAGTCATTATTACTGTTTCACAGTTGATTAAAATGAGTAGTTCACTTCAACATTTAAAAATGGTTTGAACTAACACAATTTGATTATCAAACATTTGTAAAATAGTAATGATAATAGAAAGTAGTGTTCTTTCACTTGATTAATTCAAGAAAGAAAGTCTCAGGATGGGTCAACCTGTATTTCTAGATTCAAATCAATGAAATGACAGTTTCTGTCCCATAAGGTCCTTAAGGTCAGGATTTGACCTCAGGCCTAGTTCACTACAAATACTACTGACATTTCATACCCTCAGTCACCTTAACTACCTCACTAATATCCATAATGTGCAATATAATTGTGAAATACTTGTATTTTTTACTTTCATTATTATATCTATATTGCGTTACATTTTTTATATTTTTAGTGTGTTTAGTGTTTAATGTGTGTTTTCGTAAAGCATGTTTTTGCACTGAAAAAAGGAGTGGCTCTTAATTTCATTGTACTGCGTATAATGACAATAAAGGCAATCTGATTCTGATATATATATATATATATATATATATATATATATATATATATATATATATATATATATATATATATATATATATATATATATATAGCAATTACCTACTTTAAAATTGCAAATAATTTGTTTTTAGTCTCACAATATTGCCTGTAAAATTTTACAACAATGACCTTGTTGAAAGGTCACAACGCCTCATGTTTTTTGTTTTTTCACGTGCATCTACAGTATGTCAAATTTTCTTTTATTAAGCTAGTATTATCAAACTTCATTTCAAACCTCACTGAAGAAAATCTTTAAACTAACAAAAATATGTTGAAAGCTGTCAATGCAGCCACTGCCTGAAACATTAAAATCTGTCCATCCATCCATCCATCCATCCATCAATCATCCATCCATCTATCCATTCATTCATCCATTCATCCATTCATCATCCATCTATTCATCCATCCATCCTTTTTACCCGCTTCTTCCTTTTCAGGTCGCAGGGGTCACTGGTGCCCATGTCCAGCCATCACTGTGCGAAAGGTGAGGGACACCCTGGACAGGTCTCCAGTCCATCACAGGCACACAGTGTGGAGTAAAGCTGACTTGGTCTGACGCCAGATTTGTCGACAGAACCTGAAGTGGTGCTGTACAGACGGGACATAAACCTCAGTCTCCTGACTGGGGAAAAGAGAGTGTGCATAACCCAGGGAGGCCTCAAAAGGTGACAACCCTGTGGCTGAAGAGGTATGCGTGTTGTGGGCATACTCTACTTAGACCAGGTGCTGAGACCATGCAAATTGGTTCTCCTCAATGCTGTACAAGAGGGTGGTCTCAATCTCCTGGTTACATCTCTCTGATTGTCCATTAGACTGTCCATTAAACTGATAACTAGACATAAGGCTTGATTGTGCTTCCAGAAAGTTACAAAAAGCTTTCCAAACCTGAGATATAGACTGCGGGTCCCTGTCCGTTACTACATCAGCAGGGATACCATGGATACGAAAGATGTGTTGAACCATCAGCTGGGCTGTCTCAAAAGCTGAAGGCAGTTTGGGCAAGGGCACAAGATGGGCAGCTTTGGAGAACCTGTCAATGACAGTGAGAAATACAGTATTACCCTCTGATGGAGGTAAAATGGTGGTAAAGTCTAGTGAGATGTGGGTCCATGGCCAGCTAAAAGTAGGGAGGGGCTGTAGCAGGCCTGCAGGTGGTTTGTGTCCACTCTTGCTTCTAGCGCAGGACTGACAGGCAGCGACAAACTCCTTGACATCATGACTCATGGTGGGCCACTAAAAATGTCTCTTGATTGAAGATAACATGCGGTTGGTTCCAGGATGACAGGTCAGCTTGTTCGGGTGGACCCATTGAAGAACAGGGGCCTTCACTGCTGAGGGAACGAACATCCTGTCCTTGGGGCCAGTCTTAGGATCCGGTTCAACCTTTTGAGCCTTCAGGACTTCATCCGTGCTGGCCCATGTGAGCATGTCAACCACACAGGATGAAAGGATGAAGCTGACCTCCCTCCCACCGTCATCTAATGCTGAATATTGGCGAGACAAGGCATCTGGTTTAACATTCTTAGATCCACGTCTGTAGGTGAGAGAGCGAGCAAAAAATAGTGACCATCTAGCCCAGGGGTGGGCAAACTTTCAAATTTGCGGGCCACACTGAGTTTTAAAATTGGAGCAAAGGGCCGGGCCAGGAACAGATGGATGGAGTGTTTGCGTGATGCTACACCCCAGCGCAATAACAGCTGTCGGGATGCTATTAATTATGGGTGATTCCACCTTCTTCACCACTCACTCAAGCAGCCACTAAGTCAGGATAATATGATAGAACTGTAGTATGACATATACTGAGATATATTCATACATTAAACGGGTTCACTCATCTTTCTGGACTGTATGATGTTGTGCTTTGAATTTAACAGAAATGTGGACGTGAGACGTTAATTATCTTTGACTCACCAAGCGAGTGGGTCATTTATTAACAGAATCAAGTTTAACACATCACACATTTACATTAATTTGGCAGAATATGAAAACAACAACATAATTAATCAGCTTTACAACCAGGAAAACCATACGGCCATGATTTTCCGTTGCTACGCCACAGACATTTCTGAAAACATCTGGATTAATTTTCTAGCAGATAGGAGAGTTAAAGATGGAAAGATGAAGTTTATCTGAGAGAGCTGTGTGAGGGAATTTGTCTGTTTTAACCAGAACAGCACGCTCCATTGAAATCAGCTTGGGCCAACGGTACGCTTGGTCGAAATAGAACTTTTACCTTGCAGACGATAGCTTCAGCGTCGGTGTAGAGCTCTTCTTTTGACTCTTTTCAGCGTCTCCGTGAGAACAGCTAAAAACCTTGGGAGTCGTGTGAGGTTATCCAAACAGAAGTTATAATTCCCAAAATCGTCTCTGGTTCAGCTTGATTGGTTTAGCAGCATCCATGAATGCCTGTGTTTGCATTCAGGAACTCCCAAACTCTCTGCATTCTGGATTCCAAAAACTCTGAACTCATGAACTGCTGCTCCATCTTCAAGACTGAGCTTACAGCAGCTTCAAGACTGAGCTGAACTCTCTACCAGAACTCTTCTGTGAACTGGGAAGTGCCACATTTAAATGGGCTCTACTTCCGGTTCATTTGAGAGCTTTTGATTGGTCGATGGACCAAAGCAGAGGTGTGGTTTGTGATGTAAGGTGTTATTAAAAGTCAAGGAAAAGATTCAGATTGTTTAAGAACAGACAGAAAGATATCATGGAAAAAAACAGACTTAGTGGCGCCTCTCACCAAGTATCTTGCTGTAAAAGTTAAACATGACATTTCTTTTCAGTAAACTTTTCAGTTGACCGAAACCTGAACTTTGACACACTTACAAATTTGCTCACTTCAAAGCAGACGATCAAGAAATTGAATCATTACTCTGTAACGTACTCTAACTTGATTTCACTTTGAATTGAGGATTAAAAATCATTACTACTGTTTAAGTAAATAAAAATGAGTAGTTCACTTCAACATGTAAACATTGTTTGAACTAACACAATTTGATTATCAAAACATTTGTAAAATAGTAATGATCATAGAGAATTGTCTTTTCCACTTGATTAATTCAAGAAAGAAAGTCTCAGGATGGGTCAACCTGTATCTCTGGATTCAAATCAATGAGATGACAGTTTCTGACCCATATGATCAGTTTTGACATCAGGCCTAGTCCACTACAGAACAGTGATTTATTTACAATAGTGAAATTATTGACTTTGTGGAGTCTTACCAAGGGCAGCATGGTAGCGCAACTGGTAGAGCTGCTGCCTCTCAGCGAGCAGGTCCTTGGTTCAAATCCCAGTCTGGGGTCCTTTCTGGGTGGAGTTTGCATATCCTCTCCGTGCATGCGTGGGTTTTCTCTGGGTACTCCGGTTTCCTCCCACATACCAAAAACATGCATGTTAGGCTGATTAGTAACTCTGAATTGTCCCTAGGTGTGAGTGAGAGAGTGAATGGTTGTTAGTCTCATTTGTCTCTATGTGGCCCTGTAATGGACTTGCGACCTGTCCAGGGTATACCCCGCCCCTCGCACAGTGATTGCTGGACATAGGCACCGGCGACCCCCATGACCCAAAATGGAAGAAGCAGGTAAAAGATAATGGATGGATGGAGTCTTACCAACTTGAGGCCAAAACAACAAACAAAACAAACCACTGTATTTTCTCTTACCAGAAGAAAAATAAAATTAACCAAACCACAAGTCTTTTACCTCACTATGCTAATGGAATACAAGAGAAAAATCTAAATAAAGTGGCAGCTCACCTCTACAAACTCCTCACAAAACTTTTTACAATTATAGGATCTAAAGTTGATGACAGGTCAGCTGTGGCAGGTTGGGAATGGAAGCAGATATCATCCTCCTGCAGCTTCTTTATGCAGCATCACAACAGAGTATCTGGACAATAATTCACGCATGGTTTTGTCTTTCACATTATTTTTTTTAATATAATTCACACACACAAGTAAATGTTTTAAACACGCACACACAAAGCTAGACTTACAGCTATTCCTGATGGATGAAAAATCACATCCTGGTCAGAGTTTTCCTCTTTCACCTTATCCTGGATTCTGGATTCTTTATCCTGGTTCTCTAACTATCTCTCAGACCGGAGACAATGTGTTCAACATAATGGTACTTCCTCCAGTTATTTAACAGTCAACAATGGTGTACCACAAGGCTCAGTCTTAGGACACACCCTCTTTACAATTTACATACATATTGTAGGTAAAAACATCCCTGATGCATCCATACATTTCTATGCTGATGACACAGTTGTTTATTGTTGAGCTAAAACAGGTGATAAGGCTTTCCAGCTTTGGAAATCTGCATTCAACAACATCCAGACAGATTTGTTCTGCCTCAAACTTGTCCTAAATGCTGACAAAACAAAAGGGGTGCTTTTTTTCAAATAGGAAGTTGGTCCCAGCAGTTCTTCCTCTGATCTCATCCTCAAATGATGTCCCCATTGAGTTTGTTGATTCCTATAAATATTTGGGTATCTTGGTCAACTCGCATCTCTCTTTTAAGCTCCATGTGGAAAACTTGGTAAAGAAACTGAAAGTTAAACTGGGTTTCTTTTTAAGAAACAAATCCTGTCTAACCCTGAATGCTAGGAAACGCCTTGTATCTGTGACTTTCCTTCCCTCCATTGATTACGGTGACATTATTTACACGAATGCCCCTACAAGAACCCTGCAGATGTTGGATGCTGTCTATCATGGTGCACTAAGATTCATAACTGGCTGTGATTATCGTACCCACCACTGCACCCAGTATTCACTGGTTAACAGGACACCATTAACTTCATGCAGACTCTCCCACTGGTACATTTTCATCTTTAAATCACTTCTTGGTCTGCTGCCTTCATACATCTCCTCCTTCATGTCTCTGCACGAGTGCAGCTACAGCGTGCACTCTCAGGACATTATTACCTGCAGTGTTCCCTCAGTGCGAACTGAACTAGGCAAAAGGGCCTTCTCCTACTCCGCTCCTGTTTCT
>NC_056499.1:54455172-54457302 GCF_014905685.2 Nematolebias whitei | reverse complement strand
GGGGAGAACCGGAAGATCCCCACCAGCAACCACATACAGTGACCCCCTGGGGCCAACAGCGACAAACTCATAGGCCTCCGTCGGCACCCGCCGCACCGATGTAGGACCAGGTCCAGGCACCGAGGCCCGGGCACCGAGGACTCACACCACCCAGGCCAAGGCCTGACAGGGCCAGAGGACCCGAGCCCCACCAGGCAGACACCAGGCCGAGCCGACACACGCCCAAGCGCCCAGCCCCCGATACCAAGGGCCCCAAGCGCGCCGGCAGGCAAGGGCACACCCCACCAGGGGGCCGCGCGATAGGGGCGCGATGCCAAGCACCCCCAGTTGTATCAAAGAAGGGGCAGTCTGAGTCTCGGCCTAACAAATACCCATTCATACACAGACACAATCACACTATCCCAACCTCAATCTCACATTCATTCACTCAAAGACATACAATAACGATACATTTCATTCTTATTCCCGATACACACTCTATACCCCCCAGGTCCAAGACATGTACCCGCCCTCTACAGGGGGCAGCCCATGCCCAAACCCAGGAGGTAAACCCATTCATTCTTGAGCGGAGAAGAGCCAAAACCCCAGACCCGGCCCAGGCCATGCCCCGCCGACAGGACACCCCCCCACCATGAAGAGGACACGCCACCGATCACCCCCACACACCGCCAACAACCAAGCACGCACCCCCAGCCAACCGCCCGCCAGGCCCCGGCAGCCACCCCGGCCAGCGGGCCAACCATGGCACCCAAGAGCCAAGCTCAGGGGGTCCAAACAACCCCAGGGAGAGCACAGCGCCAGCACCGCCCATGGCAACCCCCAGACCCTGAACCCCCACATAGTCCTGGTCAACACCCGACGGCCTGCCCTTCTCCCGGACCCCACCCCCGGAATGGCAGTCAGGGAACTAGGTGGGTAGGAAGAGGAGAAAAAAAAAAATAATAAAATAAATAAATAAATAAATAAATAAAAATAAGACCCCGACACATACACCCCCACCCCTAGATGTGCTGTTGATGTGTGTTGTTGTATAGTGCCATTAAAAAGGAAAGAAGAAGGAGCAAAGGCTGGCATGGTGCCAGTTTCCCCTCCACCCCAACTCTATCCAAACCCTAGTGTCTAAATGCAACCGTTGTAAGTGAGCACAGGCACAGGGGGTGAGAGTAAGGTCATCCCACCACCCATAGCCATGTGCCCACCTCAAATTCCTATATATGAATGTCATGAGGATGTTATGAATGAATGTCTAAGGTGTGAACTGAACTAGGCAAAAGGGCCTTCTCCTACTCCGCTCCTGTTTCTTGGAATATCTTACAAAAAGATCTGAAGCTCTTGACCTTGACCTCTCTAAGTGGCTTTAAGAATCTGTTGGACTCCTGGCAGGGACCAATGCAGACATCTTCCTGTTTTTAGTTTTCTACATTCGCCTTAGAATCTAGCTTTTTTTTGTTACTTTTCTTTTTTCTTTTTCTTTTTTTAGCCATCCTATTTGTTAAAAAAAAATTTGTATGACTTTTTATAACTGTTTATTTTATAACTGATTTTATTACTGTTAACTGTTTTTATAACTGTATAATTGTTTTATTTTATTTTATGTTTATTTTATAACTGTTTATTGTTGTCGCTGTTGTCCATTGTTGTCATCATTCTTTGTTGAAATCAGGTCTCTCTTGTAAATGAGTCCTCGGGGCTCAATGGGATTTACCTGTCTAAATAAAAGTTGGATGAATGAAAAATAACAGCATTGTAAGAGGGGGACAGTTGAACCCGAAGGCTTCCACCCCTGTTTAATGATGGATGATTTATTTTCACAAAGATGGCCTCCTTTACTCCTCTCTCAATCCATCGTTCCTCTCTATCCAGGATGTGAACATCTTCATCCCTGAAAGAGTGACCGCTGGCCTGGAGATGAGTGTAGACCGCAGAGTCCTGGTCTGATGTTGTTGCTCTTCTGTGCTGGGCCATCCTTTTGGCCAGTGGCTGTTTAGTTTCCCCAATGTAAGACCGATCACAGCCCTCCTGACACTGAACAGCATACACAACATTACTCTGTTTGTGCCGGGGGACTGGATCTTTGGGATGAACCAGTCTTTGCCGTAATGTATTTTGGGGTTTAAAAGCCACTGGGAC
>NC_056499.1:54452557-54455072 GCF_014905685.2 Nematolebias whitei | reverse complement strand
CTAGAGCCTGTCTTGTGTGGGATTTCTCCTTCTGCCTGGCTCCTGAGGCAGAAACATGGGTGTGCTATGGGGTCTCCAGTTTCTCCTACTGTTGCCAACCTGTACATGGAGGAGGTAGAAAAGAGAGCCTTGACGTCCTTTTCAAGGACACCACCAAGTCATTGGTTCAGGTATGTTGATGGCACCTGGGTTAAAATTACATCCCAGGAAGTCCAACATTTTACTGACCACATCAATTCTGTGGATAAATACATCAAGTTCACACGAGAAGATGTAAAAATTGGCAGGTTGGCTTCCTTGGACTGTGAGGTCTCAGTCTCTGATAGAGGACATTTGCAAACTGAGGTGTACCGCAAACCCACCCACACAGACCAGTATTTGCAGTTTGACTCCCATCACCCTTTGATTGATTGATTGATTGATTGATTGATTTTTATTGTCAATTCTGCATATGTACAGGACATACATAGAAATTGAAATTGCGTTACACTCCTACTCAAATTGCAGCAAACAACAACAACAGCAAAAATAAACTAACACAACTAGTTATATAAAAAAATATAAAAAAATATAAAAGTGAACAGCAGCAGGACCTCTGATGCAACGTGCTCAATAGTCACTAACAGGAGACAAAGGGACGCTGACTGAAGACAATAACATGATGAGAGGTAGATAATGGATGTGCAAGGCCAGAGTAAACTCCTAACTTGTGCTTTGGAGCACAAGTTAGGAGTCATCAGGACTCTGTACCACAGAGCAGACAGTGTCCCCACTGACTATAATTAGGGATGGGGCAGATCCGATCCAGTATCGGTATCGGCCTCCGATACCAGTATAATTTACGTATCGGATTTTCCAATCCTCCTGCCGATATTTCCGATCCATGATGCATGTTGGCTTCAAACTATGGAATGGATTTCCTGAATGGCAGCGTGTCTCATGAGCCCAGAGTAATAAGATCCACCTCACATTCAGGAAATCCAGTTCATAGTTTGCAGCCAGCTACAACGTGAGGACTGCATTAGCAGCACTGTGGCTAACAGCTAACAAACTTTTCATCTAAACATGTCCGCTGTGTGGAAGTATTTTAGACTAAAAACACCACAAGACAGCATCGTGCAATGTCTGCAGAGCCATAGCACCACATTAAACCGTGGTAAAGTTAGTTTTATGATGGACATTCGAGCTCCGTGGCTTCAGCGAGGCAGTACTCTTTGGTCAAACCGAAAGAGGCGACTCGACCCCAGCCAGTCGAGTCCAATCTTCCCCGCTCAGTCTGCCCGTCTCTGAGGAGGGACAGACAGAGCGCGGCTGCCCCAAATCAGGCTGCTTGCTTCGTATTGAACAAGAAGAAGACATTGCTGAAACCATGGAGCTCAAATCTTTTCAGAGAAGTTGCTAAACTGCATCATAATTAATGACCAACCAGTATCAGTTGTAGAAAACCAAGAATTTCTCAGCTTGATACTTGCAGTCAAAATATAGTTTACCCTCCAGGAGATATTTATCAGTACAACAGTAGACAATCATAAAAAAACATGATTTGAAAATTATATATATTAAAAACATAAACAGTTACATTATAAAGTGATGTAAAATACTAAGAACAGGAACATGTCTGTTGGTTTATGCCATGAACTTAGCAGATGTTTGAAGCCATTTAACATTTAATTTTATTTTATTCCTTTATTCATTCATTTAAATGAAACAAAAAACAAAAAGAAAAAGAAAACATTGAATGAAAAGAGTGCAGAAAGAAGAAAAAATTATTATATCTGCCCCTTATAAAATATAAAACAACTTTAAACAATCACTTAAATTATTCACTTTAATATCCACTTTAAAGCTAGGAATAAAAAGAAACATGTTTTGTGTTAGCAGAATTTAATTCTAACTTTAAAATTTATCCAACATTAATAAAACTTACCTCAAGTTGCCTTTTTGGACATGCATGCATATATTTGTACAAATTGTACTTGAGAGGAGATTATTACAGCTTCATACAAAATCAATGATGATCATGATATCGGAACTGGATCGGTATCGGCCGATACTCAGTTCTAGGTATCGGGATAGGAATTTTAAAAAGTGGATCGGTGCATCCCTAATATATATAGATATATATACAAATATATATATATATATTTGTACACACACACACACACACACAGGGGCAGCACGGTGGCACAACTGGTAGAGTGCTGCCTCTCAGTGAGCAGGTCCTTGGTTCAAACCTCGGTCCAGGGGCCTTTCTGGGTGGAGTTTTCATGTTCTCTCTGTGCATGCGTGGGTTTTCTCCGGGTACTTCGGTTTCCTCCCACAGACCAAAAACATGCACGTTAGTCTGATTGAAAACTCTAAATTGTCCATAGGTGTGAGTGAATGGTTGGTTGTCTCTTTTGTCTTTGTGTGGCCCTGTGATTGACTTGCGACCTGATTCAGTACACATATACATGCATATGTATACACACACACACACACACACACATATATATATATATATATATATATATAT
>NC_056499.1:54451027-54452457 GCF_014905685.2 Nematolebias whitei | reverse complement strand
CATTTTGGGTCACGGGGGTCGCTGGTGCCCATGTCCAGCAATCACTGAGAGGGGCGGGGTAAACCCTGGACGGGTCGCAAGTCCATCACAGGGACACATAGAGACAAACGAGACAAACCATTCACTCTCTCACTCACACTTAGGGACAATTTAGAGTTACCAATCAGCCTAACATGCATGTTTTTAGTCTGTGGGAGGAAACCGGAGTACCCGAAGAAAACCCACGCATGCAAGGAGAGAACATGCAAACTCCACCCAGAAAGGCCCCTGGACCGGGGTTTGAACCAAGGACCTGCTCACTGAGAGGCAGCAGCTCTACCAGTTGCACCACCGTGCTGCCCGCATAGTGCCATGTTTGAAGAAAATGATGATGAAGAGTTTTACTGGAGTCCTCATTAATCTACACCAGGCTCGTATAAATAACAAACGTGATGACTCTGGTGGATACGTCTCCCTGCACCCAGTGAGACGTCATGACTATGTTAACCTGCCAAGAAAAAATGCAGAGTGATTCCGATGCTGAAATTATCCTGACATAACTGGTACCGAGATGATGTATCATCTTTACTTGGCCATGAACTAGACTAAGAAAACTTCATCCCCTGATGATTTTATGCTTTTGCCCCCAAGCTCAATTGCTTTAGCCAAATATTATTTGTTCTATGCCTTCTCTGCTTTTACAGATTTTATTCATGCAGTTCATAAAGAACTAATGCTCATAAAGAACTTGTTTTTCTTTGTTTCTACTGTCTTTTAATTTTATGAGTTCACACTGATTATGTTTTGATTGGTTTTTGATTTTATGTTTTTATTATTTGAGTAGCTTTTTACAGAATGCAGAGTGAGCCTGCAAAGGTCGTTGCCATTCGGGGCCTGGAACGATGACGTGTTTTTCCTACCCACTAATCTAACATCTGCCCTGGGTGGTTTTTCCTCCTCATTCACACTGAATTCCTAAAAAATACATACTTAATAATAATTATTTGATTATCTTGTTTATAATCTCAGTTTAAATGATAAACAGGAAGGAATGTTGGAGAGTTTTGGACTATTGATCATTTGAACTGTTTTTCTTATCAGTACACTTGTTTCAACAAAATGTCTGTTTGTGTAAGAGCACTTTGGACATCTGCGTTACCCAAGATGTTGTTGACTGGACACGGCTGAGAACAGCTCAGCCCAAAATTTTCCAGAGGATGTTCTGACCTGACCTTGCAGTTCCTGTCACATCTGCATTATCTGTTCTTTCTGTTAACCACTCCCACTTGATCAATAAAAGGCGAGCACAGACCAAAGCGAGTCAGAATTTGCTCTGACTTTGGGTGAAGCATTGTTTCCTTTGCAAAGCCTTGTTCGTGAAAACTCATCCTTTTCTCTCTGTGTGTTTCTTTAATATACAGGTACAGGCAAAACTCTGACAATATATATAT
>NC_056499.1:54439212-54450927 GCF_014905685.2 Nematolebias whitei | reverse complement strand
CAGTGATTGCTGGACATGGGCACCAGCGACCCCCGTGACCCAAAATGGAACAAGCGGGTAAAGATAATGGATGGATGGTTGGCACTATGCAAGAGAAGAAAAGACAGAACAGAATGAAAACCACAATTACTGGAGTACCAATTTTTAACACTAGTTGCCACCACAGTCCAGAAGTGAACCATGACCACAGGTCCCAGCCGGGACTTGGGTGGTGGTCTGCGTCCATTGCTCCCTTCAGGTTCCGTTGGGAGCGGAGTGCTTCTTCAGCGTGGGTGTCGTTTTCTCCTGGGATGTAAGTACAGCATGATGTTCCAATAATTTGACAAACACCACCTTGTAAGGCTGTCAGTAAGTCCAAAACAATTCAATTCAATTCAAAAATACTTTATCAATCCCAGAGGGAAATTATATGTTGTGGTAACTCATCATCCTGGTTTCATTAATGAGTTGTTATAGATGCTGATGGCTGTGGGCAGGAAGTATCTCTTGTAGCAGTCTGTTCTACAACAGATTTGAAGAAGCCTCTGACTGAAGACACTTTGTTTTTGTATGACAGTCTGATGAAGAGGATGTTGAGGGTTGTCTATAATGTTCTTCATTTTATGAAGAATCCTTCTTTGAACAATCATCTCCAAAGATTCTTGAGGAGTCCCCAGAACTGAGCCAGTCTTCTTTGTGAGCTTGTTGATCTTTTTTAAGTCACTTGCTCTGGTGCTGCTACCCCAGCAGATGATGGCAGAAGAGATAGCGCTCTCTACAACAGACTTATAGAAGATATGCAGCATCTTGCTTCAAACGTTGAAGGACTTCAACTTCCTCAAGAAGTACAGTCTGCTCTGTCCCTTCTTGTAGACGGCTTCACTGTTGTATTTCCAGTCCAGTCTATTGTCCAGGTGAACTCCAAGGTATTTATACTTCTCCACCACCTCCACTTCTTCTCCCATGATGGAAATAGGGTTGGACCTGTTCCTGATTCTCCTGAAATCTACAATCATCTCCTTTGTTTTGTTCACATTCAAGATGAGATGATTATTTCCACACCATGCCACAAAGCAGTCCACCAGTTCCCTGTACTCAGCTTCTTGTCCATCTCCGATACACCCGACCACTACAGAGTCATCTGAATATTTCTGCAGATGACAGGAGTCTGTTTTGTACTGGCTAGCTACTGACCACCTGGTTAGACACACAACCCTTCAGTCTCACAAAACACAAAACCATACGATTCTGCAGCACCATCAGGCGAAGTGCTGCTATTTCTCGGCTCTGAGCCTCTCTTGTCTCCTGCATTGTTTCATAGTTGGTGGGTGAATAAGTAAAGTGTGGTCTGTCACCCACGTGGGAGCGCATACTCCAGTCCAGTTCACAGGCAGGGTTGAGTATAGTTTGTGTCCGCAGAGCCACCAGCCATTTTGAATGAAATACGTACCATTGGAGAGGGCAGCCATGTTCACAGGCGCACCTTCTCCTTGGGTGTATGCGCATCTACCGCGACATTGAGTTGCTATGTCAAGTGTTCCCAGCCAGTTGCCTCCTTTTTTGCAAGTTTTGCTCAGGCACATGTGAGTCTTATTTCACTGAGTGTAGCATGTGAAACTCAGATTTTTAGGGTTCATGATATATGGTACCTGAGGTTTTTGTACTCCCTTCACCGTCACGTTGGTTTGAGCCCAGAACAGTAAGTCACAAGTACCATTCCTGATCCCTGGACGAGCAGGGTCAGTGTCTTTGGTCATTACACACGAGTCTGGGAAAGTCCGGGCCCCTATGGATGCCATACATTTTGCTTCAGTGACGTTCATGGGTTGCGCCTCTAGGTGTACCTGAGTAGAAAAAGGTGGGAGACAAGAACACACATAGCAACCTTCAGTGGTCACTTTTCTGACGCTGGTCTTAACATACCGGTACCAGGCATTGGTCTCTTGGGGATGTTTGGGATCCCAGATCCGGTCCTTGTGGTCATCAGTTTTGGTTCATCGTTTCTGTCTTTCCACGTCAGGACCTGTAAAATTATGAAAAATCCAACCACACTCCAAAACCATCATACAGCCGATGATCCATCTAGCCAAAGTAGGTGACATCATGTACAGGTGTACTGGACTGTGAGTGACCTATTCAAGGTGTAGGGCCAAGGCAGATTACTGCTCTCAGTGTTGATTTCTTCACTGACCTTTGTGACATCTCACCCTAGGTTATGAGGCCCCCTTGTGGTCAGGCTTTTTCAAACACCTTGGTTGATTAAGAGTCCAATACCTTGTGGAGTTTGCAGTGAGTCAGATGTATCCAACTGGTTCTTTCTGCTATTTTCACAGCTGTGGGTGTGGTTAGTAGCACTTGGTACGGTCCCTCCCAACGTGGACTGACCCAATTTTTTCTCTTGATGACCTTAATGAAGACCCAGTCACCGGGTTGAACTGATGATTTTTCCTGCGGATACAAAGAATCAGAAGGCAGTAAATTGGTCTTGAATAGTTCTTTCTCTTTAAACGTTTTTATCATAAAATCTGCTAATGTTTGTTCTTCTGCTTTTTGCAGGTCTGGTGTGAACAAATGCATTCTGTATGGTCTGCCATGAATTATTTCAAACGGGGTCAGAAGTTGGAGTAATTCTCATATACAGTTTAACCAGGTCCAGGCATTCAGGCCATGGACGGTTAGTTGTTTCCATACATTTCCTTAGTCTGCTTTTTACAGTCCCATTTGTTCTTTCAACCAATCTAGCACTTTGGGGATGGTAAGAACAATGGTTCTTTAAAGTTAGTCCTAGATGTGTGGCCATGTTTTGTATGACTTGATTCACAAAGTGAGGGCCATTGTTACTGTAAATGGATTCAGGGATCCCATGTAAAGGAACAATGTTTTTGCAAATAGCCTTAGCTACAGTTAGTACATCTGCATGCTTAGAGGGGACTATTTCAACCCATTTAGAGAAAGCGTCAACCATTACAAGGCAATACTTGTATGGTCCACTTAGTGTCAATTCAATGAAATCCATGCACATTTTTGAAATGGGTAATTTGGAACAGGAAAAGAGCCTCTTTTAGGTTTCATGTTTCCCTGTGGATTGTGTCTTAGGGTGCATTCACACCAGCCCTGTTTAGTCCGCTTTAATCGAATTCTAGCTCGTTTTCCTAGAAAGTCTGGTTCGTTTAGGGAGGTGTGAATGCGCCATCGAACTCTGTCACGGAACAAAAAGGCGAACTCTGGCCCAGGCTAAAACCTAGGTCTTGGTCCGGTAGAAGAGAACTCAAGCGCGATTCGAGTACAGTGTGAATGTAAACAGACCGAGCCCAGCTCCGCAGGGTAAACAAACACGCATTTCTCTTACCTTATATGGAGCCGTCAGCTGCCTTGTGTGGAAAAACAATATTCTCCATGGTCTTCTGTCTCATCTTCTGCTCATGCTAAGTCCATTTTTGAAAAATTACAAAATATAACTCCTAAAACTGCTAAAACTTGATGCCACTTCGTTTTTGTTTTTATTTCCAGAAGAAGAAGAAGACGTGTCTTCAGAGGTTTTTGTGTCGTTTCTTTCAGTAGTTCTAGGTGTAGCACCCCCACAGGCGAGCGGGGGAATAGGTTGGTTCAACAGGTTGACTCGACTGCACAGTGTAGTGTGAATGCAAACGCACCAGCTCAAATGTAAACAAAAGGTCATGAATATTGGTCCCAAACCGAACCGAGTCTACCTGACTATCTGGTGTGAAAACAACCTTATGCATGTTGGACAGGTTTTACCAAAGCCTTTTAAGTATGATTCAAGTCCATAGGTTGTGAAATATTTCTGAATTTGGCTAATCATCCCCCTACTCGACACATAGCAAAGCCCATGTGACGAGATAGTTGCGGCTTTGAATAGAGACTTAGGTAAAACTGGCTTATTGTTAACGTGATAAAAGCCTTCAGTATTTAGTGTGGCACCTTTTGTTTCCCATAACTGTTTTTCTTGCTTGGGTGCGGTGCGTTGCAAGTCCAAAAGTATCGATTGTCAATCATATCAGCTATTTGCGTAGTTAGTAGGTAGCTAGAACCATAGGTACCTGCAGCTGTTTTTTAGCTTCTTGGTCAGCTAATCTGTTACCATTTGATACTGTGTCTTTGCCTTTAGTGTGAGCTGCACATTTACAAACAGCAATCTTGCTTGGCAAGTGAATTGACTGTAGCAGTTCAGTTAATAGCTTAGCATGTGTAACTGGCTTCCCAGTAGAGGTCGTCATACTTCTATTCTCCCATTGTTTTGCAAAATAGAAGAGAGTTGAAAAAGCATACTGACTGTCAGTGTATACAGTCAGATCCTGATTTTCTGCTAACTGGCAGGCACGTGTTAGAGCGATGATTTCTGCAGCTTGTGCAGAATGATGTGTAGTCAATTGTTTTGCCTCAATGATTTTATCAGGTAACTACAATGGCATAACCTGTTTGTGTTTTGCCTGTTTCTGTTTTCGAACAAGATCCATCTACAAACCACAACAAACCTCCAGACAAAGGATTGTCTGTTAAGTCTGGCCTGGCAAAGTGGACCTGCTCAGTGACTTCCAAACAGTTGTGTGGTGTCCCATCATCAGGAAGAGGGACGAGTGTTGCAGGATTCAAAACTGTACAACGTGCTATATGTATGTGAGGTTGAGACAACAATATAGCCGTGTATGAAAGGTGACGTGCAGGTGACAGTATGTTCATTTTACTTTGCAGCAGTAGCACATCAACAGCATGTGGGACCAGGCGATCAGTGTCATGGAAAAGTATGACATCGGCTGATACCTGGACTGCATTTGCTGCTGCACAGACTGCCTGCATGCATGGAGGGAGTGCCTGTGCTACAGTGTCAAGTTTTTTAGAGTAAAATGCTAGCGGTTTAAGTTTGTCATCGTGCTTCTGTAAAAGAACTGATGTCATAAAACCGTTTCTGCAATCAACGGTAAGCGTAAAACGCTTTGAGTAGTCAGGTAAAATTAAAGAGGTTGTTTGCATTAGTTTTTGTTTCAGTGTTGTAAATGCAAATGAGGCCTCTGTTGTCCCAGTGATTTTGCCTTTTAAAGCCATGGGTGTGTCATAAATCAAATTTAGCAAAGGCTGAGTCAGTTCTGCATAGTGTGGGATATAAGTTCTGCAATAATTGTAAAGTCCTAAATATGACATCATTTGCTTTTTTGTTTCAGGCTTGGGAGCATCAGCAATGGTTTGTTTTCTTTTTGCTTGGATTTGTTTTCCTACAGATGACAATGTGTGACCTAAATAGTCAACCTCAGTCCTAACCCATTGTATCCTATTCTTATTTACTTTGTGACCTGTTTGTGATAGGTGGTGAAGTAAAGTAAGCGAGTCATGTTTAGGGCTGGGTACCTTTCTAAAAAAATTGGTATCGGTACCAGTGTCGGTACCTTCACTTCGGTGTCGGTTCCTGGACGGTTCTTTTTCGGTACCAATTTTGTAATTACTATTAATTCCAACAAGAATAAAATTATGTTACACATTACAGTACAAATTGTGAGTTTATTTTTTAACTTTGGTATTTTTCTATTCCAAGCAATTTTCTTTCATAAAAACAAATAAATAATTTCTAGGTCAAAAGACTAGTTTCAAACCAGTGACACGTCAGTGTCTAATGCTCACTGCTACACACTGAGAACCTTTTCACTTAACAGTTTTTCTTCAGAAAAATCAACATGTCTGCTTTCTGTGGACACAAACAAGCCCACTCCTGGCTGATGGTGTCTCCAACAGTAGAAAATGTTCACTCTGAGGGTGTGGATGATGATTGTTGCACACACAGATACCTGGTTGTCAGTTTGATAGCACTGACATATTGTCCCTCACATTCCACCAGCAGGTCACTGGATTCAATGAGGTTAGGGTTGATACAGACATCTGCACCTCTGTGTTTCTTCCTGAATCTTCTCTGTGATTCTCTGGGGTTTAGGGCTCTGATCATCTCCCTAATTGACATAGAACAAAACATCAACAATAACATGGTTGTGTTATTATTACTCAAAAAACATTATCTAGGCTGAGAGATAAAGGTTGAACTGGTCAACAAAATCCTTTACAGTTTAATTTACCTCCAACATGCAGCTCCACTGTAGAAAAAGCAGCAACCTTTTAACAACAAAGTCTGACTGTCCTGTGGCACCCCCACCTCGCTTTTCTTTTGTTCTCCTCACATCAGGGTCAGAACCTTCTGTGAGGAGAACATTAACATAAACAGTGAACATTAGTGAAATGTTTGAGCAGCTGACTGGATGGATGAGCAGTTTTAAAAGCTAAGATTTATGTTACTGTCAATCTTTAGTTAGCTTCTGAGTTTAGCTGGCCACGCAGATAAAATAAATTTACACACTAATATGTTAAAGTTAGCGTTACATGGATCATAATTTATTTCCCCGCGATGTACGTGTTAAGCTGCAGTTACGCTAACAAACGTAAACTCACCAGCTGAAACACACAGAGCCGTCCTTGGAGTTCTTTGATGAAGAGTCCAGTCATGGAGATAATGAAGCAGGATGTTCAGGCTCTCACAGGCTGACTTTAATGCTGAGAGGAGGAGGGGGGAGGCTAATGAACTCTTCTGTCCTTGCAGAAAACCCTGGAGCAACTTTCTGTAGCACGTGTTGTCGAAGCCGTTCGACAACACACGCTGCGCACGTGAACCCGTCTGTGGGCGTCACTAGCACCATAAACATAATTATACATAGATTAGGTACGGCAGCTCTATACAACCCTGGGTGTAATCTGGGTGTAGTCTGTTTGTCATATGTCTGGTGTTTTAACTGCCTGCATGCTGAAACCACATGACACGTTACAGCCAATACCGAAATTTGACACCGAAAGAAGAGTGACGTTTTAATACATACCGGTGCAGTTTGGTCGGTGCCATAAAAGAACCTCGGTTCGATACTTAGCCCTAGTCATGTTTGCATGCCTCTCAAGTGGGTGAGGCATTAGAAGGTCATCTACATAAACCAAAAGCTGACTGCCACCTTCGAGTGAAAGATTTGACAGGCAGGCCATAATGGCCTGTGTGAAGATGGTTGGACTGTCAGCGAACCCTTGTGGTAGCCTGGTGTATGTGTAGCCCTGGCCTTGAAACGTGAAAGCAAACCAGAAGTGTGAGTCTGGGTGGATTGGAACGCTAAAAAACACATTACTTAAATCGATCACTGTATAATACTTGTTGTCAGGCCTTAAAGAGTTAAGTAAGGTGTGTGGATCCGGAACATTCGGAGCTCTTGTTTGAATTCCTCATTAATTGATCTCAAATCTTGTACCATTCTCCAGTCTGTTTTATTTGCTTTTTGGACTGGAAAAATGGGTTTATTGCAGGGGGAATCAGAGCATTATTTTTATTATCCCTTCCTGCAGTAAGTCAGCAATAATGGGTGCAATGCCCTGTATTGCCTCAGGTTTGAGTGGGTTTTGTTTAATTATGGGCTTCCAGTTTGTCTTTGGTTTAATTTGGACTGGAGGAATTGAGTTTAGTAATCCAACATTAGAAGGTCCTGAAGACCACAATGTTTCAGGCATTTCTCTTAAGTCTGTTTCATCCTGTTCAGAGAGAAAAACAGCCTCTGAGCGTCAGGATGAAAGTGTGTGGACTTTTGCTTCACATGTTATGATTTCACAAAATTGTTTTTTCCACATGTCACAGGTTGGACTATAGCTCCACCCACTCTGTGGTGAGGTGTAATCTGTGCATGAATCAGCATTCTTAATTTCGTAGCCAACATCTTTCCACTGCATGTCATGTGGTTTAAATAAAGAAATGTGTGGTGTGGCGTCAAGTTTGTACAAGAGAGAGAGCAAGAGAACGTCTGTCTGTGTCCAACATCACAACAGTCATTGTGACAGGGCTTTCAGACAAAAAACCAGGGGCATAGTCACAGTCATCGTGTTTCAATACGTTCATTGTCACGTGCAGTTGGCTCAAAGGCATCTTGTCGTCAAGAGTTGTCAGTGCTCGTCCAGCTTCCTGCATTAAAAGTGAAGCAGTCGTCAAGTTTTGGGTTAATCCTAGGTCATATGAACAATAGATATCATGTACCTCCTGATTTGCATAGATATGTGTGTTTTTTAGCCTTGTGGCCCGCATTCCACCTTTAATTGGAATTATTGCTATGCCTAGTTTTGCCATTAAATCTCTGCCCAGTAGATTTATAGGACAGTCTGGTGAGATCACAACATTGGCAGAAACCTGGAGTCCTGTTTCTTCGTCTGTGAAACACACTGGCTTGGAATTTTTTTGTCTGTTTAGTAGTCCATCAGTGATTTTACTCAAATTGAGTTATGTGATACGTGTAAGCCAGGAACATGTGTTTTTAGGACTGTCTTACATGCTCCTGTGTTGCAAAGAAATTCAACATTCACAGTGTTGTAGTGAACTAAGCCTCAGGTCAAAAGCCTTCCTGGGACAGGAACTGTTATTTCATTGATTTGAGTCCAGAAACACAGATTAAGCTCATCCAGAGACTTTCTAAGTGTGTCCTGCACGGATCAATTGAAAGAACACTCTCTGTTTATTATCATTACTATTTTACAATATCTTGATAATCAAAGTGTGTTTAGTTCAAACCATTTTAAATGTTGAAGTGAACTACTCATTTTAAATCAACTGTGAAACAGTATAAATGATTTTTAATCCTCATTCAAAGTAGAAATCAAGTTAAAATGCATGTTACAAGTAATTATGAATTTTTTTGATCTTCTGTCTGAAATGAGCAAGTAGTGAGTCGGTCAAAAGTCAAGGAACGGTCAAAAACATGTTTATCGGAACAAAATTTCATGTTTATCTCTATCAGATAGATAGAAGGAAGACTGGCTCCTAAATGTCTCTGTTTCTTCAAAACATCTTTCTGTCTGTTCTTAAACATCTACGCTTTCTCCTTGACATGTAATGACCCTCTGACGTCACTAAAACCACACCCCGGTTGGTTCGTTCAACCAATCAGGAAGTTCCCAGAAGGAACCGGAAGTGACCTCTTTAAAAGGGTCGACACTTCCTAGTTCCAAGCAGAACAAAGTTCCAAGCTGAACAAAGTTGCTGGAGAGAACAAGAAGTTCCAGACATGAACCAAAGTTCTGAGAGCAGAACCGAACGAAAGTTCTGAAGTGCTGGAGTTAGTTGGGAGTTCTTTCGAGTCTCGTGGGGATTATGGAATCTTCCACATCTGAGTGGAACTCTGACGGGCTCACAGCTCATGTGAGTCCACCTGGGAGGTGAGCGTGCTGTTGAACGAAATGATCTCACGACTCCTGAGGTCACAGCTGTTCTTACGGAGACGCTGAAAAGAGTTGAAAGAAAACTCTACACCGGAGCCGAAACTATCGTCTGCAAAGGTAAAAGAGTCGATCTCAACTGCTAGTGTACTGTGGATTAAGCTGCGTCCAAAGGAGCGTGCTGATCTGGACATACAGACACATTCCCTCACCCATCTCTCTCCATTTAAACTTCATTTTCCCATCTTTAAAACTCTTCTATCTGCCAGTAATTAATCCAGATATTTTCAGAAATGTCTGTCGTATTTCAGTTGCAAGTAAGAAATCATGGCCGTATGATTTCTCATTGTAAAGCTCAGTAATTAAGCTGTGTTATTGTAATCAATCTGCCAATTAATGTAAATGTGTGATGTGTTTTAAATCGTTTTTAATTAAACGGCTCACTGTTGTTGGTGAATCAGAAATTTAAACACGTTTCCGTCCACATAGAGCCTGCGACGCTCCAACCGCGGAGACGCGAGCGTCTCCGATTGATGACTGAGCGACCCTCAGACAGACATGGCCCCGGGAGGAACCCGGGGCCGCAAGATGCGTTCGAAGTTTCGATGATCAATGTGTTCTGCAATTCACATTAGTTCTCGCAGCTAGCTGCGTTCTTCATCGACGCACGAGCCGAGTGATCCACCGCTGAGAGTCGTCCGTGTTTTTCGAGACAGGCCGGTGCTTTCTGGACGACTCGGGTTATCGCCTCCACCTCCCGTGCGCTCCAAAGGCTTCAAACCCACCGCCGCGGCCCGGGCGGGTCGCGACGGGCACGGGTACATGGGAGGCGCGGCGGACGGCCGAGCAGGACCGCCGCGCCGCTGGATGTCGGGTGCCGAGGTGGGAACGCGGGCCGAGGCACGAGAGTACTCAGTCCAGAAAAATGAAAGAATCCGTTTAAATTATGGATAATATCAGACAGGTATCATTCATTACAGTGTTAACTTTGAGTATCAAATATGGTTTTTCCTTTAATGCATTTAATAAATCCCAAGCCGAGCAAATGTTGACAACTTCATCATTAGTGTCTGTACTTGCCCTGGGTGTGCTGGGAGTTAGTCATGCATTGTTACCACTTCTGTGGTTAAAATGATTTCCTGTACTAGGAAATCCTCTTCTACGTGGAAAGCTTCCTCTTCGTTGTTGAGGGAAGGTTTTCTGGCAATCACGTGACCAATGTCCAATTTCTCCACATTTCCAACAGCTGTTTGCATCTTGCTGTTGCTGGGGTCGGCCAAACCCACGACCTCTGTGTCTGGGTCTAAACCCACCTCTAATCTTGTTCTGCATTGAACCATTGTAAAAAAACTCTGATTCACCAAAATCATCATTATAAAACACATTGTCAGGGTTTTCTGGTCGGGGCGAACCCAGTAGTGTGGACAGGGATTCAACTCGGCAGAAGTAAAAAATAGAAATTTAATGATAAATAATAAAATACAAAAATAACAGGCTGACGAGGCAGCACAACTTACAAACGGGATGAAGGCACGAGAAGCTCAGAGGGATGCAGGAAACTCAGAAGACACAGGGACCCAACGAAGACGACGCGACAAAGAACAAGACTGAACAGACGACTTATATACAGGGACAAGACGAGACGTGATTACAAACAGCTGTGACGAGACAAGGGTGGCACCAATTGAACTAAAGAGAAAACACTAGGGAACACAGACACAAGCCGAGCCACCAAAATGGTACCATCCTTACAGTACCCCCCCTCAAGGACGCCCCCAGGCATCCCCAAAAAACCCCCCTCCCGAAGGACTTGGGCGGGTGGAGGGCGGTACTGCAAGGGTGGAGGGCCCGAGGAAACACAAGGAAGAAAACAAACACCTGACAAAAACTAAGGCAAAACACAAGCAGGAAAAACACAAAAGATCTGGACGGTCAAGAGACCGTCCCTAGAGTCATTATTCCGGCGGGCGGCCGGGAGGCCGTCCATCAAGCCAGGCCAGGTCAGGGGGGTGGCCGGGAGACCGTCCATCAAGCTGGGCCAGGTCAGGGGGGCGGCCAAAAGGCCGTCCATCACTGGAACCACGTTCCGGGGGGCGGCCGGGAGGCCGTCCAACACATAGGACCAGGGAGACCGCGGCAAGTGGCGATGACGACTTGGAGACCGCGGCAGGCGGCGATGACGACTTGGAGGCCGCGGCAGGCGGCGATGACGACTTGGAGGCCGCGGCAGGCAGCGATGACGACTTGGAGGACGCGGCAGGCGGCGATGAAAACTTGGAGGCCGCGGCAGGCGGCGATGAAACCTTGGAGGCCGCATCTGGCGGTGAAGAAACCTTGGAGGCCGCAGCTGGCAGCGAAGAAACCTTGGAGGGCACAGCTGGTGGCGAAGAAACCTTGGAGGGCGCAGCATGCGTCATAGAGTCCTAGGGAGATGCAGCATGCGTCATAGGGTCCTGGGGAGACGCAGCATGCGTCATAGAGTCCTGGGGAGACGCAGCATGCGTC
>NC_056499.1:54421114-54439202 GCF_014905685.2 Nematolebias whitei | reverse complement strand
GAGACGCAGCATGCGTCATAGAGTCCTGGGGAGACGCAGCATGCGTCTTAGAGTCCTGGGGAGACGTAGCATGCGTGATAGAGTCCTGGGGAGACGCAGCATGCGTCATAGAGCCCTGGGGAGACGCAGCATGCGTCATAGAGTCCTGGGGAGACACAGCATGCGTCATAGAGTCCTGGGGAGACGCAGCATGCGTCAGAGAGTCCTGGAGAGCTGCAGCAGCCGACATGGAGGACCATGGAGGTGAATCTTCAGTGGTAGTGGAGAGCGCCGGATACTCTGGAGACTTGGAGAGCGCCGGATACTCTGGAGACTTGGAGAGCGTCGACCCCTCTGGAGACTTGGAGAGCTTCGACCCCTCTGGAGACTTGGAGAGCGTCAACCCCTCTGGAGGCTTGGAGAGCGTCGACCCCTCTGGAGACTTGGAGAGCGTCGACCTCTCTGGAGACTTGGAGAGCGTCGACCCCTCTGGAGACTTGGAGAGCGTCGACCCCTCTGGAGACTTGGAGAGCGTCGACACCTCTGGAGACTTGGAGAGCGCAGCAGTTGACGAGGAGGTCTGGGGAGTTGCTGCTGCTCTCATGGAGGCCTGGGGAGTTGCTGCTGCTCTCATGGAGGTCTGGGGAGTTGTTGCTGCTCTCATGGAGGTCTGGGGAGTTGCTGCTGATCTCATGGAGGCCTGGGGAGTTGCTGCTGCTCTCATGGAGGCCTGGGGAGTTGATACTGCTGTCATGGAGACCTGTGGCTCTGCAGCAGACGACGGAGAGACCTAAATCGTCCATCAAAGAGAGTACGACGTCGGCGGAAGCCGGGTTATCCCTGGCTGCACTGAATAAACCCAGCAAAGTACTGTTTACTTGAGATATTTCTTGGGATGAAAATGAAAATATGAATGGAATATCTCTATGTGGAGGTGTGGTGACGGGTACCACCCCCACCGGAAACCTAGGAGGTGAGGTGGTGGAACTTGCCCCCACAGAGTCACTGGGATTGCGCTCGGGATGTACGGTCTGGCTGGGTCGGGCAGCTGCGGCGCGGTGTGGCGGTGAGAGTCCGGATTCCGCCCTCACCAGGAACCTGGAAGGTGAGGCGATGGAATCCGCCCCTATGGCGTCAAGTGGACCAGCCTCGCCGAACCGAACAGGAGTGGACCGGAGCTCCCGCGGAACGTTGGATCTCGCCCCCACCGGAACCCTGGGAGGTGAGCCGGCGGATCCCGTTTGCAAAGAAACACCGGAACCAGCTCTAAAAATCTGCTCAGCCGACGTGACCGGGCCGGTCGCCGCGGACTGCCTCCGGAGCCGCTTTCCACCTCTACGGCGGCGGCGGGACGGCAGAAGGACAGGGACGGAGTGGAGCTCGTCTATCATGGCTCGCGGAGGGAAAAAAGAAAAAAGGTGAGTTTGCCGAGAGAGAACCCTGCCCGCTGGGTTCTGGAATGGTCGCGTCGTAATGTCAGGGTTTTCTGGTCGGGGCAAACCCAGTAGTGCGGACAGGGACTCAACTCGGCAGAAGTAAAAAATAGAAATTTAATGATAAATAATAAAATACAAAAATAACAGGCTGACGAGGCAGCACAACTTACAAACGGGATGAAGGCACGAGAAGCTCAGAGGGATACAGGAAACTCAGAAGACTCAGAAGACACAGGGACCCAACGAAGACGACGCGACAAAGAACAAGACTGAACAGACGACTTATATACAGGGACAAGACGAGATGTGATTACAAACAGCTGTGACGAGACAAGGGTGGCACCAATTGAACTAAAGAGAAAACACTAGGGAACACAGACACAAGCCGAGCCACCAAAATGGTACCATCCTTACACACATCTGTTTTACCTCCTATACAACTTCCTGTTTTCCTCTTCAACACTTTCTCAGCATGACGTGCCCATTGCATCAGAACTTCCACTGAGCACGTATCCATCTCGACAAGATGCTTTCTCACCCAATTTGAAATATCTGGGGAAAAAAACTGTAACAAACTATTTTTAAATTGCTGTTGATAAGCTGAGTCTACCTGTTCAGCGTAATCAATTCCACTGTGCACTCTAAATTCTTTCTCAAATCTGATCCGGAAATCATTCACTTCCTCATTTGCTTTCTGTTTTACTGCTGACAAAGTTGCATAGTCAGCTTTGCATCTAAAAGTGGTATATATACTTTCACAGAGAGCCCGCCACTGTTCCTTGTATACTCCGGTCAGCTTGTTGTCATCTACATAAGGGCAAGGAGTACCATCGTTTCAACTCCCTGTGTAATTTCCCCTGACTCTGATCCAAAATTTGCCCAGGGATGATTGGGCGGCCTCTCCTGTTTCCTGTCCATTAAGGCGATAAGAGTGTATAATACCTTCCATATCCTATATCCACGCCTGAGGGTCCTCTACAGGACTAGTCACTCCTTCTACAGCTTTTCTTGCTTCCTCAAGTGTCCATGGTCTGAACATGAGTCCAAATTGGGAACCCCCATCAGTAGCACAGGGATTCATGACTTGTATCAGAGGGAATGTGTTTACATTGCCTTGCTCATGTGAGGCTGTAGCACTTTGTAGGCTATTTTTTATGCTGACGCCTGTTTTTTTGGGTAAGTTTGAGAGTGCGTCCAGGCGTTTGTCAGCATTTGCTAAGTCCTGGGTTGGGTAAACAGATCCTGTGGAAGGTGGGGTCATGGTGTCAGTCGTAGTCTGGTCATATGGGGGAGGGCACCTAGGTCCTGTCTCATTATCTTCTGGTTTCACAAAGAGGGTGGTTGCTTTATTTGCTCTTGCTTGTTTGCTTAGTTTGGACCTGTTTATCAAATCTCTCCTCACTTGGGATTCAGTTTGCCAGATTTTTGCACATTTAAGTTGTTCATCCAATTTTGTTTTCTTCCTTTTACTTTTAACTAGTACTTGTTTTTCATATAGAATGGAAACAATCATTTTCCATGTGTCTACTTTTAGAGTCGGTTCAAATTTGTACTTTTTTGTCCATTTATCTAGGAATTTAATTGAGTCTGGGTGTTTTTGGTTCATGTATTTAACATCTTTCGCGAGCACTTCCGTAGAAGACTTACTTTTATTACTTCCCATGATGTATAAGTATAAATACTGCGTTGTGTTTTATTAATAGATTTGTGTGATCAGTGCCAACTGGAAATGTCTCAAGGACTCCCTAGCGAACCCTTGGTGGAACAGGCTTCTAGAACGCTCCTGTTGAGCGTTCTGGTTCCCCACTTAGGATTTCTAAATCTGAGGGCAGAAAGGGATTTTTAGATCCAAAGGACTGATGCACCTAAATTCCTAATAGAGGTGTAAAAATAAATCACACAGCTCGTATGTTAGCACCGCAAGGTTTCTGGGTAGTGAGATGTTATCCTCAAACCCCTCACTTATTCATGCATTCACACATTCATTCTCAACAGAGAATAAGAGGAGATAGGGAAAGAGAAAAAGTCACAGAGTAATGCGTCTAAGAGAAAATGTTCTTTTAGCTGAACCTCACTTGTATATTCAAAAACAGGTCTCGGTAGATTGGTCTCACTTATTAATAGGTCTTGACTAAATTTACCTCACTGTGAAAATCGAAGGTCTCGATTCCTATAGTTAAACTTTATGAGCCCTATTTAGTTCTAACTTTATAGTTAAGAATCTCACTTTCTTAAAATTTGAAGGTCTTGGTTCAGCGTGGACTTGTCCTGTTACCGTATTTTCTGCAGTATAAGAACCAGTATGTTATACTCACTCCTTGTCAACCCGTGTGGTGTCCGTTTGGATTTCCGTCCATCTGCCATCCATGGTCCGAGTCAGACCTACAAACGCTGGCCTGCGGAGAACGTCCCAGGACTTCTGGTCTCGCCGTGCACAGACTGCGGCGCGCCTTCGTCGAAGTCCACCGCAAGCAGAAAAGAGGAAATCTGGGTCACGGCACCAAGTTAATGTCAGAGTTTTGTCTGTACCTGTATATTAAAGAAACACAGAGAGACAAGGATGAGTTTTCACGAACAAGGCTTTACAAAGGAGGCAATGCTTCAACCAAAGTCAGAGCAAAGTCTGACTCGCATTGGTCTGTGCTCGCCATTTATTGAACAAGTAGGAGTGGTCACCCGGTTAGGCCAATCGGGGAAAACCTGGTCTGATGCGGAGAGATGGCATCCATCCCACTTTGGACGGAACCGCTCTTCTTTCTAGAAATATGGCTGATTTTGTTTATTCCCCCAAATTATTGACAACCCAGGGTCCAGTCCAGGAAGCAGAGTTGTAGTCCTCCACACCTCTCTGCTGCTTCTCCTCTGTTACCCACCCACACCCCCATTGAAACAGTGTCAACTCGCCCATGGCTCAAATTAAATAAACCAAAAATCAGCTCTAAAAATATAAACCATAAAAATCTGATTAAAATAAACACAGTTACTTTACCAGAGCAAAATCATAAATTCATTAAATGTGGAATATTGAACATCAGCTCTCTTTCCTCTAAATCCCTGTTAGTTAATAAACTGATAACTTATCATCATATTGATTTATTCTGTCTGACAGAAACTTGGCAACAACAGGAGGATTTTGTTGGTATAAATGAATCCACTGCTGTTAATTATTTAAATTTTCATGTTCCTAGAACAACTGGCCGAGGTGGAGGAGTAGCTTCTATTTTTCAGTCAGGATTATTGATTAATGCCAAACCAGTTATTAGTTATGATTCTTTTGAATCGCTGTCCCTCAGTCTTTCTCATCCAAAATGGAAATCAGAAAAGCCACTTTTACTAGTTGTTATATATCGTCCACCAGGCGCTTACTCTCAGTTTTTGTCTGAATTCTCAGAATTATTAACTGATTTACTATTAAATACTGATAAAATCATCATAATGGGTGATTTCAATATTCATGTGGATGTTGAGAGTGATAGCTTAAGCATAGCCTTTAATAATTTAATAGAGTCATTTGGTTTTACCCAAAACGTCTGCACATCTACTCATTCTTATCATCACACTCTTGATTTAGTTCTGACCAATGGTATAGAGATTAAGGACTTGGTAATAGTTCCTCAAAATCCTATTCTGTCTGACCATTTTTTAATAACCTTTGAGTTTACATTAAATGACTACACAGTCACTGAGAGTAAATTTCATCTCAGCAGGTGCTTATCAGAAAATGCTGTAACCAAATTTAAACAATCTCTTCCATCAATGTTTTCCTCTGTCTTGCAGAGTAATGCATCAGAGAACAGTGACTTAGATCATCTAGTTGATTATCTTACAACTTCAATGCAAACTTCACTTGATAAAATTGCTCCACTGAAAAAGAAAGTATTCAATCAGAGGAAACTGGCTCCTTGGTTCAATTCTGAGTTACGTACTTTAAAGCAGGCATCTGGAAACCAGGAGAGAAAATGGTGCTCTACTAATGTTGAAGAATTTTATTTAACTTGGAAAGATAGTCTGCTAACATACAAAAAAGCTCTCCGTAACGCTAGAATGTTATATTACACATCTTTAATAGAGGAGAATAAAAATAACCCTAGGTTTCTGTTTAGTACTATTGCTAGACTAATTAAAAGTCCCATTTCTGTTGAACCATGTATCCCTACAACTATAAGTAGTGATGACTTCATGAGATTCTTTATAAATAAAATTATTTCAATTAGAGAGAAAATTCAAACCATCCTTCCTTCTACTATCTCTAGTCCCCTGTCAAATGAGGCAAGTTTAAAAATTTCACTAGAGCCTGATTTATGTTTGGACAGTGTTTGTCCTGTTGTGCTCTCTGAATTGTCAAAAATAATAACCTCATCCAAACCATCCACATGTCTGATAGATCCCATCCCAACCAGACTGTTTAAAGAGGTATTTCCCCTAATTAATGTCCACATTTTGGATCTACTTAATTTGTCTTTAATGGATGGTTATGTACCACAGCGCTTTAAGGTTGCTGTAATTAAACCTTTACTTAAAAAGTCTGATCTTGATTCAGAAATTCTGGCCAACTATAGATCTATATCTAACCTAACTTTCATCTCAAAAATTCTAGAGAAAATAGTTGCAGGTCAGTTGCGTGAACATCTACAAAGAAATAATCTGTTTGAAGAGTTTCAGTCAGGGTTTAGACCTCATCATAGCACAGAAACAGCACTAGTAAAAGTCACTAATGATATTCTCATGGCCTCAGACAATGGACTTGTGTCTATACTGGTCCTGTTAGACCTCAGTGCTGCATTTGATACAGTTGATCACAGTATTTTACTAGAGGCTTGAATATGATATTGGGATTACAGGAATGGCTCTAAAGTGGTTTAAATCATATCTATCTGATAGATTCCAGTTTGTAAATGTAAATAATAAATCTTCTTCATACACCAAAGTTAGTCATGGAGTTCCTCAGGGCTCAGTGCTTGGGCCAATACTCTTTACTTTATATATGCTTCCATTAGGTAGTTATTAAACAGCATGGGATAAATTTCCATTGTTATGCTGATGACACACAATTATATTTGTCCATTAAACCCAATGAATCATATCAGCTACTTAAACTACAAGCATGTCTTAAAGACATAAAAACCTGGATGACTCTTAATTTTCTCCTGTTGAACACAGAAAAAACTGAGGTTTTAGTTTTTGGACCTGAGCACCTTATGGATGAATTTTTCAGTCTTTCTCCCTCCTTATATGGCATTAATCTGTCCTCCAGCTCTAATGTTAAAAATCTTGGTGTTATTTTTTATCAGGACATGTCTTTTATCCCCCACATTAAAAACGTTACTAGAACTGCCTTCTTCCACCTGCGTAATATCACTAAAATTAGAAACATCTTAACTAAAAATTATGCAGAAAAACTGGTCCATGCATTTGTCACGTCTAGACTGGACTATTGCAATGGTTTATTATCTGGGTGTCCAAATACTTCTTTAAAACGTCTTCAGTTGATCCAAAATGCTGCTGCCAGAGTCTTAACCGGAGTTAGTAGGAGAGATCATATTTCTCCAGTTTTAGTTTCTCTCCATTGGCTCCCTGTCAAATCCAAAATAGATTTCAAAATCTTACTTCTAACCTACAAAGCTCTCAACAACCTGGCTCCATCTTATATTACAGATCTTATTGTTCCATATTTTCCTAACAGAGCGCTTCACTCTCAGATTGCAGGTTTACTTGTGGTTCCTAGAATTTACAAAAACAGAATGGGAGGCAGATCTTTCAGTTATCAGGCTCCTCTCTTGTGGAACCAACTTCCAATCTCTGTCCGTGAGGCTGACACATTATCCAGTTTTAAAACTAGACTTAAGACTTTCCTTTTTGATAAATCCTATTGTTAGGTTTGGCTTGAGTTTCCTGAGCTGTCCCTTAGTTAGGCTGCTACAGGCTTAGACTGCTGGAGGACAAACTGACCACAATTTTCACTCTGCTACTGTCTTTACTTACTCTGCTCAACCTGTTTTGTATTTGTAATTATTTTTTCTATCCTTAACATGTGTTTTTTTGTCTTTCAGATGCACCTTGACTTATACCTGGACCTACCATTCTGTGTTTGTCTGTCTCTCCTTCCTGTCCTCTCAAACCAGCCGGTCAAAGCAGATGGCCGCTTGTCCTGAGCCTGGTTCTGCTGGAGGTTTCTTCCTTTTAAAAGAGAGTTTTTTCCTTTCCACTGTTGCCACTGTGCTTGCTCAGGATGGGAGACTGTAATAAAGACAAGATTCAACTTGTCTGCTGGATTCCTTAGATAGAGAACTACTAATTGGCTTTTATGTATGTGAATGTTTCTGTTAAGTGCCCTGAGACAACTTTGTTGTGATTTGGCGCTATATAAATAAACTGAATTGAATTGAATTGAATTGAATAGCTTGATAAGTGTTAAGTGAGGGACTGTTTAGATTACTGGCAAATGACCATTTTGGGATTCCCCCTAAATCTCCTTGATCCTACGTTCTGTCAGATCACACTGAGGGTTACATGGCACCAGAGGAACAGGAAACATGTCTGCTGATTACTCAACAAGTAATCTGAGTGGTCTTGAACCTCACAGCCTCTGATCCTGGACTCATCAGAGTCCATGACTAAGACAATAATATGGTTCGTTCTTGGAGCAGCTTGGTGTTTACTCTGCAGCCCTGCCTCTATTTGTTTTTCTGTCTGCGGTGAATTAAAAGGCCATGCTCCGTCTAAACAGTTAATCTGCTGAGATTAGTTTAGTAAAAAAAAAAAAGCCTGATCAAAGTGAGAACATCAGCTCATTGGTGTAACAGAAAATGAAAACATCACAGAGAAAACAATAAGCTTACAATCAACAAATACAATTTTAGTTTTATAATCTTAAAAGCCCCGTGACCCAAAAAGGAAGAAGCAGGTAAAGATAATGGATGGATGGATAATCTTAAGAGTTCATGTTTGGTTGTTTTACAGTGTTTATGTAATTTAAACAAACTCTAGTTGAGATTCTGCTCTTTTTTCAACAGTGTCTTCCTCTTTGCCTCTCTACCATAAAGCTCAGACTGGTGAAGAACTCTGGCAGCTCAGTGTCTCCCATCTCACCTGAAATTTGTAACTCCTTCAGAGAGCTCACAGGGGTCTTGGTGGTCTCACTGTTCTTCTTCATCATGGTCACTCAGTTTGCAAGGACAGCCTGCTCTTAGTAGATTTACACGTGTCCATATTCCATGCATTTCTTGATGAGTGATTTAACAGAACTCCTGGTAATGTTTAGGGTCTTGGAAATCATTTTATATCCCAACTTGTACTTTTCTATAGTCGTTTCTCTTAGTTGATTAGGAACAGTAACAATACAGGGAGTGACTAATTATGCAATTGTGCAATGTATCTTAAACATTTTTAGTTAACTTTTCTTTTTTTTTTTTTCAGAGGGCAGCACGGTGGCACAACTGGTAGAGCTGCTGCCTCTCAGCGAGAATGTTGTTGGTTCAAATCCCGTCTGGGAGCCTTTCTGGGTGTCGTTTGCATGTTCTCTCCATGCATGTGTGGGTTTTCTCCGGGTTCTCCGGTTTCCTCCCACAGACCAAAAACATGTATGTTAGACTGATTGGTGACTCTAAATTGTTCCTAGGTGTGAATGAGAGAGTGAATGGTTGTTTGTCTCATTTGTCTCTGTGTGTCCCTGTGATGGACTGGAGACCTGTCCAGGGTGTCATGCAAACTCCACCCAGAAAGGTTCCCAGACTGGGATTTGAACTGGGGCAACCTGCTCACTGACAGGCAGCAGCTCTACCAACTGTTCCACTGTGCTGCCCATTTGATCAAGTTACTTGCTTAATTTCAAACTTTTAAAAAAGTCAGTTTTGAACTTAAGACTTGCACATTTTAATTTGTGACTTTACTCTGCACAAGTTTAAACTTGAACATTTTATCTTGGGATTTGACTCAGGACTTGCATGTCTTGACTTGACTTGGCTTGAGACCTGACATTGGACTTGGCTCAGAACTTATGTCTTGGCTGCGGAATCAACTCGGGATTTCCAAACCTTGACTTTGGACTAATCTTGGGACTTGTAGACTTGTATATTGTGACTTGGTTAAACTCTGGACTTGCACATCTTGCCTTAAAACTTGACTTGGCTTTAAAGTAAACTTGAGATTTGAGTGGAAAGACTTGAAACTTACTTGTGATCTGCAGTAACCATGTTTTGGTCCCACCTCTGCCTGTCAGTGAAAAGTGTTGTGGAGCGTTCCCAAACTGAGATTCCTCGATTGATGCGAGGATATTTGTGGACTGAAGTAAAAACCAGGCTAATTTCTGTCATCCTGTTGTTTTGAACAGAGGGATTAACACTCCTCGCCATCATGTTCCAAACGTAATGTTCTTGCTGGATGGGAGAAGGTGAGCTGTTAAGCAGATTTATGATAGTAGCTTGTAGCCGTAGTTGCAGAGCGGAACGACAGCAGACAGATTTAGCAGGATTGAATGGGACTTTTCTAAAAGACAACTTGACCTAAAGCTCCATGTTAAGAACAGATAAACCCGGAGTAACAAACACAGCTCAGGCCAGTGTGTACGAGCTACAATGATGTAAACACTCTGATGTCAACATGCTGTGTTTTTCACTCAGCAGCTGACCAACATCCTGCAGAACAATTGCTCTGAGTCTGCAGGATGGGATTTTAATATTACAAACACCATCTGATTTCAGGCATATCAGCAGTTGGGAGCTTTGTGTTCTGCTCCCTCACTGAGCCTCACAGTAACACCTTTCTTTCTGCAGATTTAATCAGCTCAGAGTGCATTTTCAGCTTTTGTGTGAAAATCTGATGGAACTTGTCAACACACAGAGAAGCCGAGTGAGGACAGAAAAAGAAGAATGCAGCCAGGAGGGTTGCAACCTGTAGTAAGCTTATTGAGGAGGTCGTAATGTCAATGCCAGGTTTAGCTGGGATTTGTTCACATTTAGTTACATTGTCCATAAAAAGCATCAGATCTCAGCTTCTCAGAATGAACAGATGATTCACTGGGATGCCCAGGAAATTTCTGAACTGGAAGGATTATTTGGTTCTGTTGGCATTTAATCCTGATTTACTGTAATGGATTAGAGTGCAATTAGAGATAATAAGGTATGCTAAATGATTTTCTCAGTGTCAGGGTTCTAGAATTTTGTTTTCTGTTACACCACTAACATCAGGGAAGTGCTGGTCTTAGAGCAACTGTCTCAGATGACTATGGATTACCTCACTGGCTACTTAAGGCTGAATTTAACCATGAGTCTTATGCCCCTTTTCCACTGCTCCTCTTCAGCCCGGTTTGGCTCGGTTCTACTCAACTCAGCTTGGTTCTTGTTGCATTTCCACCACACTTTCAGGACCGGTTCTGTAGGCGTGTCCAGAATCCAACTCGTCTTACCTGCTGGTAGTGGTTGCTAGCCACCACTAATCATGTTAAGAAGAAGACCCTAAACTGATACACAACCAAAATGGAGGATTTTGTGGCCTTATTGAACATTATGCTCAGTCAGAGATGCTCTAATGGAGTACCTCATGAGCTGTAACATGTAAACCTAATCCTAAAACTTTTTGACTCCCCTGCCTGCTTTAAACCCATCTATTTTCCATTTTAGGATAGATTTTTACAATAAAGATGTATTAAAAATATCTTGACTTTTATTATGTACAGATATGCACACGGTTCATGCTTTCCTTTTCTTCCCCCCTCTGCGTCTCTAGAAGTCAGACGAGGAAGCAGCTGGAGAGGCTGAACTGGAATAAGGCTGCAGGTCCAGATGGTGTCAGTCCCAAAGTCCTGAAGGTATGTGCAGAGCAGCTCTGTGGGCTTATGCAGCACCTCTTCAACCTTAGCCTGACCCAGGAGAAGGTTCCAGTGTTGTGGAAAACCTCCTGCCTTGTTCCAGTACCAAAGAAAACTCACCCATCAGTCCTCAATGACTATAGACCTGTTGTCCTGACATCCCACATCATGAAGGTCCTAGAGAGACTTCTGCTGACCCACCTGACTAAACAAACAAGCACATATCAGGACCCACTGCAGTTTGCTTATCAACATGGACTTGGAGTTGAAGATGCCATCATACACCTGCTTCAGCAAACTCACAGTCATCTAGAAAAGGCAGACAGCACTGTGAGAATCATGTTCTTTGATTTATCCAGTGCATTTAACACAATCCAGCCTGATTTGCTTTGTCAGAAACTCCAGAAGACTCAGGTGGAAACCTCAACAATCGCCTGGATCAAAGACTACCTGACAAACAGATCACAGTTTGTGAGACTGAAGGGTTGTGTGTCTGACCAGGTGGTCAGTAGCTCAGGAGCACCACAGGGGACTGTACTCTCACCATTCCTTTTCACTCTGTACACCTCAGATTTCAAGTACAAAACAGACTCCTGTCATCTGCAGAAATATTCTGATGACTCTGCAGTAGTCGGGTGTATCAGAGATGGACAAGAAGCTGAGTACAGGGAACTGGTGGACCACTTTGTGGCGTGGTGTGGAAACAATCATCTCATCTTGAATGTGAACAAAACAAAGGAGATGATTGTAGATTTCAGGAGAATCAGGAACAGGTCCAACCCTATTTCCATCATGGGAGAAGAAGTGGAGGTGGTGGAGAAGTATAAACATCTTGGAGTTCACCCTGGACAACAGACTGGGCTGGAAATGCAACAACGAAGCCGTCTACAAGAAGGGACAGAGCAGACTGTACTTCTTGAGGAAGCTGAAGTCCTTCAGTGTTTGCAGCAAGATGCTGCATATCTTCTATAAGTCTGTTGTAGAGAGTGCTATCTCTTCTGCCATCATCTGCTGGGGGAGCAGTGACTTAAAAAAGATCAATAAGCTCATAAAGAAGGCTGGCTCAGTTCTGGGGTCTCCTCTAGAAACTTTGGAGATGATTGTACAAAAAAGGATTCTTCATAAAATGAAGAACATTATAGACGACCCTCAGCATCCTCTTCATCAGACTGTCCTACAACAACAAAGTGTCTTCAGTCAGAGGCTTCTTCAGATCCGTTGTAGGACAGACGCTACAAGAGATCCTTCCTGCCCACAGCCATCAGCATCTAGAACAACTCTTTATTGAAACCAGAATGATGATTTACAACATATAATTTCCCTCTGGGATTAATAAAGTATTTGTGAATTGAATTGAAAATTGCAAAACATATCCCACTGTGCTTTAATCACTGAAACTGCTATCACAATCAGATGCAGATTTGAAAAAAAAATAAAAAAATTCTGTTTAAATTTGTCCTTAAATCTTAAAGGTTTGTGTTTCATCCATCCATCCATCCATTATCTTTTACCCGCTTCTTCCATTTTTGGTCACGGAGGTTGCCGGTGCCCATGTCCAGCACTGACTGTGCGAGGGGCGGGGTACACCCTGGATGAATCGCAAATCAATCACAGGGACACAGAGACAAACGAGACAAGCAACCATTCACTTTCTCACTCACACCTAGAGACAATTTAGAGTTAGCAAACAGACTAACATGCATGTTTTTGGTCTGTGGGAGGAAACTGGAGTACCCGGAAAAAACCTACGCATGCACGGAAAGAACATGCAAACTACACCCAGAAAGGCCCCTGGACCAGGATTTGAACCAGGACCTGCTCGCTGAGAGGCAGCAGCTCAACCAGTTGCGCCACCATGCTATATATGTAAACATAGATAGTATATCTATGTATAGTATGTATAGTATATACCACAATACAGTATACACATTATATATATATATATATATTTGTATATATATACATACACACACACACACTTAGGGCTGCAACTAACGATTATTTTGATAATCGATTCATCGGCCAATTATTTTTTCGATTAATCGATGAATTGCAAAAAAAAACAACAACGTTTTAATTTCCACCCCTTTATTCCAAAATTGAACATTTGACTGACATAGCAATTCGCACAAAAAACAGGTTGCTATTTGACTATTCTGTTAGTAAAATATTGAATAATAAAAAAATAAAAGTTAGTCACATAGCTTAAAAAAATACATGTACACAAAAATATATACAAATGTATCTTTATACCTGCACAATGTGTAGCTACTTTGTAAAATGTGTCATTGAGGGAAGAGTGTAACCTGGATTAAGTGTGGAATATTGTAACCTGGATTAGAAGTGTGGATTATTGTAGTGAAGCCTTCGTCTTCAACCATCGACAGAGGCCTCGTGTCATTGACTTTGCTGGCCAATTTTTTTTAGTATGATGTGGAGATCACTTCTATAACATAAGAAAATCTAAATAATCATGTGTAATGTTATGGTAAATTAATATCAGTGTTTTCCTAATGTTAAAACAAATTAATGAAGACACAGCCGGGCTGCAGTAAACCATAACGTGTCATTGTGACTTACTCATCCAAAGGCTACTCTAGTGGATGTTGCAAAGACTGAGGCGGATCTTCTTGATCTTCCAGGATAATTATAGATTGCTTGGTAAATAGATATGCTCGTGTCTGGTCCTCAATGGTAATTACTTGTGGGGCCTGGTAAAAGTGTGGGGAGGGAGGAAGACCAGAGGCTATGACCAGAGAAACCTGAGAATACAGCAAAGTTGGCAAAACCTGAGTGGAGGGCTGGGACACAGGTGCCTGGCAGGAGAGCCAGGTTGATGGCACTTGGGCAGATGTTTGGACCAGAGGTGCCTGGGCAGAGAGTAAGGATGACAGTGCTGTAGTAGATGGCAGGGTCTGCGGCAACTGGATGGAGAACGGTATCTGGTCAAATACTCCATTATTCGCCTGCTCTGCGAATTTTTCCAGAAAAGCACAATTATAAAACAAACGCTGTCATAACAACAAAGACTGACTAAAATGAAACATGGCATATTCCAGTTTTACACTTTTAAATAACTTTAATGACTTCACCTGAATATTCAGAGTGGAAATCCAAAGCACAAAGAGAGTTGCTGATGTTGCTATGCCATGATGCATAAGTGAACCTGATGAGGTACTCTCAGTTGGTGTGGACGATGTTACTTCTTGAACACTGAATATTTCACTAGCCATTTCATCTTGTCCAACAAAGTCCAACAAACCCTAAAATAATAAGATAATTGTAATTTCAGTCACTTGAAATTAAATAACAATACATTATCTAAATGAATACAATACCTGCATTGGATAAGACACATTGCATTTTCTCATCTTGATAAAGCCATTCGGATATTTGAACTTTAACAACAGTTCACTTGAAGGTTCCTCGCATCCTGCCATTCGCTGATGTCTTTCCTCAATTGCCTAAAAAGCACTAAATAAACCTTTAAATAATTAATCAAGCACTGCTATCCTAAGAATTTACAAGTTCTTACCTTGTTGCGTCTTTCCTCCCAGGTCTTAGCAAAGATATATTTAAATCATAATGGCACACATTGCTCTGCACATACATAAAGCAATTTCACATGTACAAAACATTCATATATACCTGCAATACATCTGCTCGAGGTACAATGTAGTTTGCTTTCGCCTTTACCTTTTGTTCTTTAGCAGCCCTTGCCAGTTCAAAGCCAACCAAATTTAAGCTGATATGTGGGTAGCTTTGGCAAATGAAGTTATTCGGTGCAGATAAGCTCCAATTCAAGTTAATTTTTAAGCTTCTTGTTTCTGTCCTCTCATGCACAGGGCTGCCTAAAATTGATTGACCAAAGAATACACACACAGTGACATAAAGAAGCTTTAACTGAATTTAAGCCACAAACTATCAGCCAGCCAGACGATTCTGGTGAAACAATAAGATAAAATTGTTTTGATTCATACAGTAATAAATAAAAAGGTGCTGCAAAATGCATCAATTCTTGTTTTCTCTATTTTATTACATAATTCTATCTTTAAGGATTATTACATCACATGACTCAATGATGTAATATTGCTGTTTGATTCTGTAAGCCACAAAGCAGTTGTGCCAAAAGTTACGCTAATAGTGTGGGAGAGGAGGTAGCGGAGACTCACGTGACATAAAAACAAAAAGGGCCAGGGAGTATAAAAATATTTGTCCATACAAGGCTTGGCCACCTCCCAAGTGAACATGGAACGAACACAACAGGGTCACCTCACCATTAATTACTAGCAAGCTGATATACTGTAACATTTAAGTTTGTGGCAAATAAATATTTTAATATTTGCTATGAAAAGTTTTGAATTCCACTAGCTAAGCCCCTGAAGCTAATGCAGTCTACCTGGACTGCTAGAGAGTATGGCTTCAGTAAACATATGGACCGTGATAGCAGACAGCACTTGCCTACACTTCGGTGCACTTGACGTCGGAAAAGTCTTCTTGTTGCATCAATAAATCATCCGTGTTTCTTAATCCATGTCGAGCACGAGCTGCCGTGCTAAAAATCGTGTTAAAAACACGAGTGTTTGTGTTGGATTGACCTGACTTTACAGACCACTGAATAAGTCTTATGCCTTATGATTTTTCCACCAAAATGCTATGTAAATATGTGACGTTTTGACTAGTCAAAATAATTATTCTAGATATCTTCAGTATCATTCTGACTAGTCAAAATGTTAATTCAAGATATCTTAAATAGAAAAGCTGTCTACATGAAAAAAATTTCAAGATATCCTGAATTCAATTGGATATATCTAAAAAGGAATTTTGACTAGTCATAAGTACAGTTCTAGATATCTTTGTTTTGTCTAGTCATTATTTGCTATCAAGATATCTGCAATTTAATTTGCGCTAGCCAAATCCTTATATGTAAATGGTAAATGGACTGTACTTGTACAGCGCATTTCTATCTTATTTCAAGATACTCAAAGCGCTTTACACTACAATCTGTGCCTAATTTACCCATTCATACAGCACTCTACTAGATCTCTACAAAACTAATTGAACAAATCATTCTAAAGAGACTAATCAGTGCTTTAGATCACATTCATACACAGATGGGACACACATCAGAGGCAATGAGGGGTTCAGTTTCTTGCCAGGGACACTTCGACATTTGACTGCTGGTGGATTCGAACCCCCAACTCTCGCATTGGAGAACGACTGCTCTAACCACTCAGCCACAGCCGCCCCGATAGATATGTGATATCTAATCTATACATGCGGTGCAAGAGTTTGGTTCGCATTGTCGGTAATAAGTTAGACCCCTTCAGGGTGGGAACTGAACTCCGCCAGGGCTGCCCATTGTCACTGATTCTGTTCATAACTTTTATGGACAGAATTTCTTGGTGCAGCCAGGGAGCAGAGGGATTCCGATTCTGTGGCCTCAGGGTTCCATCTCTGCTCTTTGCAAATGATGTGGTCCTGTTGGCGTCATCGTGTCTTGAGCCGAGTCTGAAGCGGCTGGGATGAGAATCAGCATCTCCAAATCTGAGAACATGGTCCTGAACCAGTAAAGGGTGGATTGCTTTCTTCAGGTCAAGGGTGAAGTTCTCCCTCAAGTAGAGGAGTTAAAGTATCTTGGGATTTTGTTCACGAGTGAGGGAAAAAACAGAGCGTGAGATTGGCAGATGGATTGGTGCAGTGTATGCAATATTGCAGACTCTGAACCGGTCCATTGTGGTGAAGAGAGAGCTGAGCTGTAAGGCAAAGCTCTCTGTTTACCAGTCGGTCTACGTTCCTACCCTCACCTATGGTCACAAGCTCTGGGTAGGCTTAAATTAAACAGGTGGTTGAAATGAGTTTCCTTTGCAGGGTAGCTGGATTCTCCCTTAGAGTTAGGGTGAGAAGTTCAGTTATCAGGAGAGACTCAGAGTAGAACCACTGCTCCTCCGCATTGAGAGGAGCCAGTTGAGGTGGTTCAGGCATTTGGTAAGGATGATCCCTGAACGCCTCTCTAGGGAGGTGCTTTGGGCATATCCGACTGGGAGGAAACCCTGGGGAAGACCCATGACATGCTGGAGAGACTATGTCTCTTGGTTGGCTTGGAAGCACCTTGGGGTTCCCCCAGAAGAGCTAGAAGAGGTGGCTGTGGAAAGGGATGTCTTGACCTCCCTGCTCAAGGTGCTGCCCCCGCAACCCGACTTTGGAACAAGCAGAACATAATGGATTGTTTAAATTGTTTTAAAATGTTTGTTTTTTCCAGAGATTTAATTTAGTTGTGTGTGTGCTTATTTTCATATATAAAATGTAAAATGTTGGCTCCACCCCTCTTATTAAAAAAAAAAGTAAAAGTCACTAATGATATTCTCATGGCCTCAGACAATGGACGTGTGTCTATACTGGTCCTGTTAGACCTCAGTGCTGCATTTGACACAGTTGATCACAATATTTTACTACGGAGGCTTGAATATGATATTGGGATTACAGGAACAGTTCTAAAATGGTTTAAATCATATCTATCTGATAGATTCCAGTTTGTAAATGTAATTAATAAATCTTCATACACCGAAGTTAGTCATGGAGTTCCTCAGGGCTCAGTGCTTGGGCCAATACTCTTTATTTTCTTTATGCTTCCATTAGGTAAAGTTATTAAACAGCATGGGATACATTTTTATTGCTATGCTGATGACACACAATTATATTTGTCCATTAAACCCAATTAATCCAACACCTACTTAGACTACAAGCATGTCTTAAAGACATAAAAACCTGGATGACCCTTCATTTTCTCCTGTTGAACACAGACAAGACTGAGGTTTTGTTTTTTGGACCTGAGCACCTTATGGATGAATTTTTCAGTCTTTCTCCC
>NC_056499.1:54417278-54421104 GCF_014905685.2 Nematolebias whitei | reverse complement strand
CTGCCTTCTTCCACCTGCGTAATATCACTAAAATTAGAAACATCTTATCTAAAAATGATGCAGAAAAACTGGTCCATGCATTTGTCACATCTAGACTGGACTATTGCAATGGTTTATTATCTGGATGTCCAAATACTTCTTTAAAACGTCTTCAGTTGATCCAAAATGCTGCTGCCAGAGTCTTAACCGGAGTTAGTAGGCAAGATCATATTTCTCCAGTTTTAGTTTCTCTCCATTGGCTCCCTGTCAAGTCCAGGACAGAATTCAAAATCTTACTTCTAACCTACAAAGCTCTCAACAACCTGGCTCCATCTTATATTACAGATCTTGTTGTTCCATAGTTTCCTAGCAGAGCACTTCGCTCTCAGACTGCAGGTTTACTTGTGGTTCCTAGAATTTACAAAAACAGAATGGGAGGCAGATCTTTCAGTTATCAGGCTCCTCTCTTGTGGAACCAACTTCCAATCTCTGTCCGTGAGGCTGACACATTATCCAGTTTTAAAACTAGGCTTAAGACTTTCCTTTTTGGTAAATCCTAGAGTTAGGGTCGGCTTGGGTTTCCTGAGCTGTCCCTTAGTTATGCTGCTATAGGCTTAGACTGCTGGAGGACAAACTGACCACAATTTTCACTCTGCAACTGTCTTTACTTACTCTGCTCAACCTGTTTTGTATTTGTAATTATTTTTTCTATCCTTAACATGTGTTTTTTTTGTGGGATTCCTGGTTTCCCTCTGTCTGTTTGTGTCTGTTTGTCACTTTCCCTCCACAGCTAATCACCCAACTCGTCACACCTGCCACCAATCTGAGGAGTACTGCTACTCACCTACTTAAGCAGCTGCCAGTCTCCTCTCCAGTGCTGGGACATCTTCTGCCAATCGGACCTTCCACGGCCTGGTTCATTCTGGTCCTCTCTAGGACTTCTCTCACCACTGGAACTCCTTCCTGTGGATCTTGATGTCTCATCTCCAGCTACAACATCCACCACTCTGTCTGGGTCAACCTGCTACTCTCCTCTGGATTCCTCCTCACACCCAGGATCCCACTCTCTGCTCCTCCTCAACCATCTCCTGAAACAATAACAAGTAAGGATCAATTCTTGATTTATCAATCATCATCATCATCTACCAAGAGGATATATATATTCACCGTCTCTCCCCTTCCCTTACAGCTGTTCGAGTTTTATCTTCACCTGTAAATAAATATCACTTACCTTTTTACCTGCCTCGTGTCCTTGCTTCCTTGGTCTGCTACTTTAGGGGTCGACGTTGTACAATCCTGATATTTTTGTCTTTCAGATGCACCTGGACTTATACCTGGACCTACCATTCTATGTTCATCTGTCTCTCCTTCCTGTCCTCTCAACCAGCCGGTCAAAGCAGATGGCCGCTTGTCCTGAGCCTGGTTCTGCTGGAGGTTTCTTCCTTTTTAAAGAGAGTTTTTTTCCTTTCCACTGTTGCCACTGTGCTTGCGCAGGATGGGAGACTGCAACAAAGCCAAGATTCAACTTGTCTGCTGGATTCCTTAGATAGAAAACTTTACGAATTGGCTTTTATGTATGTGAATGTTTCTGTAAAGTGCCCTGAGACAACTTTGTTGTGATTTGGCGCTATTGTTGTGTAGATGAACAGATGCTGAGATATATTCATCAATTAAAACGGATTCTTCATTTTTCTGGACTGAATAAAACGTGCATTGAATTTAATGAAATGTAACGTGAGACGTCATTTTTCTTTGACCCATCAAAATGAATGCGGTCATTTATTTTACAGAATCAAAGTTTAACATCAAACATTTACATTAATTTGGCAAAATATGAAAATAACAACATAATCAATCAGCTTTACAATCAGGAAAACCATACGGCCATGATTTTCCGTTGCTTCACCACAGACATTTATGAAAACTGTACAATTATGATCAATTATCCACACGGCGGTGGATGAGCACTTTACACAGACATTTCTAAATTATCTGGAAGGATTTCTACTTGATAGAAGGATTTAAAGATGGAAATGAAGTTTAAAGGGAGTAAAAGATGGTGTGTGAGGGGGAGTGTTGACCAGAACCGACACTCTCCATTCGAACCCAGCTTTTCCTCGGTACGCTTGGTAGGAAACTTGACTCATTACCTTTCTGAAGATAAATCAGCAGATATGGGGTTCCAGTTAACGCTACCTGTCCAGCGTCTCCATAGGATGGCTGTGACTCGTCCGAAGTAGTGACGAGATTCCGTCCGACACAAGCTCACATCAGCAAGTGGACTTCACATGAGTGGAGTCCTTCAGAAGTTCCACTCAGAGGTGGAAGATGTTATAATCCAACTCGGAAGAGCCTTATCATGGCTGGACTTCTGTTCTCCCAAACGACTTCACAGAACTGCGAACATCTCAGAACTTCTCAGCGCCTCACCGAACGGAGAGAACTAGGAAGTACCGGCATTTTAAAGAGCTCTATTCCCGGTCCATTTGGGAGTCCCTGATTGGTCACTATCAACCAGACAGGGGTGTGGTTTGTGACGTAAGAGGTTACTAGAAGTCAGAAAACAGCAAGAATTGTTATGGAACAGATTAAACTGTTCTCAGAGACAGAGATATTTTGGCGAGTTTGGAGAAACAGGTGCCAACTCCTCTGTTTACGTCTGAGAGGATTTTAAAACAAGACACATGTCTGCTTCGACTCCGACCTTGGACAAAACTTACACTTGCTCATTCAAAGACAGAAATCAGAAAATACATGATTACTCTGTAACAGGCCTTAACATGAATTCTAACTTTGCATGATGATTAAAAAATCATTACACTGTTTCACAGTTAATAAAATTGATTAGTTCACTGCAACATCTAAAATGGTTTGAACTAAGACACTTTGATTATCAACATTTGTAAAATAGTAATGATAATAAAAAGAGAGTGTTCTTTCACTTGATTTTCAAGAAAGAAAGTCTCAGGATGGGTGAACTTGTATTTCTGGATTCAAATCAATGAAATGACAGTTTCTGTCCCACAAGGTTCTTAAGGTCAAGGGTTTTGACCTTAGGCTTAGTTTTGACATCAGGTTAAGTTCACTACAGTCCCCCCTTTGGAAATCATCACCTGTTCATGGGGATGAATTCCAAACATGAACTTACGCCTTCGATTGTCCTTGACGCTTGATGTAATCCAACAAAGAAACAAGAGTCAAGAGTAATCCAGCAAGGAAAACAAAAGTCAAAGGTAATTCCACAATGTTCTTGGCAATTCCATTGTGTTGATTATAATTCCATAACGTCTCGGTAATTCCATTGTAGCAACGCTTTAACCCCTTGGAAACAGAGTCTGTAATCCATTGGAAAAAGTCATATAATCCACAATGGTAAATCCACAACGATTGGAAGTGTTGATTAATCAGCATACAGAGGGGTACCCTTGGATTGAACTGAAGATGCGGCCACTGGATGAAGAGCGGAGACCAACGTCAGGATTGCAGGTCGCCTCCAGCGAAGGTCGTCTCTGGGCGACGTCCAGTCGGTGCCGTTCTGGTTCAAATGTGACATGCAATTATGTGGTTTAAGGTGGCTTATGAAGGGGATTTTACATAAGGCCTTAACCTATATGCACCTGGTGTGTAAGCTATTATGGTTGGGAACAGCTACAACTACCAGTTAAGGGGTGGAACATGCTGAAAAGGGGTAACTACAGGGGTTTATACCTATAGAAAAGGGGCCCAAACTATTTTTCCATTTCTAACTTGGTTTAAGTTAGCTTTACATGGTAAAATATAGTTTGGTTCAATTGTCTGTTGTCTTTTAGACGAACGACTTGAGATTGGGTGTTTGGTTTCCCCATAA
>NC_056499.1:54414345-54417178 GCF_014905685.2 Nematolebias whitei | reverse complement strand
TCAGTGGTTGTTGTTGTTGTTTGCGATCCGGCCTCTGGTTCATGACAGTAGAATCTGGCCATTATGGATCCAACACCAACCCGAGAGTGGTGCTCTAAGGTAGAAGGGGCTGTTAGTAAACTTGAGAAAGGGCTTCAGGAAATGGTTGTTTCTCTTCAAGCTTTGTCCCAACAGTCAAACCAAGTCATCAACCAAACCCTGTTGACTCCTGCACCAAGAGAACCACGGTTAGCCCCCCCTGAACATTTCAGAGGTGAGCCTGAGCAATGTCAACCATTTTTGACTCAGTGTGACATTCAATTTCAATTGCAACCTTCATGTTTTCCCACTGAGCATGCTAAAGTAGCTTATGCTGTCTCACTTCTCGCTGGAAGAGCCAAGACGTGGGGCACTTCTGAATGGTTAAAAGGTGGCGTGGTATGTCGTAATTTTTCTGAATTTTCCAAAGAGTTGTGTCGGGTTTTTGACCCCATCCTCCCTGAGAGAGAGGCAGCCCGAAGAATTTTTGATATTAAACAAGGCAAGGATTCTGTAACCAAATACATCATTCACTTTCACTCTGTTTCAGCAGACAGTCATTGGGATGAACACGCACTCACTGACGCCTTCTTCAGGGGGCTTAATGAAGATGTTAAGGATGTGCTGGCAACAATGGACTATCCCTCATCCCTACGCCAGCTGGAGGAGGTGGCCACCCGTGTTGACCTTCGCCTGCGTGAGCGTGAGCGTGACCGTGAACAGAGTCGAGGCAAGGCCACAGCCATGTCCAGAACCAGACATCACCTTGTGGATCATGAACCTAAAACGGAACAAACCAATAGCCCTCAGGATCCTCTGTATGCTACGGAACCCATGCAACTAGGAAGAAGTCGTCTGACCACCCAGGAACGAGAACGTCGGAGGAGGTACCATCTCTGTTTTTATTGTGGTCAAGGCGGTCATGATTGTCATCATTGTCCAGTAAAAGACCAGGCTCAGCAGGAGAAGAGAGGCTCCTGTTGAGTCTTAGTCATAAGATCAAGTCCTCTCCACCTATCATGTCCAAGTCCAAGGTCAAGTTCATAATAAAGGGTGGTCAACCCGTCATCGTCTCAGCTTTTATTGATTCAGGGGCCGACACGGAATTCATTGATAAAACCTTTGCCAAATCCATAGATCTGACCATTGTTCCATCACCTAACAACCATAAGGTCCTCGCTTTAGATGGTCATCCTTTAAGTCAATCTAGTCTTGAAACTGTTCCAGTCACCATGGTGTCGGCCAACAACCATTCGGAACTGATCAGATTCATTGTTATTGATTCACCCCAACTCCCAGTGGTTTTAGGTTCCACTTGGTTACGCAAACACAACCCCCAAATCGATTGGAGGAACCAAGAGATTGTAGGATGGGCTAATGAGTGTTATTCTACATGTATTCAGAGCCAACCCAGTTCACCAGCCCTTGTCACAGCCAATGAGGAGACCTATCCTAATCTAAGTCAGGTACCTAAAGAGTACCATGATTTGAAAGAGGTCTTTAATAAATCAAAAGCTACGTCCCTTCCGCCACATCGTCCATACGATTGTGGTATTGACCTGATCCCAGGTTCTACCCCCCCTCGGGGTAGATTATATTCTTTGTCTGGTCCCGAGCAAGAGTCCATGAGGAAATATATAACAGAGTCCCTCCAAGCTGGTATCATTAGACCTTCAGCATCCCCCGCTGGTGCAGGTTTTTTCTTTGTAGGGAAGAAAGATGGGTCACTTCGTCCATGCATTGACTATAGAGAACTTAACAAAATAACCATAAAGAACAAGTATCCTCTGCCCCTCATGAACTCTGCTTTTGATATAATCCAAAATGCTAAGATATTCACCAAACTGGATCTTCGCAACGCTTACCATTTGGTCAGGATACGGCGGGGAGATGAATGGAAGACGGCTTTTAATACCGCAGATGGCCATTATGAATATCTTGTTATGCCATTCGGCCTCACCAACGCTCCTGCCGTTTTCCAAGCCCTGGTTAATGATGTCCTTCGTGACATGATTAACATTTACGCTTTTGTTTACCTTGATGACATACTTATCTTTTCACAAGATAGCATTTCTCACCGTCGCCATGTCAGAGCTGTCTTAACCCGCCTTTTACAGAACAACTTGTTTGTCAAGGCAGAGAAGTGTGCTTTCCACCAAGTGTCCACCTCATTCCTTGGGTTCAACATTTCTCCAGGTCAAGTATCCATGGAACCCGGGAAGGTATCAGCGGTGGTGGATTGGCCCAAGCCCAAGGATCGTAAACAGCTGCAAAGGTTTCTCGGTTTTGCAAATTTTTATAGGAGGTTCATTAAGAACTACAGTTCAGTTATAGCTCCTCTTCATTTTCTCACCTCATCTAAGACCAAGTTCATCTGGGACTCCGTTGCCAACCAATCATTCCAGAAGCTCAAAACATTGTTTTCCTCTGCTCCAATCTTGCACTCTCCAGACCCCGAGAAACAATTCATTGTGGAGGTCGATGCATCCAGCACCGGGGTGGGCGCCATCCTCAGTCAGCGCAGCACAGATGGTAAGATCCACCCCTGTGCTTACTTCTCCAGGGCACTCTCCCCCGCTGAGAGAAACTACGACGTGGGAGACCGTGAGCTTTTGGCAGTCAAGATGGCCCTGGAGGAATGGAGGCACTGGCTGGAAGGTGCGAAGAAGTCCTTTTTGGTATGGACCGACCATAAAAACCTGGAGTACCTTCGCACAGCAAAGAGACTCAATCCCCGTCAGGCCAGGTGGGCTATGTTTTTCTCTCGGTTCAGTTTCACCCTCTCTTACAGACCCGGGCCCAAGAATGCCAAGCC
>NC_056499.1:54396776-54414245 GCF_014905685.2 Nematolebias whitei | reverse complement strand
ACTCAATTAGAACTCGATCTCCAACAAGTCCAACTCTCCGAGCCACGTCCACCCACCTGTCCTAGGGGGCGCCTGTTTGTCCCCAATCAAAAGGTAAAAGAGGTTCTTGAATTATGCCATTCATCAAAGTTGTTCTGTCACCCAGGAATCACCAAGACCCTCCAACTCATTCGCGCCCGATTCTGGTGGGCTACGCTTACGGAGGACACCAAGCACTTTGTCAAGTCATGTCCCGAATGCAATCGTGCCAAGTCTTCCAATCGCCCACCTGCCGGGCTGCTACGACCCCTGCCAATTCCTTCACGCCCATGGTCACATATTGCTATGGACTTTGTGACTGGATTACCCCCTTCTGAAGGTAATTCAGTGTTATTGACCATTGTGGACCGTTTTTCTAAAATGGTCCACCTGGTTCCTCTCCCCAAGTTACCTTCTTCCAAGGAGCTCAGCGTTATCATGGCCAAGGAGGTTTTCAGGCTCCATGGGCTCCCCCAGAACATTGTGTCTGACCGAGGTCCCCAATTCATTTCCAAGTTCTGGAGGGAGTTTTGCAACCTGCTAGGGATCTCGGTCAGCCTCTCGTCAGGTTTTCATCCCCAAACGGATGGACAATCTGAGCGTACCAACCAGGAGGTGGAGACCAAGCTTCGGCTCCTCTGCGAGGGGGACCCGAGGAAATGGATGTCCAACCTCCCTTGGATTGAACAAGCAATCAACTCTCTTCCATCCTCTACATCAGGTATTTCACCCTTTCATGTTGTCTATGGATTCCAACCCCCTGTTTTTTCAGTCCAGGGGAGAGAAGCTCGGGTTCCCTCTGCACGACTCGCAATTTTACGTTGCCAGCGAGTCTGGAGAAAAGCCAGGAGAGCCCTAATTTTGGCCACCAAAAGGTACGTTCGGGGGGCTAACCGCAGGAGAACGCCTCAACCATTGTACAAGGTGGGCCAGAAAGCGTGGCTCTCCACCAAGGACCTTCCTCTCCGTGTGGAATCTAAGAAACTAGCACCACGTTTCATTGGTCCTTTTCTGATTACCAAAATAATCAATCCTGTCTCTGTTCGCTTACAGTTACCCAGGTCCATGCGCATTCATCCAACGTTTCATGTCTCAAGACTCAAGCCATTTGTCCTGCCACGTTTTCGACCCACCACCGACCTCCCACCACCCGCCCGACTCATTCAGGGGAGCCCAGCCTACACGGTCCGACGCCTTCTTCGATCCAGAAGGTGGGGGAGAGGACTCCAGTATCTGGTAGACTGGCAGGGGTACGGCCTGGGGGAACGTTCCTGGGTGCCCTCACGCAATATTCTGGACAAAACCCTCATTAGAGACTTTCATCGACTGAATCCTCTCCAGCCTGGTGGTCCTTCAGGAGCCAGACCTTGAGGGGGGGTTCTGTCATAGCTCTGCTCTCTGTCAGCTCCTCTGTCATGCTACACACTCAGTAATCACTCAACTCATGTCACCTGTCACCGCTCATTATCCCACAGCTCCACCACCTGGTCCAGTCAGTACTTAAGCTCACTCATTCCTCTCAGTCTGGGCCAGATTCACTATCCTGTCTCATCAGCAGTAGACTTTCCAGCATTCCATTGATTGACTCATCACGTTCATGACCCTTGCCTTGACCACGACCACGTTTTTGCCTCAGCCCTCGTCTGCTTTTGCTCATCTGATCAGGTACCGACTCATGCTCTTGTTTTTTGACTCTCTTTGGATCACGTACTGGATACTTCTGCTGAACAACTGACTTCACGGTATGAACTCTGCCTTTCCCTTCTGACTGTTTTTTGGATCACGGATTAAAGGTCAAGCTCATTCTGTATCACAGACTTATCCTTACCCCTGAATCTGATTCCCACAGATTCATTTCCCCAATTAGTCTCTTTCCCCCTGCATCTACTAACCTTTATCTTTTAGTTGCAAGCCTGTTGGACTCTGTTCCAGTGGACCTTAACATCAGTTCTACTTCTACTGGCAGCCCGCCACTACAACACTACCCAATCACGAACTACCAATCAGAAGATCGGAACCAGCCCAGAACCGGACCTACTCCAGAGTTTTACTTTACTTCACAATAAATCTTTTAACCCTCTCAGTGGTTGTTGTTGTTGTTTGCGATCCGGCCTCTGGTTCATGACACTAACCGTTCACGGCTCGATTTTGTATCCTCTGACACTTTAGCTGCTTTCGCCAACCTCTGCAGTTCTTCATCTCTTTGATTGTCATCAAGGTCTTCTAATTGCCCTAATTGATTACCAATAATTGAATTTGTTAAAATATGTAAAGCCGTTTGGACGGCATCTTTGGAGTGCAAGTGGTCAGTGTTTACCTCTTCGTTCGCCATCATCCGTTATTTAAAAATTTAAATAGGAGATGTAATTGTGTAGGTGGTAAAATAAAATCAGAAGAGTTTCTCTCTACTGATATATTTACTCTTATTTAGTGATTTAACAATTAAACGTGCATTATCTTTTAGCAAATGAGTAAACTTTATCAACTCTGTGAATATCTGTAACTGTATCTTTTTTAAAAAGTTTCTAATTTTTCATTTTGTCCCTCCTGTTTGAGGAATTCAGTTAATGAAAAATGTCCTAGTAAATGCCTGTCTGCATAAATACCTTAATAACCTTTTAAATGCAAGATAACAGTGATTATTCAGTTTTGAGGAACGTTTATTAACTCAAAAATGCCTTTCAGAAAGAAAATACGTTTAATTTCACTAAAATAACCTAAAAAGCGAAGTGGAAACCTGTGATCTCAAGTCTCTCCAGAAGGTGTCAGCATAACCTTACTCATTTTAACTCAGACACTGTTAGTGTTATCCAGTAGGAGTCGCTATGACTTCCTGTGGCATCCGGTCGTTAGCTGTTAGCTTAAAATTAGAATCGGCTAGACTTGGTTAAAACCAACATTTCTGAACGGATTTTTTACTCAAATGTGGCAAAATTTTAGCAATTAGACTTTGAAGAACTTAAGCAGCGTTTCAGAATACAACTTCTAAGCGCTTTTCCGCTTTAAAAAACAGATTTTATTCCCTATGAAAACAAGCTTTCATTTCCGGGTCACGTGACTGAATCCGCCAATGACAAAGCAGCACGGGGGTGAGAGGAAATGACGTAGGCACGTCATTCACTTCTCAGCGAATCAGAGCGCTCCACAGCAGCCAATTCAACCAATCACGCAGCGTTTTCCCCAGCTAGCATGTTAGATTCATCTGAACAAGTCTGTAATACTTTTTCGTCTTTTAAACTGTCAAAATGCACTTTTTTCTGTTAAAAATGTAATCAATAAGCTCCCAGCTGCACGGAGTCGGCGCCCCGGTCTCAAAGACGTCTTTCTAGCTATTTAAACAACTCGTTCGAACCTTTTCAGAACCGAGCCGGTACCAGAACCACGTCTGAACCGTCTTTAAACAGAATAAAGCGTTTCCACACAAATCCAGCTTAGTTACACATAACAGACGTACAATTTCAGCTTTCATAAAGACATATGACTCACAATTTCAGCTTCAAAACATCCCAGCGTAAACATGCAGCATCTAGCTCCAAGCGCGCAGCTTCACACGCTGCAGTCTGCTATTTCTCAATGCCAACATGAAATATCAATTATTACACGCATACACAGTCCATTTATGAGCACGCTACGGGCCACCAATATGTAGATGAACAGATGCTGAGATATATTCATCAATTAAAACGGATTCTTCATTTTTCTGGACTGAATAAAACGTGCATTGAATTTAATGAAATGTAACGTGAGACGTCATTTTTCTTTGACCCATCAAAATGAATGCGGTCATTTATTTTACAGAATCAAAGTTTAACATCAAACATTTACATTAATTTGGCAAAATATGAAAATAACAACATAATCAATCAGCTTTACAATCAGGAAAACCATACGGCCATGATTTTCCGTTGCTTCACCACAGACATTTATGAAAACTGTACAATTATGATCAATTATCCACACGGCGGTGGATGAGCACTTTACACAGACATTTCTAAATTATCTGGAAGGATTTCTACTTGATAGAAGGATTTAAAGATGGAAATGAAGTTTAAAGGGAGTAAAAGATGGTGTGTGAGGGGGAGTGTTGACCAGAACCGACACTCTCCATTCGAACCCAGCTTTTCCTCGGTACGCTTGGTAGGAAACTTGACTCATTACCTTTCTGAAGATAAATCAGCAGATATGGGGTTCCAGTTAACGCTACCTGTCCAGCGTCTCCATAGGATGGCTGTGACTCGTCCGAAGTAGTGACGAGATTCCGTCCGACACAAGCTCACATCAGCAAGTGGACTTCACATGAGTGGAGTCCTTCAGAAGTTCCACTCAGAGGTGGAAGATGTTATAATCCAACTCGGAAGAGCCTTATCATGGCTGGACTTCTGTCCTCCCAAACGACTTCACAGAACTGCGAACATCTCAGAACTTCTCAGCGCCTCACCGAACTGAGAGAACTAGGAAGTATCAGCATTTTAAAGAGCTCTATTTCCGGTATATTTGAGCGTCCCTGATTGGTCAATATTAACCAGACAGGGGTGTGGTTTGTGACGTAAGAGGTTACTAGAAGTCAGAAAACAGCAAGAATTGTTATGGAACAGATTAAAACTGTTCTCAGAGACAGGGAAAGTTTTGTTTTGGCGAGTTTGGAGAACAGGTGCCAACTTCTCTGTTGACGTCTGAGAGGATGTAAACAAGACAGTTGTTCCAACACATGTCTGCTTCGACTCCTGACCTTGGAAAACGCACACTTGCTCATTCAAAGACAGAAATCAGAAAATGCATAAAAACTCTGTAACAGGCCTTAACATGAATTCTAACTTTGCATGAGGATTAAAAAATCATTACACTGTTTCACAGTTAATAAAATTGATTAGTTCACTGCAACATCTAAAATGGTTTGAACTAAGACACTTTGATTATCAACATTTGTAAAATAGTAATGATAATAAAAAGAGAGTGTTCTTTCACTTGATTTTCAAGAAAGAAAGTCTCAGGATGGGTGAACCTGTATTTCTGGATTCAAATCAATGAAATGACAGTTTCTGTCCCACAAGGTTCTTAAGGTCAAGGGTTTTGACCTTAGGCTTAGTTTTGACATCAGGTTAAGTTCACTACAGTTGTATAATGTCATCTTTTTTGCTATGCTCTGACATGAAATATTTCTCTGTGTATGATAAAAACTGCAAAATCATGATGTACGTCATAGAAGTTCATGATGTGCGTAACTCCTTGTACAGGAGAACCAGAGACTGTTGCTATCTTGCCGGAACAGACTACATTCAGCTGGGGCAGTGGGCGAAAGAACGAGGCCATGCCAGACCACACCCAGGAGCATTGACTGACCCAGAACAACATCACGATAAGGAAATCCCAATGTAACTGATAACGCTGTATTTAAACGAAGCAAAGACATTTTGTAACTTAGACGTGTTTGATGGATGTAAGGTGCATGTAAGAGATCTCCCTTTCCAGCGCTGTGAAGGTAAAATAAATCTTTGTCTGAATTCAGAACCACTTCTCAGGCTGTGTTTTTGACTCTGTCTTCCTTCCACTGAACAATCTCGGTTTGAGGCATTTTTTGAGCTAAGTGTTTGAAGGTTGGTTCTCATAGTTTGAAAGACCTCAACACTATATATATAAACTGAATTGAATTTAATTGAATATTTAGAAATGGTCAGGCTAATGTTTTAAAAGCTGGGTGGTTTAAAACAGGAGAAGACTCAGAGTATCTCTGCGAAACATCAAGACATACTATTAGTTTTACAATAGTCTGGGAGGAGGGGGAGCTGCCACAGAGCCGGAAGGAGGCGATCATTGTACCTAGCCAAACAAGGAAAAGACAACAAGAAAACAGAAAATTATAAACCAATTGTTTTAACTTCAAATATGTGTAAAATAATGGAAAACATTATTAATAATAGATAAACCTATTATTTAGGATATGTATCTAAATATCAGAGTGGATTTCGAAAAGGGAGGAATACTAATGATCCAACACTGTTTAGAGCATGAAATCAGAAAAGCACAAATCAAAAAAGAAAGTGTAGTTGCTGTGTTTTTTGATATAGAGAAGACATATGATATGATGTGGGTAGAAGTATTATTAATTAAATTATGCCAAATAGGCATAAATGGAAAAACGTCAGAGTCAGTCAGAGTCAGAGTTTCTTTATTGTCATTTACACCTCATGTGGTACATGTGGTAGAGCAAAATTATGTACACAGGGACCCAGTTACATCCAACAATAAAGTGTAAAAGAAAAACAGTAATAACATCTAACATATGAACTAAGAAAAACATCAACTGAATATACACCAAGCACTCATAACATAAAACATTACGTCGAACATCAGCACAAACATGAACATGAGTCCGTGTGAGCAGATGAGCATGCATGAACACCTCAACATTGAAACAGACCAGCAGCAACATTGAAACAGATCAGCAGCAACATGAAACAGATCAGCAGCAACATGATGCGATTTTTTTCACAGTGATTATTCTGATTAGAGATTCGTGAGTCTAACAGCCTCAGGGTAGAAGCTGTTCCTCAGTCTAGTGGTTCTACACTTAATGCTCCTCAATCTCATTCCTGAGGGGAGTGGGACAAAAAGTGTGTGTGCTGGGTGAGTGGGGTCCTTCATGATGCAGGTGGCCCTCTTCCTGCATCTGGAGGTGTAGATGTCTGTGATGTGGGGAAACTGACTCCGACAGACTTCTGTGCAGCCTTCACCACTCTCTGCAGAGCTTTTCTTTCTGCAGCTGTGCAGCCTCCATGCCACACGTTGATGCTGGAGCACAGGATGCTCTCCACTGCACATCTGTAGAAGGAGGTGATGACTGAGATTCCCAGACCAGCTCGTCTTTACCAGAGTAAACAGGAGGGGGCTCAACAAACATCCCTGAGGAGAGCCAGTGCTGAGGGTTATGGTGAAGGAGGAGAAGTTGTGGATCCTCACTAACTGTGGTCTGTTTGTTAAGAAGTCTAGTACCCAGTTGCAAATGGAGGGGCTTAGTCCTAGTGTGTATAGTTTGTCCATCAGGGTTTGGGGGATCATGGTGTTGAAGGCAGATGTGAAGTCCACAAGGAGCATATGGACATAAGAGTTTTTCTGCTCCAGGTGGTTGAGCGTAGTGTGGACCACAGAGGAGATAGCATTCTCTGTTGATCGGTTCTCACGGTATGCATACTGATGAGGGTCCTCATTGATGTTGATGGTTGTTTTGATGTGAGTCATGACCAGTTTTTCGAAGCATTTAGAGACTATCGGGGTGAGGGCCACTGGCCGATAGTCATTCAGACCAGTCACTGTAGAGCTTTTTGGGACTGGGATGATGGTGGCAGTCTTCAGGCAGGTGGGAACTGTCTCCAGGGCAAGGAAGGTGTTAAAGATGTCTGCCAGCACCTCGCAGAGCTGATCGGCAGATTCTTTCAACACTTTTCCGGAGATGTTGTCTGGGCCGGTTACTTTGTGCGGATTAATCCTCCTGAAAGTACTCCTTACTTCAGCTGAGGTCATGCTGAGATGCTCTTTGTATGGTATAATGGTATGGTATAAAGTTTATTCATTTAAAAAAAGGTACAAAACAATTCCATAACAATATAAAGAAAGATACAAAAGATTTAAAATGAAAGGCAGCAGAAAGAAGAAAAAAATCTTATTATATATGCCCCTTTTTTCAAACAATTATTTCAATCATAATAATTTTCAAGTAACAGAACAAAATGAATAACTCTTTCTAATTTTTCTAATTCTAATACAAAACTCACACTAAGCTACTTCATATACACTGTATACTTTTTTAACAATTCGGCTTTGATCTTTTTCTTAAATGTACACATTGACTTGGCATTTTTTACATCACTTTCTAGACCATTCCACAATCCAATTCCTTGGATTGAGGTAGACCTTCCCTTCAGACTAGTTCTGAATTTTGGTTTGACAAATATCTTTATCCCCTTAAGATTATAACAACTTTGTCTTTTAACAAAATTTCTTTGGATATTTAATGGTAATGTGTTATTTTGAGCCCTATAACTGATAAAATACTGTAATCTACCGAATCATGGAACTTCAATAACTTTAGATGATAAAATAATGTACTTGATGGGTGACTGTAATGCTTTCTGGTGATAATTCTTATAGCTCTTTTCTGTAAAACAAAAATAGGTTTTGTAAATGTTTTACACGCTTTCCCCCAAACATCAATGCAATAGATTAAATGTGGAACAATGATTGTGTTATACAACATGTACAAAGCTTTATCATTTAATAATTCCCTGACTTTGTATAGTACTGCAATAGATTTAGCTATTTTTATTCTTACAGAATTTATGTGATATTTCCATGTTAGCTGTTCATCAATGATTACACCCAAAAAATTTAATCTCATTAACTACAAATCTCAACACCCTCAATTTTAAATGGATCATCAACAGCTCTCTTTTTGTTACCAAATATCATGTATTTAGTTTTATCTAAATTTAATGATAATTTATTAAGTTTAAACCAAGTTTGTATTTTATCAAATTCTGTCTTCATCAATTCCAACATCCGTTTTACATCTTTACCCAAACAAAAATATGTGGTGTCATCTGCAAAAAGGACACATTTGAGGAGTCCTGATACATCCACTGTCATTCACATATAAAATAAACAACTTTGGTCCAAGTACAGAGCCTTGAGAAACTCCACAAGTGATACTGCACAGGTCAGATCTTATACCATTTATTTGTACAAACTGTTTCCTATCTTTCAAATAGCTAGATACCCAGTGTAATGCTGGTCCTCTTATACCATATTTATTTAATTTTTCAAGGAGAATAGTGTGGTCAATAGTATCGAATGCTTTTTTTATATCAACAAAAATACTAACACAATACTGTTTTTGATCGACAGCAGTAGTTATTTGTTCTATTATTTCCATGAGAGCCATTGATGTAGAGTTTTTTGCTCTAAACCCATACTGATTGCTACTTAGAATGTTTTGTTTAGTAATAAAATTATCTAATCTGGTCACAAATAGTTTTTCTAGAATTTTTGAGAACTGTGGTAATAAGGATATTGGTCTATAATTATTGAACACACATTTATCACCATTTTTAAAGAGAGGAACTACCTTAGCTACTTTCATATTGTCTGGAAATATTCCTTTTGAAAATGATAAATTACATATATATGTAAACGGCTCGATAACATAACTCATTATGTCCTTTACAAACATCATATCCATGTCCACCCAGTCTTTTGATCTCTTATCTGTAAGATTTTTTACTACATTCATTATTTCTTCTTTGTCAGTTCCATTAAGAAAAATACTGTTGTCACAACCTATAACTGAATGGTTCACATTATTGTCTACTTTTTGTCATGAATTGTCACTTTTATATAAAGAACAACAGGTAATATCTTGACAATTATTGTGAAATAAGACCACATAAAAAGAAGAAAAAGTATGGCTGGAAAAAAAATCTTTTGGAAAGATTAAACATATCTAGTTTCAGTTGAAACATTACATGTTATTTTATTATGAGCATATTTTACTGATGCTCAATAATCCAGGTAGATAAATCTAACAAGGTTGAGTCAGGTCCTCTGGTCCTGACTCAAAAAATTTTCACATATGGAATATTATTCACTGTATAAACTCAAATAAAAAATGGGCTTCTGGACCAAAAATTAATTCATTGATTTTTTTATTTTCTATTTATTCACCTAAGAAGACTAAACAAATAACTTGCCTGCACTAATGTGAAGGGTGATACTGAGATCTTTTTTTTTTTTTTTTGCCTTGTACTGTCTGGCATTGTGACACTTAGAATTATTGTCTGAGTGTCAAAGGGATGCCCAACAGATTTACTTTCACAAGCAGAGCATTATGGCTGGCCTTAATGCTCCACTTGATATATAAATTACATTTTATTAGAATATGCTTTGGGTTTGTTTCAGATGTAATGGGCACAGGGACGGAAAACAAAGCAGATAAAGCAGAAAAGTGAGAGAAGAGTTAAAATGTAAAGAAGGAGATAGGAATAGAGGAGAGAGAGAGGGATAAAGAGAACACAAATCAACATCATTGAAGTCTGCCTCTAGACCTGCGGAAAGAGAAAAAAAAAACGACAAAACCAAGAAACCACAACAACAAACAACATATATAATGATAGTTATAACATCATTAGAAAGTATTTTATACAGTACATGGTAATACAATATATATTTGATGGCCACCACAACCCAACTGAGTATGTATCTGATAAACACCTGAATCTAAACTCCTGTGTGAGCATGCTTATCACTATAAGGTTTCTCCATAAAAATGTTCAATAGTGGATGTGGGGACCCATAAACCCATCCCCACAGGACATGAAGTTAACACAGGGAAGACCGGAACCACAGACACACAGCGGCCCCCAAGCCCAGAACTCCTGTAGTCCCCCAACAGGGAAACCCGCACCCCCCAGAGAGAGAAGCAAAGGGAAGCCCTGGGTGATCCCCAGCAACCACAATGCAGAAACCCCCAGGAGGCCATAGCGACGAGTCAACAGGCCCCGCCGGCAACCCGCCCCTCCAGAGTGGATCCGGCCATGGACACCAAGCCCCGAGTCCCGAGGTCATACCACCCCCCAACAGAGGCCCGACAGAGCCAGGGCACCCAGGCCCCAGCAGGCAGCCACCAGGGCGGGCCCGCACACACCACACCACCCAGCCCCAGCTGCTGAGAGCCACCAATGCACCGGCGGCAGGGGGGCCCACCACCGGAGGGGAGCACAACCCACCAAATGGGGGGCCAAACCTGGTCCAAGAGAGGGGGGCCACCCAAAACCCAACCTGAGACAAACAGGCACACAGAGACAGCCCGACAGAGCCTCTGTTGGGCCGTCCATGCGCCCCACCTGCCCAACAGTGACAGCAAGTCGGCCCCAGGCCGGGGGCCAGAGCAACAGGGAGCAGCAGCCGAGGAAGGCCAGCCCAGCGCACCAATGCATCCCTAAAGCCCCACACCACAGGCCCGGAAAAGCCCCGGCATGCCACCCATGCACCCCCCCTCCCCCCCACCCCCACCCCACACACACACAGCACCCCGCACCATGAATGTCACCTTGACCAGCCAGCACTCGGTCGAAGTGAAGCCATGCCCCCGACCGCCGCCACGCACTATCAACGACCACACACACACAACCACAGCTGACCTCCCGCCAGAACCCGGCAGCCACCCCAGCCAAAGGGCTGGCCATCGGAACCAGGAACCCCGATCAAAGGATCCAAACAATCCAGGGAGAACCGGAGCACCAGCCCCACCCCCAATCGCCCCCAAAGGCTCAATACCCACCCACAGCCCAGACCCCAACCAGGCAGCCTACCCCCCCCCCCAACCCCGACCCCAAATGTCAGACGGAGAATGAGGGTTTAAGAAAAACTGGAAGACCCAACTCCCTCCCCCCACTCAAATAAGATGTTGATGCATGTTGTTATATAGTGCGTTTAAAATGGGGGGGGATGAGGTGGCGACTGGCACAGACCCACCCCCTCCCCAGAGAGCAGGCAGTGCCCATTTCCACCCCCCCCCCCCTCTCCAACCTTTGCCCAGAACCCTAAATGTCTACATGCTACATATGAGAGTGGGCACAGGTTCCGGAGGTGAGAATAATTACACATCCCACCCCCTATATGCCATCATGTGCCCACTCCAGACCCTATATATGCATGTGTTGTGAGTATGTTATATGCGAGTGTCTAGGTTGTTTGATAAAATTGGGGCCCAGGTCTCCATGAACCATGGAGATGGAGGATCCTCCTCGCAGCTCAGTAGTGCACCTGAACCCCAAGGCCCTGCTTGAGTGGTGGTGTGATGGAGTGGGTGGAGGAAGACGTCGGGATGGGGAGGAACAACTGAGGTGGCAATGCCCTCCCAGGGGGCTAGCTCCCCCACTGACCCCAATAGGCACCCCCATTCTCAGAGATCCACCAGGGGAGGGAGGCTCCAATGCATCCATCCAGGAGCAGGAGGCAGCCACACCACCAGGGACCCAGGCCATGGACCGGCACATAGCCCCGGGGACTGACCAGAACACGGGCCAGTGACCCAAGCCCCCCCGAGATCGTCCAGACCCCCAACCCAATCCCCAGCTCAACACCCAGCCCACCAACCAAAGAAGCCACCAAACTCCAGCAGCGACAATCAGCCAGGAGTGCCTGAACAGCCGCAGACAGCGCACCACGATGACCGAGAGCGCACCCCCACAAAAGGACTGACCAGTCCACCACAGCAACACCCACAATGAGAGCACCCCATGCAAGGGAGGGCACACGCCTAACACGCCCAGACACCCCCAGGCCAGCAGTGCAGAGCCACCCGAGCAAAAGCCCCCCCACCCACAGCCCCCCACAGCCCAGAACCCCAGCCAAGCACCAGACCGCAGCCACAGCCAGGCAGGAAAACACCCAGACTGAGTCCACCCGTCCCCCCCCTCCCCCATGGCAGAGGCCCCAAAGCCCACCAGCGCACCAAGGGCCCCCAGGCCAGGGCCGGGCGCCGGCGCATGCACCGGCCCAAGACCCTGACAACACACCCGCCAAGACCCGAGACCCCCGGATCAAGCCGGGACCCCAGCCCGGGAGCGACACTCCCCCAGAACCCCGAACCCGCGCCCACCCCAAACCCGCCCAGGAGCAGCCAGGCCACCAGGCCAGCAACCTGCGCCCACCGGCACAGACTGCCCAGAGGCCTGCATGCAAGCAACAGAGGTCAACGCCCAGAACCACCAAAGCCATCTCCCCAGTTGAGCGCCATTGCCCTGGGCCCACAACCCCCCATGCCCCCAGCCCCGATACCCCCAACTACCACCACCCACATCAACCACAATGCTCCACAGGATGAAATCAAAGGTGTTTACCCACCTCCACTATGGGTTGAAGCCAATCAAAGAAGCCCAGAGAGATTGTTCTGATGTGGAGGTACAGGCTATCTCAAGACTGATGTAATCTAACAAAAGGTCTTTATACTGTTTAATACTAAGAGTATTTTTATTTCTCCAATTTATGAGTATAGTTTTTTTTGCTATACTTAAAGCAGTAAAAATCATGTGAATTGATTTTGTCTCCAAAGTGACATCATCTAAGTGACCCAATAAGCAAACTGACGGAGAGAGTGGAATATTACATCTCAGACACTTGATAACTCTTCACATATCCGGCACCAAAATGTCTGAACATGTGGACAGAACCAAAATGCGTGAATGTAATTGTCAGGAATATTGTCTGTACACTGTGAGCAAATATTAGATGATGCGAAACCCATCCTGAACATCCGTTGACCTGTGTAGTGTACTCTATGAAGGATTTTGTATTGTATTAATTGTAAATTGGGGTTTTTAATCATCTTAAAAGTTCTTAGACATATCTGAGACCAGAAGTTTTGGTCAAAGTTGACTGACAAGTCTGTCTCCCATTTTACAATGGGAAGGGATATTGATTCATCTATTTTAATGAGTGTCCGGTAAACCTTAGATAGTAATTTGGGAGGGTTAAGATTTAGGAATTCTAATACACTTGTTGGTATTTCAATTCTAGTGTTATTAAGGTTAAATTTATTTTTTGTTATAGATTTAATTTGTTGATATTCTAAAAATTTATTCTTATCAATCCCATATTGTGTTATTAATCTGTTAAATGGGATTGTTTTTTATTTATTTATTCGCCTAAGAAGACTAAACAAATAACTTGCTTGCACTAATGTGAAGGGTGATACTGAGATCTTGACTGCAGTGAATAAGCCATATATGGTTCAAAAACTGGTTTTTATGTGCAAGATGTCACACACGTGAGTAACTCAGTCTCATCCTCAAGCAGTTCTTGTTAATGTTCATAACTGAGAATGTCTTTTAACACGTATGTGCAACCAAGGTCAGCATTTTTTTAGCAAACGTTCTAATCTCTTGGAACCTTCCTTTATCCAGCTGGTGGTAAAAGTTAATGAGAGAGCTGTTTGTGCCGACTGCGGCGCTCAATGAGCTCCTGCAGGTGGTCTGGAACATCACCAGGGTCCATGGAGAAAGGAGGGGGAAAAAGCACATTCTCCTTTTCAATAGCTGCAAAATTCTGGAAGTGCTGTTAAAACTCCTCAGTCAGAGATGAGATGTCTGCTGCATAACTCATTTGCACACTGATATTGTTTTGTGGAAAGCTGGTCATTATTTCCTGCAGCAATGGGAAATGTGTGGTATTGGGCTGCGTTTGTGACAGGTGCCTTTGAAAAAATAACAGCTTGGTCTGAAAGACTTTGATGTGTGAATACAGTTGGCTTACCACTATATTTTATCCCTGAAGGTTCATGTTCGTGTTATGCCAACTAAAAATCCAAAATCACCCAGCCAAACAGAATCCGATAGTTCTGGCATCAGTTGTCCCTTTTTCGCCAAGAGTTGTCCAATTTCCTCCCTAAGAGAGTGCAGTGCAGAGCCCCACTTGAGTTATCTTACATTGTTGTGATACACAACATCTCCATAGTCAGCCTATATGTAGAGTAGAAACTGTTGAAACTGGCTGTGGCACAGGCTTTGGAGCGAAGACAATCTAGCTCTTATCACCAGTTTCATAAAGAGATCATATTTCAGATGTTTGGCACAGAGAACTTGTTGGTGAATAATGCAGTGGAGTTTTATAGCTTTGCCTCCTTCTTCGCTGACTTTGTTACAGATTAGGGTTGATAATCCACTTCGCTCACCAGCCATGGCAGGTGTGCCATCCGTAATAATCTCAGTGACTTTATTCCACAGTAGTTTTATGTCATATACAGCTGAACAAACAAAAACAAATCTGTTCCTCTAGTTTGGCACAGTGCCATAGAGAGTTGCGATACTTTGAACTCGCCGATACGCAGTCACGTGGTTCATGCAGCTCTCAGTAGTTCCAAACAGTTCATCACTGTCAGTCAGTTTGAGCGGCTACTGGTGCGACATAACGCAAAAATCCACTTTCCTTACTTTGCCCGGCATCTTTCGGTAATTATTGAGCAGTAACGAACTGATTACTTGACTGATTACTGATTATTTCACTGACTATACATTTTATCAAAGCATTTTTAGACACGGCTGATACATTTATCATCAAATTTTAGAGGGAAAAGAGACTGCAAACAAATTTGTTAGAAAAAAATGTTGATGCAATACAATGATCAATATAGCCATGTCAACAGTGTTTTATAATTACATTACACACTTCAAAAAACAGTAACACTTATTATAAAGTTATTTGTGATGTTCTCTGCATGAGAATGCTCCACCTTGTCCTCCATGCCAGCAGTTCAGATCTGCTCCAGCTTACCTTAAATCATCTGGGATGAATTCTTCATTTCTGTAGAAGATAATTATTCTATTTGTCGTTTGTTTTTGTTTTTTTTATGTCAACTGAGTACTGAGTTGATTGTGCTTGTAGCCTGACAACTATTGTAAAATTGTAATTCACTGATTAAAATGTTAATTTAAATGAAACTGTTTCTAGTTAAAATCCTAATAAATGGCAAAATAAGTGTTAGTTGTGCAAAAAACACATTGCCAAACAATTTATTATAAAATATGTAAAAAAAAAAAAAAGTAAAGCAAGCTTTAATAAAGTATTTTTATTTATACTGTTTATTAATTACATCTGCACCAATAAACTGTATCTGATCAAATTTAGACAAAGTGGAAATATGCCCAAGTTCGAATGAGGGTCCATCCTCCTTGGCATCATTCACAGCAGCTCCCTTTGAAGTCAACCACCACGTCCACTGGAAACCAGTGCAGACAGGAACTGTAATGGCAGCTTCTAGAATTTTATGTAATCAAAAAGACATGCTTGACCATGGACACGTTTGTGTTGACAAGCAGGTTTACTGGACTGTCTTGAAAACTTGCTCAGCTGCATAAGGTAAAGGAATCCTGTCCCAGCACCAGTGGTTTCACCAGGCACTGAGAATCTCACTTGGGTAGTTTCTTACAACAGTCAAATCCAGAAGCTATCAGGAGGGCAATGTCAGTCTTCTGGCAGAGTTCCTGGACATTACGGAGACATTTCCCAGTCCTGGCCTGAGTGTGGAGCAGCTGGTTGGAAACACAGGTACTTCTGATTTCACCAACAGTGAAACCTGTATTCTGTACCATCTTACAGGATACATAGTAAATAAAGTTATCAAACATTCCAACATCTGTGATGGATGCTCAAGTTCAATTAAGCAAAATGATGACACTTGGAGAGCATGGTATCCTACTCCTTCAGCAGTTCACTGAAGTCATTCTCCTGTAGTTTACTTGGAAAACATAAAAAAGTATTACTCATCTCCACAATCACGTTTTTCTTTAATGATAAGGTCATAATTTATAATGCAGTCTTCGATGGAGGATCTATAAATTGAACTAAATTACTCACGTCAATCTCGCAGAAAAAAGGCTAAATATTTTCCTGTTGAGAGTTCAGTAACTGGAATTACCACAAAAATTGAAAAATTATCAACTTTCAAAATTTAAGCTGCAATGGATATTTTAAAACGCTGAATTAGACAGACTGAAATAGACCCATTTAAACCTGTCATGTCGGCAAAGAGCTAGCTGCAGTTAAAAATACAACTACCAATTTAACTAAAACTGACGACATGAAGTATTAATGTTGATAAATTGTGGTACAAAACAGTCCGTTAATGCTAAAGTGGCAAAAAAAAAAAAAATGTTGGATTTTCATCAGCTTACTGGAGAAAACACTTCAGAAACACAGAGAATCAGTCAACAATCAACGTTCAATGCTGGAACCGCTGCTATTTGCGGCTCTGAAACAAATGTGCACAGTATTATTGCAGGCTTATTGTACAGATAAGTGGAAATCGTTGGTTACGTACTGTAACCCCAGATTCTATGAGTATAGGCGTAGCCCTTTAAGGCTGTCGCTTAGTGGGTTTATCCCGTTATGCGAAGCATCACACAGAAAAATTTAATCCATGCCCACCTGCTGTGTGGGCCCCACCCGATCCGTATAAGTTACATTAAGAGCGGGTAATCGGCTCCCAAATAGCTTTATTTTTTCTTCAGCCATTCAGGAGCCAGTGAGGTCCGACGCTTAAAGGGCTACGCCTATACTCATAGAATCTGGGGTTACAGTACTTAACCAACGTTCTATGTCGTATAGGCTTCGCCCTTTAAGGCTGTCGCTTAGTGGGTTAAGGGCGAAGCGGATGTTGTCCTCGCCTCACTGGGTCCATTCGAACACAGTATGAAGCAGAAGCTTGCCCAAAAAACGTCTTGTCACTCAGCTCCCCATGTGCATAATTATGTGTTGCGTAGTTATGTGAGCCATGCACAGACGCATGTTGTATAACTATGCGTTCTGAAAAAAACATGAACGCCCCAGAAAATTTCAACGGGGAGAGAAGATGTTGAAAGGGGGGGGGGGGGGGGGGCATGAACCAACTGATTCATGGCTGAA
>NC_056499.1:54389646-54396676 GCF_014905685.2 Nematolebias whitei | reverse complement strand
GGGGGGGGCATGAACCAACTGATTCATGGCTGAACAGTATAGACAGATTAATAATAACAAATGAACTGAATATTAATCAAATGAACTGATTGGTAGCAATAGTCATGAACTGATTAGTGACAATAGAACCAAAATAACAGACACAACTTGTGACTGATAACATCTCACACTGTAAAGCATGCAGACAGATGTGAGCTTAAACAGAGTTCCATGAAAACAACAATATTCATTCTGTTAGAGCACTAAGGACAGAATGCGTCATGGAACGGGCCGTCACATCACGTAGATAAAAGCGAATGAATGAGCAGGGTGTTGACCACGCGGCTGCAGTGCAAATGTCCTGCATTGTCATACCATTATGCAAGGCAGTCGAAGATGCGATACCCCTGGTCAAGTGTGCTTTGAGGTTGACAGGGGGCTCTAAATCTGATGCTCTGTAGGCTTCAGAAATGGCCTCACACAGCCAGTGTGACAAGCGGTGGGTGGATAACGGGCGACCTGCAGATGCATCTCTATAATGCACAAACAGATGTTGAGTTTGGCGCATTACAGCTGTGCGCGCTATGTAACACGTCAATGCCCGCACCGGACAGAGAAGATGGAAAGATGCTTCTTCTTCTGATCTGTGGGGGGGAGGGAAAAACCCCTCCAACGATATCGCTCTTGATTTGAAAGAGCTCGTGATGTTTTTAGGCATAAAAGCTGGGTTTGGTCTTAAATCAGCTTAACTACCGTCAGCCTGAATTCTGAGACATGACGGAGCGACAGAGAGGGCAGATAAATCACTCACCCTCTTAGCGGATGTTAAAGCCAACAGCAGGGCTGTTTTAAGAGACAAGAATTTAAGTGAAACCTGATCCATAGGCTCAAAAGAGCTTTGATTAGGGCCTGCAGGACCAGCGTTAAATCCCACTGTGGAACAAGTTGGCGTGAAACAGGCCTGCGTCTCTGTACACCTTTTAGAAACCGCTTCATCAGCGGGTGATTAAAAGCTGTTCTGGCTCCGAACACTTCATGGCAGGAAGAGATGGCTGCAGCGTACGTTTTAATCGTACTGAATGCCAACTTCCTGTCCATCAGCTGTTGTAGAAAAGACAGCACGCCGCCTAATGGGCATGAGGTGGCCTCTACACCTTTCTCTGTACACCAGCACTGAAAAGCTATCCACTTTGATGTGTACAGCGCTGTGGTAGATGCAGCACGTGAATCCTGGATTGTGCGCACTACATCCTGTGGGAGACCCATCCTCTCTAAGCGGGACCGCTCAGCGGCCAGACCCACAGGTGCTGGCTTATTTCTGGGTAACTCCTGATCGCTCCTCCTGCTTGGAGGAGAGCGTCCTCCCTCCACGGCAGTTTCCACGGGCGCCCCGACAACAGACGTTGCAGGACTGGGAACCATGGTGCGTTCACGCGCTCGGGGGCCACCAGGAGAGCTGTCAATCCCTCCTCCTGAACTCGGTTCAGGAACCGTAAAATCAGCAGAGGTGGAGGAAACACGTACAGAAACGTTTTGGGCCATGAGCTGTGGGCAAACGCATCCACCCCCAGCGGTGGTTCGTCTCGCGGGCTCAGGGAAAACCATAGTTGACACTGAGCGTTCTCTCATGTCGCAAACAGGTCCACAGCTGCTTTGCCAAATTTCTGCCACATCTGAGCCATCAGGTCTGGATGGAGAGTCCAGTCCGCGTGACGTGGGCCGCCCCTGGACATCACATCTGCCCCTTTGTTCAGAACACCAGGTATGTAAACTGTTCTGATGGAGAGCAGATTTTGGTGAGCCCAACACAGAAGCTTTCGCACAATGTGTAACATCTGGGCTGAACGCACACACCCCTGCCGGTTTATGTACGCAGCAGTCACCTTGTTGTCTGTGTGAATCAACACGTGTTGATACTGTAGCACGGGAACAAAGTGTTGAATCACATTCAGCACCGTGCGACACTCCAAAACATTTATGTGGGCTGATGTGTGATGGGGCCACAGCGCCCCCTACTGCTTGAGATAGGCATGTCCCCCCCCCAGCCTGACAGCGACGCGTCGGTGAAGACTGACACGTGTGACGTGGGTCTGCTGATGGGAACTCCCTCCGACAGAAACAGGGTGTTTCCCCAGTGTCGGAGGTCTGCTCTCACGGAGGGAGGAACAGTGATCATCCGTCTCTTTTGTTTTACTGGAGCCATGCGCAGACGAGCAAACCATCTCTGGAGGCGTCTCATGTGTAATAAACCCAGCGGAACCACTGTATGAGCTGATGACATCATTCCTAACAGCTTCATGACGGAAACAGCTGTTACCACTCTGCCAGGTCTTACATGGCGGAGTTGATTTTTTAAAGTGTCGATTCTCGTTTGTGATAACCGAGCCTTCATGGTGGTTGAATTTAACTCCACTCCCAGATAAACAATTGTCTGGGCCGGGAAAATCGAGCTTTTCTTCCAATTTATGGCGGAGCCCAGATTTAACAGGTGTGATGTCAACACCTGAGCCTGCATCACTGCTTCCTGTCTGGAGCGTGACATCAGCAGGTCGTCCAGGTAAAACAAAAACTCATCCCTGCTCTGTGTAATGGATGCAGGGCTGTCTCCACACACTTTGAGAACATACAAGGCGCGAGGGAATACCCGAACGGCAGCCTGTTGTACTGATACTTCATCCCCTGAAAGGAGAAACGCAGGAATTTTCTGTGTTTTGGGATGATCGGTATGTGAAAATAAGCATCTTTTAGGTTGATGGAAACAAACCAGTCGTTTCTCTGGATGTTGTCCAACAGCTGTCTGGTTGTCAACATGTGAAACGGTCTGTCCATGATTGCCTTGTTGAAAGCTGACAGATCCAAAATCGGTCTCATCCCTCCAGTCCGTTTGGGAACCAGGAAGTAATGTGAGTAAAACCCTGTGTTTTCCTCTCCGTTGGGAACTCTGGAGATTACGTCTTTTATCAGAAGCTCTTGTACTTCTGCATTTAGGGATGAGATTTGGTCTGGTGATGACAGGACCGTCTCTAAAACTCCTCTGAACGGAGGGGGTCGGGTTGCAAATTGTAGCGTCTAACCTTTGCATAACACCCTGTCCATCCATCCGGCGAGCATGTTTTTAGCCACTCTGCGTAACGTTCGTGGAGTGGACGTGCGTTTAAGTGATGCGTCATGTTTTGAACGGATGTCATCCAATCCACCGCCTCGACCGCCCTCATGCGTCGCGGGAATGTTTTCCGCTTGACCCAAGGCGAGGCTTCCTCGAAAGGGCTCTGAACGCGCCTGTGCGCTGCGTTCGGACCGCGGACCAACCTTCATGTACAGGTGGGCCGGTGTGTGCTGAGTCGAAGCGTGTGATAGCTGATGACGCCGTGGGGCTGCGCGTTTGACATCGCTGTGCGAACGTTGAGAGGCGGAGGGCGTGACTTCATCTACACCGTGCTGTTGGAGTGAAGGCTGCGAGCCCCGCGGGAGCACACGTTTTCTCTGGAGGGACGCGCTCCGCTCTCGCTGGAGGGATGCGCGCCGCTCTCGCTGGAGGCGAGACTTGTCACCGGGTTCGTTCAGCTGTCTCACGCTTATGCTGCCGTGAGCTGCCGAGCGCTGAGACGCGGTGGGTGACGGCTGCCCGCGTTTGCTTCGGTGAGGCGTGTGTTGCTCTCGCTGAGAGCAAGGACCTCCACCGGACCCGGCCTGCGGTCCCACATTTATACCGATGTGAGCCGGTGAGTGCCGGGCAGCTGTGTGTGCGCCATCATCAACGCAGCGCCGTTTGGATGGGGGCTGTTTGCATCGCACGAGTGCGCATTTGACACCGCTTGGGTGAGGATTGTGCAGTTCGGAATGACAATGAGTTATTTTGCTTACCATTGTGTCGTGTGAGCGACTCGTCATGTCTTGGAGCGACGGTGAGTTTAAAAAACCTTTATTTAAGGACACCGGCTCGTTATGTGTGGAGGATGTGTGCGCAGCCACTATGAGTTCATCCGAGCTTACAGACTGGCTAGAAACAGACACTTTGATCATTGAAAAATTATTTATTTCAACTTCCGTGTCATTTTTACACACACCCTCCGCAGACAGTCATTTTTTAAATCTTCTCCCCCGTGAGCTCTGCGATTTGTTTGCTCCGAGTGCCGTCTTCAGGCGATCTCTGGGGAAACGTTGAACTGCAGGTTGTCGGGATGAAGAGGGCTGGTCTCTGACGGGCGGGGCTGGTGGTGGGGCTGGTGGTGGAGCTGAGCGAGACGATGCCGCCGCGGCCGTGGAACGTCGTTGTTTCTGCCTCTGCTCCCGACAGTCCCTCCAGCGGGCCGGGGGGCGGGATGAGCCGCGCGGCTTGATGAGGTGGCGCACAGCCTCTGACACCTCCTCCGACTGCTTCGAATTCGCCAGCATCGTTTTGAAGCTGCTCCCGAACAGCGCGTCCGTCGTGATGGGGCCCTCCATCAGGCCTTTGTGCAGTTTCTCCGGCAGCGAGGGGGAGTAACGAAGCCAGGTGGATCGTTGGATCATCATCATCCATGCTGCAATCCTCGACAGGCAAACCGTAGAAGAGGCACACATGTTGAGGATGACGTCTGCTGCCTTACAGAGGGAGCTCTTTGTCTCCTCAGGCAGATCTGTGGCCTCAAGCCTCTTGGACATGCTATATGCTAGCAGCGCCACGTTATTGCTAGCTGCGACTGCCTGAAAAGCACATTGATGGGCTCGATTGGAGAGCGCGGTCACCGTCTGGTCTTGTTTCCCAGGAGGGACGGGACGCTGCTCCAACCTGGACAGCTTCGCTCCGAAAGCTTCCACGAGGCTTGGCTCAAGGGGGGGTACCGAGGGATAGCCCCGCTCGGTGAACCCCTCCACTCTGGTGATGGGAGCGAAAGTGGAGATGGGCGCTCTCAACTTACCAGGACCGGCTGCGGCCTCGTTCCAATACGACATCACCGCTGGAAAACGAGGCCAGATAAGATCAAGACGGCGAGCTGGCGTGGAGCCAAACCTTCCCACAAGATCATCCGATCTGGGCGGGGGTTGGGGGGGGAAGGGAACCGAAAGTCCCTTCACGTTAGTAGCTTCCCGGATAATGACGGGCAGCTCCGAGAGGAGTGCGCCGACGGCAGGGAGCGATGTGGCCGAAGAGGCGGGAAACCCCGGAGGGGTCGAGCATCCGCTCGGCCTCCCTTGTTCCAACACTGCGCTCCCCGGGAGGGAGCGAGCGTCGGGGCTGCTGCTAGCGTCACCAGTCCCAGAGGAATCATCCGATTCGCTCCGAGAGCCGGCGTCCAAGAAATCCATGGCGTCGTCCAGCAAAAAGTCTCCCACCACGGACAGGCAGTCCTCGATGGTAGCCTTAAACAAGGCTGCTCTCCTCTGCCTTTCCTCCGGTGGAAGATCGTCACAGAGGCGGCAGGAGGAAGCGCGGGCGACGTGGCGGGGACCCAGGCATCCCTCACAGGTGTTGTGCCGGTCAAAGCTGAGCAAGTAACCGGTCTTGCAGGAAGGACACAAGCGGATGGTGTTGGAGCTGGACATCTTGCTGAAGGTCAGTGTTCTTAGCTTGCTGAAGAAAAATGGGAGCCGATTACCCGCTCTTAATGTAACTTATACGGATCGGGTGGGGCCCACACAGCAGGTGGGCGTGGACTAATTTTTTCAGTGTGATGTTTCGCATAACGGGATAAACCCACTAAGCGACAGCCTTAAAGGGCGAAGCCTATACGACATAGAACACAAACTCACATGACATCTGCCCATTTCACCCGAACACCCCTCGTTTACAGAGCGCATCACACTTTTTCTTCAGAAACTGGTCACACCCCTTGGTGTCGTCATCTCCGCTCATAGGGCAACCTACTCTTAGCACGGGACCAGCCTCTCAGCCAGTAATACTTCCATCCTCGATGTGAACAATAAGTGTCAGGCTTGTTACCATAAATATCATATAATCACTAGATCCCTCATTGGCTGCTGCGGCACAGGAATTTCGGCCGCCATCTTGGAGCGGTCGTCCTTGTTTGGTTAAAGCAGAAGATGTCTCAGCACTATGCATCAGAATTAGAGTTTTGTTTAAGTTCTAGGATATAAAACAAATAAAAATAGGGAGAATATAGGAAATAGAAAATAAGATTGACCTCCTTTGTACAATGTTTTTGTGAAGACACAAATCTCCTGTTTTCATTTTGAAGGTTTCCCAAAGAACAAGATGTGAGGAAGAGAAGGAAGTATCTTTGAGGAGGATTCATCTGAGCAGAGAGGATTTAAAACTGGAGGATTTTGATCAAACTGATCAGACTGTCCGAATGAGAGATGGTGTGGTACCATCGGTTCACCTTCAGAGAGTAGGAGCATCATTATAAGTTCATTAGAGTTAATAAATTTACATATTTTATTGTCAGTAACAAGGTGAGATACCTCCATGTGTTTATATGAACAGGTAACTATAGACTGTAAAGTTCATATTCATGATGTTTTTTCATTTCAGCTTGAAAACTGCAGGACTACAGGAACTCAACAAAAGCTGGAGCTGCTCTGTCTGTGGCCTCTCAGGAACGTGCACGTCACACACACACTCTCAGGAACGTGCACGTCACACACACAACCTCGGCCTCGTGATGTGAGTATTTCTATTTTAAACTTTTATTTTTTCATTTACCTTTATTTATCCAGGTAGCATCATTGAGTCACGAGAACTCATTTTCAAGAGAGACCTGTTTAGGAGCAGATGGTGGGGGTTGAGTGCCTTGCTCAGGGGACCAGGGTGGGGCCAATGAGGGTGGAGGCAGGTGTGGGTGTTTCTCCTTTTCCACCTCATTTTGATGTTGACGGTACCGGGAGTTGAACCTGCGACGTTCCCATCACAGGCCCATCTTCTAACTTCTGCTCCACCACTCCCCCACATAACATCATATCATAATGGTCATATTAAAATCTCACTGGTTTCCTTCCAGATGTGTTAAACAGCTGCTGGTCCCCCTGATGTTTCCAGGTGTCTGTGGTCAGTGGATGAAAAGTCTGGCATGAACAAGATGATGCTGGAGATCATCATTTGACGAGAGCT
>NC_056499.1:54379892-54389546 GCF_014905685.2 Nematolebias whitei | reverse complement strand
AATTAGTTCTAGACCAACGTGTTTGTGAACCAAGGTTTCGTAGAAAGCTCGGTTAATTGCTGATTTATCTGTCCACAGAGACAGAACAGCATCGTTGGTGTGGGACCCTTGGATCTCTACACCTTTAACTACCAGTGGTAGGTAGTGTTTGGTGGACTCTGACTGCTTCAGCTCACAGAGGAGGCTGTCTTGTTGGGTCAGAGTTTGGACCACTTGGTGGGTCTCTTTGGTTTCACATGATGTCAGAGGAGTACTCACCGGGCTCGTGTCCTCGGCTGAGGAGTCCTTTGTGCCTTCCGCGGTACCTGCTGTTGGGCAGTCTGTGTTACACTCCGGAGGCGTATCTATTGGCAGTGGTTTGCTCACTTTAGTTAGTCCACATTGTTTGATCACCATAATCTATAATCGCGTCGAAGTGATTTATAAAATCCTGGCCAACCAAAAATGGGAATGAGTCAACACGAGACACGTGTACTGGGTGGTACAGTGTCATTTTGCCAATCTGCATGTGAACCATTGCTATAGCTGTCAGGGTTGTTCTCTTCTCTGAGAGACCCTGCATTTCTATAGCACAATCAGATAGAGGTATTATCCTGTTAACATCGGCAGCGGCTGTCCTCAGCTCCTCGAACAGTTTAGCTGACATAATTGTTATGTCTGCCCCACCGTCCAGAAGTGCTTCATGTGTGAGGACACCTTCGAGTGTCACTGACAGGTACGCCTTTTTGGCGGCCCCCTTTCTGATAAAGTTACACAGAAACCTCTTGGGTTTTTTCTGACGCTTCTTCACGCGTTCAGCTTTGTCTGTGTAATCTTGGTTTGTCTGAACCGTCAGCACAGCAGTAGCTGTTTCTGCGTGTTCAGCTTGCGATGACTCGTCATCGTTTGTGTGTGTGTTTACCCCCCCTTCATCCGATGAGGGGTTGTTTGAGGCAACAACAGCAATGTCTTGGTGTGTTCCACCGACATCTGTAATGTTGTCATTCGCGCCCTCAGATGTAATAGGAATTACATTACTGCATAGTGCTCCAGGTCGGCTTCCCTTGTCAGTGCGTTTCAAATCTAACATTTCGCGTAATTTTTCTGTCTCTTCTGAGCTCAGAGGTATAGGGCCTTTTTTCTGGAACCTTTGTGATTTTTTTCGCCTCGGTACGTTTCGTCCGAGGTGGGAGGCGGCTAGGTACGTCTTTTGGGGGTTCCTTTCCGGACGTCCCCTGATAATATGGGTCCTCTCTGTTCCCATATCTTTGCGTCCTGCGCACATCCTCTCCCATTTAGGTGGAGACTGAAAAGGAGAGGAGAGGTCCTGGGTTTTGTAGGAGATCCAGTCCTGAGGTATTTGGTGGTGGAGAGAGGAGAAGGTTGACCCAGATGAGAATGCTTTAATGGTGAATGTTGAAGGGACACCGCTGATCCACAGATGGAGTCCAGTGGAGCGAGGAGATCCTAGGAAGGATCTGAAGAGGCAGGCCGTGGAAGGTCCTGGAGGAGTCACAGTTGGTGAAAACCAGCTGTAACAAAGGTTAGTCGGCTGTACACGAATTACCATTTGGTAGAAGATCTCCCAGCACTGAAGAGGTGTCTGGCAGGTACTTAAATACCCCATCAGGCAGTCCTCCTCAGAGCAGCAGCAGGTGGAGTGAGTTGAAGTTAAATGGCTGTGGAAGGAAGAGTGAGTGACAGGCAAAACCCCCAGGAATCCCACATCTGTCTTCAAATTTTAGGCCAATTTCAAAACTTCCTGTTCTATCAAAAATCCAGCGGTCAGTTTTGGTCCATGTACAGTCCTTTTTAAATGCTCACATCATTCTTGAAAGGTTTCAATCAGATTTTAAATCCCTGCACAGCACAGAAGTTGTACATGTAACGAGCCTGAACAGCTTTGCTGTTAGCTTCACTACTAATTAATTATTCTTAAAGCTAGTTCAAGCACAAAGAATATTAATTGTTAATTACAACGGATTCTTTTCTTTTTCGAGTTAAATTAATGCCATGTGACCGAGATAACTGTGAGTGGATTGTTTAATCAGTGACATGAGATGCCATTTTATCTTTGACCCATCAGAATAAATGTGGTCATTTATTTAACAGAATTGAAAATTAACATCAAAACATGTACACATTTATTTGCTGATCTGTTTCTGATTAATAAAAACTTGGCACGCTTTACTAACAAGACAACAGAACATTATTGATCGAGGCTGATTCACCTCTGAAGGTATCTAGATTGATTACTGGCGAATAGAAAAGTCAAAGAGAAGACATAGATTTAAAGGGAGGTTTAGATGGAAGCTATGTGTGAAACCAGAACTTTGCACCTTTCCTCCGACACCCGCTCAGCTTTCCGGTACACTTCAGGACGTGCAACGACTTTGTTACCTTAGCAGAGGAGGCATCCACTCCGGAACAGAAGTCCATTAGTACGATCCCTTTACAGCGTTTCCGGTTAAAGTAGCTGGGAATCTTTAGAATAAATGCATATACTCAGTTCCACCGAATAAGCTTCCTTAGAAGTGGAGCATTTACTGCTCTGGTTGAGTGCACAGCGATGCGAGCCGTGACTCCGCTAAATGGAGGGACCACTTGGCACACGGTCCCATCCATCCGCTCCAAGTTCTGAAGACTTAGCCCTAAGACTTAAGACTCCGACTAAGTTCCAGCACTTCAGGACTGAACTCCAGGATCCAACTTCCAGCATCGAACTGAATAGTTCCATGAAGTGTTCCTTTTAAAGGGGTGTACACTTCCTGTTACGTGGTACTTCCTGATTGGTTGAAACAACCAGCAGGGGGGTGGTTCTAGTGATGTCAAGAGGGTCACTAGGAGTCAAAAGACAGCAGGAATGTTTACGAACGGTTAGTACAGACGGAGAAATGTTGTGACAAAGTGAGACAAACGCAGATGCCAGTTGAAGTTATTTACTGTCTGCTGAGTTTTAAAACAAGGCACTTTGTTCTCATAACTTGCTTTCTGACCGACATCCCTGACTTCTGACCGACATCAAATCCACTCATTCAGACAGAAGATCAAAATGCACAATTACTTTGTAAATAGACGTTTAACTTGATTTCTAAGTCTAATGATGTTTAAAAATCATTAATACTGTTTCACGGGCAGCACGGTGGCGCAACTGGTAGAGCTGCTGCCTCTCAGCGAGCAGGTCCTTGGTTCAAACCCCGGTCCAGGGGCCTTTCTGGGTGGAGTTTGCATGTTCTCTCCGTGCATGCGTGGGTTTTCTCCGGGTACTCCGGTTTCCTCCCACAGTCCAAAAACATGCATGTTAGGCTGATTGGTAACTCTAAATTGTCCCTAGGTGTGAGTGAGAGAGTGAATGTTTGTTTGTCTCTATGTGGCCCTGTGATGGACTTGCGACCCATCCAGGGTGTACCCCGCCCCTCGCACAGTGATTGCTGGACATGGGCACCAGCGACCCCCGTGACCCAAAAAGGAATAAGCGGGTAAAGAAAATGGATGGATGGATGAATACTGTTTCACAGATGATTTAAAAGAGTGGTTCACTTCAACATTTAGAAATGATATGAACTAAACACACTTTGGATTATCAAGATATCTTAAAATAGTAATGATAATGTAAAAAGGAAGAGTGTTCTTTCAATTGATTAATTCAGGATACAATTCTCTTGATGAGATAATTTGTACTTCTGGATTCAGATCAATGAAATAACAGTTCCTGTCCCCTGAAGGTCTTCAGAGACAGGTTGAGGTCAGAGGCCTAGTTCACTACATACCTTTAAAAGTTTTAAATGATATTTCATCTACAGATTCAGAAAACACTGCCATCCTTTTGCTTTCAGACCTGACAGCTGCCTTTGACACAGCTGACCACAACATTCTGATCTCCAGGCTGGAACAATGTGGGATAAAAGGTTCTGCACTAAACTGCTTCAGGTCTTACCTGTCTGACAGGAGTTTCTGCAAAAACCTTGGACAATCTGTTCCCTCCTCTGTTCTCCTCACATGTTCCCCAAGGATCTATTCTTGGATCCATTTTATTTTCATTTATATGCTCCCTTTAAGCTTCATTTTTTGAAAATTCAACAACTTTTTTTAATTTTTATGCTGATGACACTAAAAATATATGTTCAGTTGAAGCTAAATCTTTCTTTTTCATTAAAACCTCTGGCTGACTGCCTTACTGAGGTAAAAGCTTGGATAGCGTCAAACTTCCTAAAGTTCGCTGAGGATAAAATTAAAGTCATAATTTTTGTCCCAGTGAAAACTGCAGTGCTTGTCTTTCAGATCTGAGTAGCCTGGAGCTGTTTGTAAAACCTCATGTAAAATTCTTTGGGGTGCTATTTTATTCCAATTTTACTCTTTAGAGACATCAGGATCTGGCAGAAGTTAGAGGAGGTGGCCTGTGATTAGAAGGTCCCCCAGACCATCAACATCAAAATGTGGGTGGGAAATGACCTGCTTTCATTTGCCCTACACTGGGCCCTTGAGAAAAGCCAAATCACCACCATCTGCTCCCCTGGGCTCCCTAGATAGCAGCTCTCTGCTCCACACAGAGGGCTGTGGTAGCTCGGTGGTATGTGGTTGTGTCAGGAAGGACATCTGGAGACAAAACAATTGCCAAGTCTTTGTGTAAGTTAGTTCGCTGTTGCGACACCTGAAGAAGTGAGCAGCTGAAAGAGAGAGAGGGAAAATAAAATAAGAAATTAGCTTTGTATTAAAGAGATCCTTTGTTAAACTGAGACGTTAATCTAAAGTCCAAAAAATTTCAATCTAGTCCTCTGGACATCTTTGTGAAAAGAAATCGTCCATCATTAAACAGGGGTGGAGGCCTCCAGGTTCAATTGTCCCCCTCTTACAATGCTGTGATTGCTAGTATCACTCAACCCCCTGTGAATAGTAAACAGCCATCAGTGTGCTAATGATCCATTGTTAGGCTGATGGTCCTTCTTGACCATGTGAGCAGCTGGTTTTGGTTGTCAGCAGCAAACTAGTTGATCCACTCTGAGAAGGTGCTATTTAAGAGACTGAGCTGAATACAGCACCTCAGACTGAGGAAGTCTCTCGGATGAGAGACGAAACGTTTCTACATTTCTTTTTTGCTTTGTTTTGTTTTTTTTGTTTTCTTCTTTTTTTGAATGTCCAGAGGACCAGATTGAAATTTTTTGGATTTTTCTAACTGGATTATTGAGCATGTATCAAGATGTTAATCTAAAGTGTAATCATTTTTATCCTTTAAGGGATTTGAATGGGAACTCTTATTACATCCAGAATAAACTAACTCTTGGTATGTCAGTGTTAGCCAGGCTGGTCCCTCATGACTACAGCTGGTCCAGAAGATGCTCGCCTTTTAACACAAACAAAAAGCATGAACCTGGTGCTGCTTCCCATCACTGACTCTCTGTACGTTTTAGGATTGATTTTAAAGTTTTATTTATTTGTTTATTTATTAACCTTTTTTTAACCAGGCAAATCCCATTGAGATCACAGATTTCATTTGCAAGGGAGGCCTGGGCCTGAAGGCAGACTAACATGTATGTTTTTGATCCGTGGGAGGAAATCAAAGTACCTGGAGAAAACCCACGCAAGCACAAGAAGAACATGCAAACTCCACACAGAAAGATCCCAGGTCCAACCGGGGGTTGAACAAAGGACCTTCTTGCTGTGAGGCAACAGTGCTAACCACTGAGCCGTCGTGCTGCTTATTGTTGACCCACAAGGCCCTGCATGGACAGGATCCTGTAGACCTATCTGACCTCCTGCAGATGTTAAAGTTAGGGACCACCAAGTTTCCTCAAATGATTGGGTTTAGGTTTAGGTTTACACGTACAGTGATATATGGTGATGACAATCTTGGAAATTAACGTGGCAAATGATTTTTTTATTAGGACCTATTCTAGTCTAGATGGAGCCACAAACCAAAATGGAAGTTTGTACTTCACGTATTTTTCAAGTTATCATGCTCATAACATACACGACGCACAGGGGGCATTTTCAATTCCCGTTCGCCGCTCCATTATGGGGCACAATAAAGGTTAAATTTACAAAAGCTGTTTGCTAGGCAGCACGGTGATGCAACTGGTAGAGCTGCTGCCTCTCAGCGAGCAGGTCCCTGGTTCAAATCCCGGTCCGGGGGCCTTTCTGGATGGAGTTTGTATGTTCTCTCCGTGCATGCATGGGTTTTCTCCGGGTACTCCTGTTTCCTCCCACAGACCAAAAACATGCATGTTAGAATGATTGGTAACTCTAAATTGTCTCTAGGTGAGAGTGAGAGAGTGAATGGTTGTTTGTCTCTATGTTGCCCTGTGATGGACTGGAGACCTGTCTAGGGTGCACCCCGCCCCTCGCACAGATATTGCTGGACATGGTCACCGGCGACACCCGTGACCCAAAAATGGAAGAAGCGGGTAAAAGATAATGGATGGATGGATGTTTGCTAGCCTTTTGCTGCATATAGCTTTTAGCTAACATCGTGCTACTTTTGGGTTGTTTTTCTGCTTTTAGCTATTACACAACTTGCATTAGCAAGTGCATTTTTTCGTTTGGTTTAGACAGAATTGTGCTTCTTTTAGTTTTAACAACTCAACTTCAGTAATACATTTCAGTAGTCATTCAACAACATTACATTTTTTGCAGTAAATTTAATTTTGTTGGTTAGAGTTAAAAAACTGTAGCAGATGGAGACATCCCTTTGCTGAATGAAATCCAGCTGAAACTGTGGCTAACAAAGGCGATGACAGGACAGAAATATGACATCTATGTTTTTTCCCCCACTTAGCTGGCCTTGCAAGGTTTACAGAGTAATACTATGAGATTTTTATCTGTTTTCCACGTTTTTTTCTCAGTTAACTTAAAGGCTTGTAAAACAGATGGGTGAAAGAGCACTAGGTGAGGGAGTTTCTCAGAGTAAATGTGATACAGTAATCAAACCTCATCATTAACTCGGCCTCCTCAGCTCACACCTTGAACTCAGGTCAGGAAATGAGCTGCCTTAGAATGAACGAGCTGCACATAAAGAATCACTGACAGTCCAAACATTCAGCTAGTGGCAGAAATCAAGAAAAAAGTATTCATGTTCCAACAAAAACAGGCTATCCAGGGTCTATGTCCACAGAGAAACATGCTGAGGCTCAAAAACTCATCATTTTTATTCTCCACATGAAAGAAAATCCATAGGGGAGATTTTTACTGTAGGTCTTTAAAAAAATCCAAGATAAAAGTTTAGAATGGACTGTTTATGCTCAGTGTTGTTCAACTAAACCATCCTGACTTTGATTGTGCTGCTTCCTGAAATGTAGTAATGGATGCATTTTAACAAATGTAATGAATCAGGCTCTCACCTGATGTCTCTCCAATGGCTTCCTGTCAAATCCAGAATAGAATTCAAAATCCTACTTTTAACATACAAAGCTCTCAACAACCTTGGTGCATCTGATATTACAGATCTTGTTGTTCCATATTTTCCTAACAGAGCACTTCGCTCTCAGACTGCAGGTTTACTTGTGGTTCCTAGAATTTACAAAAACAGAATGGGATGAAGATCTTTCAGTTATCAGGCTCCTCTCTTGTGAAACAACTTCCAGTTTCTGTCCGTGAGGCTGACACATTATCCAGTTTTAAGACTAGACTGAAGACTTTCCTTTTTGATAAATCCTATTGTTAGGTTTGGCTTGAGTTTCCGGAGCTGTCCCTTTAGTTATGCTGCTACAGGCTTAGACTGCTGGAGGACAAACTGACCACAATTTTCACTCTCCTACTGTCTTTACTTACTCTGCTCAACCTGTTTTGTATTTGTAATTATTTTTTCTATCCTTAACATGTGTTTTTTGTCTTTCAGATACAACCTGGACCTACATCTGGACCTGCCATTCTGTGTTCGTCTGTCTCTCCTTCCTGTCCTCTCAAACCAGCCGGTCAAAGCAGATGGCCACTTGTCCTGAGCCTGGTTTTGCTGGAGGTTTCTTCCTTTTAAAATGGAGTTTTTCCTTTTCACAATTGCCACTGTGCTTGCTCAGGATGGGAGACTGCAACAAAGCCAAGTTTCATTTTGTCTGCTGGATTCCTTAGATAGAGAATTTTACTAATTGGCTTTTATGTATGTAAATGTTCCTATAAAGTGCCCTGAGACAACTTTATTGTGATTTGGCACTATATAAATAAACTGAATTGAACTGACGTTACCCAGAATACCTGGTATATAAAAGAGAAATGAAAATTGGGGTTGAATGTTTTGATAGAAGATGAAGTATGAGACAACCTGTGGAAAGACAGCTATCGAGGGATTAATAGCCAATTACGGAAATAATTTGACTGGAAATTGAAAGTTAGGTATTTTCACAACCCTCTTAACATCTTTAATTGTGTTAAGGATCCCTTGACTGCATGCTGCTGGAGAAAATGTGGGAAAATAGGTGACCATGCACATATATTCTCAGATTGTCCTGTTAACCAAAAATACTGGAGGGATATCAAGGTGGAGCACGAGAAATTTCTGGGGATGGAGGCTCCATCGAGCTCTCTGTTTTACTTATTGGGGGTTATGTTAATTCAAATCGAATATATATAATACATATTTAATTATTGGTTGCAAAAAACCAAATCACAGTAAATTGGAAAGACTTGAAACTCCCAATGATAACTGAATGGAAACGGAGGGTCAAACAAGTATTTACTCTACAGTGTTATGGAAAGGTTGACCTCTGTTCTACAAATGACTACTGATCTTTTTAACTAAAGGTGGCGCTGTGTTGAAATATATCTAGCAACTTGACAAAGTGGGTTTTTTGTAATTTCCAGTAAAATGTCTTGCTTTTGTATATTTATTATGACTGATTTTGTGTTTAAATTTGTATATATATACTGGGCTTTTCTTTGTTTTTCTTTTCTTTTCACAGTTTTAGGCATATTTCAGTATTCAGTGAAGGTGGGGAATGTTCAGTGTTAAATTATGTAAAAACTCAAAAAGTAAAAAAATATTAAGTGGATGCATCACAAATATTTAGTCACTGTCAAATTTCTCCATCTAATCCCATTTTAACTGCTCTATTGTCAGCATTCCCCAACTCATATAGACACAGACTGATCTCATGCTGTCTTTATGTAAAACTTTAACGGTCTGTTAGTCAAATGGACCACAAGACAGATTTTAAAGGGATATTCTGGTCACTTTAGAAACTTCAGAGCTTGTACCTTTTCAGCTGTGACATCACAAACACAGCCATGGAGAAAAGAGCATAAGTCTTTGTCCAGGCTAGGCTTAAGGTGTCATCTCCCTGGGCTTTGGTTAGTTGGCATACAGCATTCATGAGGAAGTCTCCAGAACAACATATGGCATTCACGGGAGTTCTCAACTTCTTCATGTAAGTTGCAGAGGGGTGCAGTGCTGTCGTGTGATTGTTTTTTTTAGAACATGTTCAAAAATGTGTGCAACTAATTTTCTTAAAAAAAAAAAAAAAAAGTTAGAGTTGATGTGGACATTTGAATCAATTTAAGTTCTAATGCAGACATCTCTAACCCATCTCCAGAGTCCTACAGTACTGGAGAGCTCCTCTGACAGAACACATCCAAGGCATTTCCAGGCCTTAAAACCCCTTTTTGTGAGTGATACTAGCAATAACAGAAATGTAAGAGAGGGCAACAAAAAAGGTTGAATCATGTCATCTGGACTTCGTTTTTTTGTTA
>NC_056499.1:54374960-54379792 GCF_014905685.2 Nematolebias whitei | reverse complement strand
TATTTAAGAGACTGAGCTGAAAACAGCACCTCAGACTGAGGAAGTCTCTTGGATGAGAGACGAAACATTTCTAGATTTTTTTTTGCTTTGTTTTGTTTTTGTTTTTTTGAATGTCCAGAGGACCAGATTGAACTTTTTTGGATAACAAAATATAACACTGATATAAATATATTTCACTTATTATAATTTGTATCTTATTTTAATCTTTTCAAGGTGTCGGTTAAGACTAGACCTTTCTAATCTGTTGTGTAGGACACCCTCGATAAAATAAAATAATGGTCAAGCAGATAACTGGTTGTACCACATGGCAACTTTATTTCCTCATCGGACTTCGTCGTCTCCAAACCCCCAGATTCGGTCCCAATCTCTTGTACAGAGTAAGCTCACCCCCTTGTGGACATTTGTTATTTATTCTTTATCTTCAACTTGGATACAAATAATCACCACACAGGAGAACAAATCATAACATCGTTTCAAAACTCTTTAAACTACATGCTCATTAATTTCTGTGTCTGGAACATCACAGCTCCTCCCCTGTAAAATCAATACTTCTCCATCGCTTAAACATTTTTAGTTTTTGGGGGGTTTTTTTTCAACAGAAGTCAAGAACTTAAAAAAAACCCACACACATCTATGGTTGCAATTTTAAGTTCAGTCTATCAGGAGGCCTTCGGTTCCTCACTGGGCGAGTGTTCCCTTCGACTGTAGAAGATGGCATCTCTATTGGTTGTTTCCCAACAGTGTTTTCTTCCATCTGTTGATTTACATCTTTGGTTTTATCAAGATCATCACAATCCCAAAAGGTTCCAACACAAAAGTCTGTTTTAGTCAAATGAGCTGGATTCCCATGTACTCCCAACAACTGGTTCACACTTTTTTTACACACTTCCCATTCACTTCAACACTGTACGTTACAGGACCCAGAACTTCTTGTACAACTCCATTCAACCACTTCTCCCCTGCCCTGTAATTTTTTACCAATACAGGTTGACCTACTGTAAAAACTCTAACACATAGAAAAGTTGGTTCTGTTTTACTTTGCATTCTCTGAGAGAACTGAGGTCTGATCAGTGACAGTCTTGTTTGAACTTGTCTTTTTAGAAACAACTCAGCAGGAGTTTTTCCCGTCGTTGTATGGGGCGTGTTTCGGTACCCTAAAAGGAAATTTGACACACAGTGATCAAGTGTCATGCCCCCCATGGCTCGATTCTTTGCTAGTGACTTCTTAAGATTTTGGACTAATCGCTCTGCTAATCCATTGCTGGCAGGATGGTAAGCAGGCGATTTAATGTGCTACACTCCATTTTTCTTTAGAAATGACTCAAACTCTTGTGAAACAAACTGAGGCCCATTATCTGTTACAACTTCTTTTGGTAACCCATAAGCTGCAAACAAATTTCTCAGTGTTTCAATGGTTTTAGCTGAGGTAGTAGTATGCATAGGAATCACCTCTGGCCATCTAGCATAGGCATCCATCACTACCAGAAACATTTGTTTGTGGTCCTCTGCAAAATCCAGATGAATCCTCTCCCAGGGACTGGCAGCCCATTTCCATCTATGTACTGGTGCAGTACAAGGCATACTACGCTGCTTTTGACAAATAGTACATTCACTGACTTCCTGTTCAATACACTCATCTACTGCTGGCCACCAAAAAAAAACTTCTGGCAAGTGATTTCATCTTTACTATTCCCCAGTGGTGTTCATGCAGCTCAGAGATCAACTGATCCCTTAATTTTTTAGGAACCACTACTCGTAGCCCCCACAGCAGACAATCATCTTCAACAGAAAGCTCAAACCGTCTCTGAAAATAAGGCTTCAGCCACTCATCCTGTACATGTTTAGACCAGCCAGTCAACACCATCTGTTTCACCACTTTCAACACATGATCTTTGTCTGTTTCTTTGGCAGTGACAGGTAACTCTTCAAGGTAAGATACTTTATAAATGGGGGTTTGACACCACATCCACACTCAATTTAATGGGTAACCTTGATAAAGCATCTGCATTACTATGCTGCTCAGATCTTTTGTACTGAATCTCGTACTTGTATGCAGCCAGGATTAGAGCCCACCTTTGCAATCTAGCAGCAGCTAGTGTAGGTACACCTGTTTTTGGTCACAAAATTTCCAGCAATGGTTTGTGGTCGGTCACCAAAATGAACTTCCTTCCATAATGGTAGTCATGGAACTTCATAATGCCAAATACTAAACCAAGTGCTTTTTTTTCAATCTGTGCATAGTTCTGTTCTGTCTTGGTTAACATTCTTGATGCAAACGCAATTGGTCTTTCACTTCCATCTTTCATTAGGTGACTGATTACAGCACCTACTCCATAAGGGGATGCATCACATGCTAAGATAATTGGTAATGCTGCATCAAAATGTACTAACACTTTGTCAGAGTCAAGAGCCTTCTTTGCCTTCTCAAATGCATATTGACAGTTTTCTGACCAAATCCAATCTGTGTCTTTGTGCAGCAGTGCTGACAATGGTTGAATTAGTGTAGACAGGTTTGGAATAAACTTCCCATAATAGTTTAGCAGAGCCAAAAATTACCTAAGTTCAGTTACATTTCTTGGAACTGGAGCTTTCTGAATGGCAGTTGTTTTTTCCTTCATAGGATGAATACCTGCGGTATCAATGACATGCCCTAAATAGACTACACTGTCTTGCATAAATTCACATTTTTCTCGCTTTACCCTTAGATTGTAAGCTTCTAGCCTCTTAAGAACTTCCCTTAAGTTAACCAGGTGGCTTTCTGCATCTTTACCAGTTATCAAAATATCATCAAGGTAGCAGATAACACCATCCATGCCTTGAAGTAGCTGATCCATTATTTTCTGGAAAATTGCAGGAGCACTTGCAACACCATAAGGCAACCGGCTGTATTGATATAATCCCTTTTGAGTGTTTATTGTCAGGTAATGCCTAGAGCTTTCCTCCAGCTGGACTTGCTGATAAGCCTGGGATAAGTCTAATTTGGTGAATTTCTGACCTCCTTCTAATTTTGCAAGCAAATCTTGAGTTTTTGGAAGCGGATACTGATCCACATTTAACCAAGGATTTATGGTGACCTTGTAGTCTCCACATAATCTCACACTGTCATCCTTTTTAGGTATGCACACTATTGGAGCAGCCCACTCACTGTAACTAGTAGGTGAAATAACCCCTTCTGCCTTCAATTTAGTCAGTTCCTTTTCCACAGCTTCTCTTAGTGCATAAGGCACATTTTTTGGTTTATGGAACTTCGGTACTGCTTCTGGAGCTACATGTAGCTTGGCTGTAATACCTTTCAACAGGCCTAGCTCAGGGTTGAACACTGATGCATACTTGGCGCATACATCTTCCACTGTTTCTGGAGCCACTCTATTCACTTGTGACCAGTCTAGCTTCAACTGTCTAATCCAATCTCTACCCATCAGAGCAGGGCCTCTTCCTTTTATTACTAGAAGTTCTAGTTTTTCAGTGGTTTCTTGACATTTTACTTTTGTCCTGAATTTACCCATCAGTTGCAATGACTCTTGGCTGTATGTTTTAAGTACACAATTTGCTGGACTAAGTTTGACTGACTTAAATCTGCGCTTGTATAGATTTTCAGATATCACTGACACTGCGGCACCAGTGTCTAGCTCCATCTTCACTCGTGAACCATTGACATACACATAATAAGGTTTAACAATGTCACCATTAAATGTGTTCATTTCAAACAGACCAAGATCTGGACTGTCAAATGTCAGATCTGGAACAGTGTCACAACTCAGTGCAGCTTCCATTTTGCACCGACCCATAACATAGCTGGCTACTCTGTCTTCTCTGATGTCGTGTGACAGAAGTTGGGTGCCATACCGATCTCCTTGAAACATGTGAGTGCTGCCTCGATCTGTAGGCTGGGGCGTGTCATCAGTCAGGCGCTGCGAAGTGGGTCAGCTGTGGACATCCTGCTGTTTTTGATCGACAACACTGCAGCAGGACTGGTGCTTGGAAGTGCTGGGATGCTTTTTCTCAATATCCAGATGCATAGCTCCCTTGGTCGTCCTTGAATAGCCTCCTTCTTTGCGTGTGCGACAGGCTTTGGCAATGTGTCCTTTTTTTTACATTCATGACACTCACTTTCTTTAAACCTGCAGTCGTTTGGGCTGTGACTTTTTCCACCACAACGATAACAGGGCCTTCCGGTGGCTGCACATTTTTCAGCTTCACAGTACTTTGCTTTAGCTTTCTTGTCTACTACATGAGCCTTGACAGCTTTCTGTGCAAATTGCTGTGCACTATCCTTAGTTACTTCAAAAGAGAGTGCCATTTCTACAGCAAGCGACAGCGTCAAGTCTTTAGTGTGCGCGGTGCAGAGTAGCCGATCCCTCAGCTCACTGCTCTTTACCCCACAGACAAATCTATCACGCAGTGCTTCATCTAAGAAAGTCCCAAATTTACATGTAGCTGCTAACTTTCGTAAATTTGCCACATACTCACTGATCGTCTCATTGTCTTTTTGGTTTCTTCCATGAAACTTGCACCTTTCTGCAATAAAATTGGTCTTCGGTACGTAGTGCCGCTGCAGCAAATTCACCAACTCCTCGTAGGTTTTTTCAGATGGTTTTTCCGGTGCACATAAATCCATCAGCAAACTATGTGATCGTTTCCCCACCACAGTGAGAAACACTGACTTAGTTTTCTCCTCTTCTGTGTCCAAGTCGTTTGCTGCAAAATACTGCTCGAGACGCTCAATGTAGTTGTCAAAACTTTCCTCAATTTCCTCGAAGTGAAAATCTTCTGGCTTTCCAAACACCATCTTCCTAGCTTCGGTTTGGCGGTCCTTCTACTCACCAAAACGC
>NC_056499.1:54369504-54374860 GCF_014905685.2 Nematolebias whitei | reverse complement strand
CCATCTTCCTAGCTTCGGTTTGGCGGTCCTTCTACTCACCAAAACGCTCTGCTTTTCTTTTTTTTTTTTACAGTCCGGTGTTACCTCGATGGAGTCATGCCATTCACGGACTCTGTGTCTTCCAACTTGAATATCCCATCCTCGTTGCTAATAATCTGTTGTGTAGGACACACTCGATAAAATAAAATAATATTCAAGCAGATAACTGGAAGTACCACATGGCAACTTTATTTCCTCAACGGACTTCGTCGTCTCCGAACCCCCAGATCCGGTCCCAATCTCTTGTACAAAGTAAGCTCGCCCCCTTGTGGACATTTGTTATTTATTCTTTATCTTCAACTTAGATACAAATAATCACCACACAGGAGACCAAATCATAACATAGTTTCAAAACTCTTTAAACTACATGCTCATTAATTTCTGTGTCTGGAACACCACACTTTCCTTATCATATTTCTTACAATGTAAGATAGCACGCTCTACTTTTTCTTCCTGATCACAAGAGCCACAGTTTCCTGTGTTATTTTTCCCTATTTTAAAGAGTGTGCTAATGTGTCCAACTCGTGAGTCTTGATATTACTGCTCTAGAGAATATAGAGTGATGGGTTCAAAATGGTCAAAAGGAGCTACAGATTGAGGTGGGATGGATGGGTCATGAGTTGGAGGGGAAATGAGAGCCCTGGTGGTCGCAATTTTTTCCAAAAAGAAATGTAAGAAGTTGTCGCACAGCTCAGTCGAGGCTTCCAGAGGTGATGGTTCAGTGAGGTGGAGAACAGAGTTTAGGGTGGAGAAGAGGACACGTGGGTTGTGAGAGTTTGAAGTAATTATATCAGAGAAAAATTTTGATTTAGCAGCTTTTACTGTTTTCTGATAATGGCGCCAACTTTCTTTAAGTATTTGAAAAGAGACCTGCAGCCTGTCTTTCCTCCACTTTCGTTCCGCCCTCCTACATTGCTGCCTAGCACCTTGGTGACATCACTCAGCCAAGGTTCTGCTTTGATTTTTGATTTTTTGGTTTTAACAGGTGCGACATGATCCATAGTCTTTAAGCAGACAGAGTTGAACTTGGATGTCAGCTCCTCAGTGGTGGTGAGAAACACTAGGGCCTGAATGATCATTTCAGAGTTATAAACATCTGTGAAACGTGTGGCAGTGAAATGGTTAATGGTCTGGCTGCGACGTGCAGGAATGCATGACTTAGGAGTCAGATGGGGGAGGGTGAACTCAAACTGGACTGGCATGTGGTCTGAAAAAACATTATCACCAATAACAAGATTATTAACAGCCATATCATGAGTTAAAACAAGGTCCACTGTATGTCCACGCTCTTGGGTGGGACTGTTTACATGCTGAGTTAAATTAAATGAGTCCAATAAATCTAAAAAGTCCTTAACCAAGGGCTTCTCAGGACAGCACACGTGCAAATTAAAGTCACCAATAATGAAAACATGCTCATATATTGGTGTGATTTCAGCCAAGAAGTCAGAAAACTCATTTATGAAATCCTTAGATCGAGGTGGGCGGTAGACGAGTGCAAATAACGTCGCAGGTGAATGTCCGAGTTCAAAGACGCTCAGCTCAAAGCTGGCACGAGAAACTGGGATGGGCAGTTGTTTACAGTCAAAAGTTGATTTGAATATTGTTAATAATCCACCACCGCATTGGCCTGATGGCTGCAGGGCGTTAAAACACAGACAGTTTGGTGGCAGTAATTCCACCAAGGCGCTGGACTCACCCGGAGACATCCAAGTCTATGTGATGCATAGAAAGTCCTGATCGTGCTGTTGAAAGTAATCCCTGAGGATAAAATTTTGTTGGTAACAGATCTTGCGTTGACCAAACACATCCGGATACTGTCCAAAGTGGAGCTAGAAGCGGTGGAGTTAGCGTGCGCTAATGGCTGCAGGTTTTCAATAACAGCCCCTCCAGGTCGGTCTGAGCTGCGCAAAGGCTGACAACTCCCGCTGGCCACCCGGTCCGGGCACGCGGGAAGCTAGAGATGGAGACCATGACCGCCAGCTGGAGAGGAAGATGCAGCGCGCAGAGCTTTCAGCTTCACCAGCTGACCAGCACGTTTTCCCCGGAGTCTGACGCGAGATCTCCGGGCAGGGAGGTGAGGAGGTAAGCTGGCACGTCCGCCAGCAGGGGGGGAGGAAGGGGGTTCCAGAGGTACGCTGATAATGGTCAAAATAAGCGACTTCAGTGACAGAAAAACAAAGATTCAAAAGTTGTTGTCTGTCACACACCAGCAGATAGCTGATGTCACAGATGTGAAATGCAAAAAACAAAAACAATCCGAACACCATCAGTAGAGGTGGATTGCAAGCCATGTACACGGGCGCCACCTTACCGGAAGTTCAGATCTTCCTTTTCGTTCATCCCCCCATTGTATCTGCCATCTTTCCTTCAATGTTTGTTTGACGTTCTTCATTTATAATCTATTGAAATTAATTTCCATATTGATATTACTGGTTTGTAGCATCCTTTGCTGCTTTATCTGCTATCTCATTACCATTTATTCCGATATGTGCTGGTATCCACAAAAATTCTACTAAAAGTCCCATATTTTGTATTATGTATGTCTGCTGTATTTTCCGGATCGAAGGCGAAACGTTTCAGCACAAAAAAAGAAACTGTCCAGATGACCTGACTGAAAAATGTTGGATGGATGGATAGCTATCTACAATATGTTGATGTACCTTCTTGCTGGAAGTTCTTGACCTGGTCATGTTTGCAATTGCAAGTTGACCTCAAACATTTTACCAGATAAAATGATGGTCAAAAAATAAATAAAAATTACTGTGGCTTGCAATTTCTCTTCCCAACAACTAATATCTGTCTGAACACCATTTTTTTTTTTCATTTAGCCTTTATTTATCCAGGTTAGTCTCATTGAGCCACGAGAACTCATTTTCAAGAGAGACCTGTTTAGGGAGCACATGGTGGGGTTAAGGGCCTTGCTCATGGGCCCAGAGTGGGGCGAATGAGGGTGGGGGCAAGTGTGGGTGTTTCACCTACCCCACCCACAATTTTTGATGTTGTCGGGGCCAGGGCGTGAACCGGCGATCTTCGGATCACAAGCCCACCTCTCTAACCTCTGCGCCGCCACTCCCCACATTAAATCAGGCATCAGGGCTCAGCCTTAGAGATAAGGTGAGGCACTCCATTCGATGGGGGAGCTTGAAATAGAGCTTCAGCTTCTCATTATCCAAGCAGTTTAGGTATCAGATTAGGATGCCTTCCTCTGCAGGTTTTTATGTCCCTTGGAGAATAGACCACAAGGCATACCTAGAGGTGAGTGGAGGGATCTCGCATTTATCCATCCATCAATAAAAGGTGTATTATCTCTTGCCTGCAGACCTTGGGACACCCCACTCCCCCCTGTAGAGTTGTAAGCTGGGGCAAGGGAGGTCTGGGTCTCCCTCTTATCAGTTATTTGCCTGATCTGGATGTATGAATGTATCGGGAGGGTTTTAGCAGCTGATAAGAATTGTAGAATTCTCCTGATTTTTTTTAAAGGTAGGTTTAATGGCATCAGCAGTCATATCTGAACCATGGATTATGGACCACTTACCATGGACTAATTTGGAATCCAGTGAACCCTGAACAGTGACTAGCAATGTACCTGAGGTCATGTTGATTTATATTATTAGGAGCACCAGAACAGAGTCTGGAAGTTGAAGCTAAAACCAAGCACCCTCATTTAGCTGGCTACAGTATAAGTTTAAGTCCATGCAAACAAATGGGACAAAACTTTTTGATCAAAAGCCCAGATTTTTGTAAAATAGTATTTTTGAAGTAATTTTAGCCAAAATGTCTGAGGGGAGTTCAGGGTCTTGCTTTGTTGCCGGCTGTCTGAAAGCCACAGGTCTATGTATTATTTGAGTCCACGTATTTGTCGAACTTACAACAGGTTCTGTGTCTTCACTTCTTTGCAGGCTTCACATTAAAGAAAAATAATGTATAATGGCTTGTTACTAAAACTATAAAAGCAGTTTTATGACTGCAGGGCCATGTGGGTCATTAAGTTGGTTTATTGAGCTGAACTTTATATCAGTTCAGCAGCAACAAACAACGAGGTTCTGCTTAGCAACATACATAAATAAAGACAGAAGTTTTTTTCTAACCCCGTACTTATGTAACATCTCAAAAGCTGGGAATCCACTGAGCCCTAATGCTGTTTTCTGCGCAGAACTATCTGCCGCTGTTTGTGGTCAAATACAGAAAGGTCAGTTCAGTCTGTTTCAGTCAACAGTTATGGCAGATAAAATGTGTAACATTTCATCTTTACTAAGTACATTATATCACACAAGTTATGAGTCATCAAGACTCTACCACAGAGCAGACACCATCACCGTAACTCAGGAGCCAGGCAGAAGGAGAAATTCCACACAAGACAGGCTCTAGAGCTGGGCCTTCCTGGAAGCAGAGAAGAAACCCAAACAGGACTCCAGCCAGCCATCAGGTGAAAAGAAGGAACAGAAAAAGACAACAGATCCATATGTTACAGGCGTTTCAGAGAAATTGAGATGTTTATTTTCTAAACATGACATCCCAGGGGCTTTCAAACCCCAAAATACATTAAAGACTATCCATCCATTATCTTTTATCCACTTCTTCCTATTTATGAGTTACGTGGGGGCACTGGTGCCCATGTCCAGCCATCACTGTATGAGAGGCGGGGGACACCATGGACAGGTCTCCAGTCCACGGGAACATAGAGACAAACGAGACAAACAACTATTCACTCTCTCACTCACACCTAGGGACAATTTTGAGTTACCTTATTAGCCTAACATGCAGGTTTTTGGTCTGTGGGAGGAAACCAGAGTACCATGAGAAAACCCACATAGTATGGAGAGAACATGCAAACTCCACCCAGAAAGGCTCCCAGATTGGGATTTGAACCAGGGTAACCTGCTCACTCAGGGGCAGCAGCTCTACCAGTTGCACAACCGTGCTGCCATGACAAAGACTGGTCCATCCCAAAGATCCAGTCCCCCGGCACAAACAGTATGCAAACATATTGTGTATGCTGTTCAGTGCCAGAAGGGTGATCAGTCTTACATCGGGGAAACTAAACAGTCACTGGCCAAAAGGATGGCCCAGCACAGAAGCAAAACTTCATCAGACCAGGAATCTGTGATTTACACTCATCTGCAGGCCAACGGTCACTCAGGGATGATGTTCACATCCTTGATAGAGAGGAACGATGGTTTGAGAGAGGAGTAAAGGAGGCCATCTTTGTGAAAACAAACCGTCCATCATTAAACATGGGTGGAGGCCTCTGTGTTCAACTGCCCTCTCTTACACAAAGTTTGTTTTCTCAGTCATCCAGGTATATAACAACAAAAAA
>NC_056499.1:54358299-54369404 GCF_014905685.2 Nematolebias whitei | reverse complement strand
CCATCTTCCTAGCTTCGGTTTGGCGGTCCTTCTACTCACCAAAACGCGTGAAATGTTAGAAGATTTGAAACACACTGACAAGGGAAGCCGACCAAAAGCACTATGCAGTGAGGTACTCACTACTACATCTCTGGGCGCGAATGACAACACTACAGATGTCGGTGAAACACACCAAGACGTTGCTGTTGTTGCCTCAAACAACCCCTCATCGGATGAAAGGGGGGTAATCACACACACAAACGATGACCAGTCATCGCAGGCTGAACACGCAGAAACAGCTACAGCTGTGCTGACGGTTCAGACAAACCAAGATTACACAGATAAATCTGAACGCGTGAAAAAGCGTCAGAAAAAAACCAAAAGGTTTCTGTGTAACTTTATCAGAAAGGGGGCCGCCAAAAAGGCGTACCTGTCAGTAACACTCGAAGGTGTCCTCACACACGAAGCACTCCTGGACGGTGGGGCAGACATAACAATTATGTCAGCTAAACTGTTCGAGGAGCTGAGGACAGCCGCAGCCGAGAAAAACAGGATAATACCTCTATCTGATTGTGCTATAGAAATGCAGGGTCTCTCAGAAACGAAAACAACCCTGACAGCTATAGCAATGGTTCACATGCAGATTGGCAATATGACACTGTACCACCCGGTACACGTGACCCATGTTGACTCATTCCCATTTTTGGTTGGCCAGGATTTTATAAATCGCTTCAACGCGATTATAGATTATGGTGATCAAACAATGTGGACAAAAGTGAGCAAACCACTGCCAATAGAAACGCCTCCGGAGTGTGACACAGACTGCCCAACAGCAGGTACCGCGGAAGGCACAAAGGACTCCTCAGCCGAGGACACGAGCCCGGTGAGTACTCCTCTGACACCATGTGAAACCAAAGAAACCCAAGTGGTCCAAACTCTGACTCAACAAGACAGCCTCCTCTGTGAGCTGGAACAGTCAGAGTCCACCAAACACTACCTACCACTGGTAGTTAAGGGTGTAGAGATCCAAGGGTCCCACACCAACGATGCTGTACTGTCTCTGTGGACAGATAAATCAGCAATTAACCGAGCTTTCTACGAAACCTTGGTTCACAAACACGTTGGTCTAGAACTAATTAAAAAAGCTTTCCGCTTTCCATTAGTTCCCAATAGTTCACAGGTAATGACCGCAGAAGGAGTCATTAACCTAAAACTGAACTGGAATCAACGAGAATTGGTTCACCCGCTTCTCGTTATCCAAAACTTACCACATGCATCCTACATAGGCTCTGACATTTTGGTAAGGTTGGGTGTCCATGTGGACACCATCAACAAGGTGCTGTGGTCCCTGAAACCAGCCACAAAGGATCCCCCTGTGCTAGACACAGCGAGCCTTAAGGCTGGGCAGACCATTCCAGAGGCCTGCCAGGTTGCTAGCAACCAAGACACTACAGTACCACCTCAGGTGATTAACCTAATGGTGCGAATCCACATAATAGCTGGACAAGCTATTAGCCATAAACAGGCATATTTTCAACCCTCTCCTGCATTTTTCAACTTGGGACTGTCCGTGGAAGCCACGAACCAGGTGAGTCTTGACTCCAGGACCACATCTATTGCTGTGTGTAACACAGGCATGGATGAGGTGCTGATCCCAAAAAACACTATGCTAGGATGGTTGATTTCAACCGACTTTCATGATTTTGAACTAGGCATTCCATTTCTGGGAGGACTCCCAGACAACCTGGTACCGAGTCAAGAAGCTGGGCCAGTATGGTTTACAAAACCAACACAGGCCATAGCTCTTTTCTCAACCAATGATGTCGACCAAGGACCTCAAACCTATGGTGTCTTACCCATAGACAGGCCCGACGACTTAGAAAGGGATTCATTGGAGCTCCCCAAGGAGCAAGAACCCTTATCAGTCTCATCACAGATTGATCAGGTGGTCGCACAAGCCGACGCTCTGACATCTGATGAAGAAAGAGACAAACTACGCCAAGTTCTTCTAAAATATGAAAAGTCATTCTCAACTGATTCAACAGATTGTGGGTTGACCTCACTCCACGCAGTGAGAATCCCAACCCCACCCAACGCACCGCCAACATTTGTCAGACAATACAAGATCCCTCTGGCGGCACACCAGCCTGTCCAGGAGATCATTGATGACCTTTTGGTCAAAGGTATAATCAGACAATGTAACAGCACCTACTCTGCGCCTCTATGGCCAGTTTTAAAACCAAATGGTAAGTGGAGACTTACCATAGACTACAGGAAGCTAAATAAACAAGTACCTTTATCCAGGTGGCCTATGACTCAGCTCCATCAGGAACTGCCAAAGGTCACCGATGGTAAGTACTTCTCGACCCTCGACGTCGCCTCTGGTTTTTGGACCATCCCTGTGCGCGCCGAGGACCAACACAAACTAGCTTTCACTTTTGGCAGCCGACAATACACCTTTACCAGGTGTCCCTTTGGCTACGCTAACTCACCTGCAGAGTTCAACATCTTCTTGAACAAAGCATGTCCAGACGCCCACGAGCGTGGGACACTGATCTACGTGGACGACATCCTTTTGAGGCAGCCAACACTGGACTCTCATTTGGCTGAGATCGACCACGTCCTAAATCAGCTAACAACTGCTGGTGCTAAAATCTCACTGTCAAAGTGCCAGTGGTGCAGAACCAAAGTGGACTACGTTGGCCTCTTAGTAGGTCCAGACGGAGTACAACCACAATTGACTCGCACCCAAGGCCTAGACAACCTCAAAGTCCCAACCAATCTCAAAGAACTACAGAGTTTCTTGGGAGTGTGTAACTACTCTCGCCAGTTCATAGAGCATTATGCGGATCTCGCAAAACCACTAACTGAACTCTTAAAGAAAGACGTTCCTTTTGTCTGGACTGATACACAACAGCAGGCAATGAACGCTCTCAAAGACAGGCTCAAGCTAGCCCCATGTCTAGTCTACCCAGACTACAACAAAGAGTTCTACTTGGAAGTGGGCTTCTCAACTTACTGCATGAGTGCAGGTCTGTACCAAATACACGACAAAGACAGGCGTGTTGTGGCCTACGCCAGCAAAACAATGGCAGGCCCTGAATTACGGTACTCAGACTGTGAGAAGGCTCTATTGACCACTGTGTGGGCAGTGAAACATTTCTCCTGCTATATTGGTGGACAGAGGATTATTGTTGAGACACAACACCAGCCAGTAACGTTTCTGAACAGCCAACGCATCAGAGATGGTGTGGTGACAAACTCACGCGTTGCAACATGGCTTATGGCACTTCAAAGTTTTAACCTAGACATCCGCTACGGTCAAAATAAGAAGTCGCACTTGGGCACTGATTTGGCAATCTGCCAAGAATGTACACAGGATGTACCAGCCACCCAACAGCCGGTTGTGAGCAAACCCTCAGCTGCTGAGGACCCAAATCACCACTTCTTTGATAGCAATATCTGCAAAGATATGGCAACAATGTACGTGGATGGATGCTCATTCCACCACGAGACAATCTGCAAAGCAGGTGTTGGAGGAGTTCTCCTCCAGGACCAAGAACAGGTCACATTTGGCTATAAATTAGGCTCTCAGTCTTCTCAGTACGCTGAGATAGCTGCAATCCTAATAGGCCTACAGATGGCAGTAGAACGCTCCATCCAGACGCTAGTCATCTGCACTGACTCTAACTATGCTCGACTTAGTTTCTTGTGTCATCTCGCTCTGTGGAAACAGAACGGTTTTCTCACAAGCAACAAAAAGGTGGTAAAACACAAAGAGCTTTTCATGACATGTGATCACTTGGTGACATCACATGATCTACAGATCTTCTGGAAGAAAGTTCCAGGACACTCTAGAGTCCCAGGCGATGACAAGCACTACAATGACCTTGCAGACTCCCTAGCCAAAGAAGGAGCCGTTGACGGACCCACGTGGTCCTTCGACCCCTCCTGGCTACTCAACACTCAGTCGTCACAAGCTACAACTGAGGTAATGGCAGTCACACGTGCACAAGCTGCAGCTAAACCTGCTGATAACACAGTTTCTGTGCGCCCAATGCTGACTGACCCAGACATCATCCAACTTCAGAAGTTGGATCCTGCAATTAACTCGATGATGCTGTATCTGACTGACCCAGACAAATACACTCCATCGAAAGACGAGCTGGATTCCAATCCAGACCTCAAAGTCCTCTTTCAGCTGCGAAAACAGCTAAAACTACTTAAAGGCATCCTAACTTTCGCTCATGGACGGACGTCCTCACCTGTGTTCGTGGTCCCCCATGACCACAGGGGGGTGATGTTAGTCCATGCACATGACCTTCCGTCCGCAGGACATAAGGGTGACAATGCCACGCTGAAAGCATTAAAACAAATTGCTTATTGGCCTGGAATGAAAAAGGATGTCAAGGACTACATAAAAGGGTGCCTGATCTGTGGCCAGTTTCAACCATCCAGACCACTTCACAGAGCACCACTGCATAGTAGAGGCATTGCATTTCCATGGTCGGACCTCCAGATTGACTGGGTCGGACCACTCACTAAGACCTCTAGAGGAAATAAATATTTTCTCACGGTAACCTGCGCGTTTACCAAATGGGTAGAATGTCTACCAGCCCCTAATGACACAGCACAAACCACTGCTATGTTATTAATGAATCATGTATTTTCAAGGTTTGGACTTCCCCTTAGGGTGAACTCAGACCAAGGTACACACTTCACAGGTGAAGTAATGAAGGAACTGTGGAAGACGCTAGGCATCAAAGCCAACTTCCATATTGGCTACCACCCACAGGCTTCAGGCCAGGTTGAGAGAGCAAATAGGACGGTGGTGAGTATTTTGAAAAAATACGTAGCCGCAAACCACAAGGACTGGGACGTGAAACTCCCTCTGGTCCTCATGGCCATAAGGGCCACTCCACACACGTCGACTGGCATCGCTCCTTTCGAGATGATGACGGGTCGACAAATGACTCTCCCTCTGCACCTGCTGTACCAACCAGGCGATGCTGCCATGGCAACAGCCTACACCACACAACAATACATGAAAGACTTGGAAAGACACCTTAAGAACACTTTTGCTTTCGCACAGAAAAACCTGGAAAAATCAGCTGAAGGACGCAAAGCGTACTACGACCAAAAGGCCTCTTACGAGGAACTCCAAGTGGGAGACAGGGTCTGGTACTACACGTTTGCACCCAAAACTGGGAGAGTAGAGTCCGGGACCGGAACTCTCGCCCGTAAGCTGATGCCCAGATGGACTGGACCCCATCTGATAACCGACAAAGTGTCTCCAATTATCTACCAGATAAAAATCAGTAAAGGCCAAAAAGAGCCAACTGTTAAATGGGTACACCGTAACCAGGTTAAACAACACAAGGCGTGCAATAACTCCTTAGGAGACAAAGATCTCACCAAATCAGACCTCGTGGGAACAAGGGTCATCCGAACAGAAGATAACTAATGGATAATAAACTTAACCATAGTTTAAACTCACAGGACCTACCCTTGATAAAACGGGACAGCGTGACTGAAATCTGGCAACCAGGGTGAGGAGAAGCAGTGAAACGATGTTTCTAGATGCTTAGTCACTACTCTTGTCGGTGTTGAAACGTTGTTTAGTTGATTTTGGTTGTTTCTGAGGTAAGAATGAATTTTGTTGTGTAGTAAGTTAGAGACTAAGAAGCCTTTAACCATGCCAACATGCAGTTCATTCACTAAATTGCAATCTTTGCGGAGTCAATGTATATTATTGCTACCTTGAGTACCATAATCTACATTGATCTCACAACGCTTAAGCCGAACCTACTCGAACAATTCTATTCGGGGGGATAGCTAATTCTTTTTGATAAGTCTCGCCATAGACTTCCAAAACATTTATGGGAAAACCAAACACCCAATCTCAAGTCGTTCGTCCAAAAGACAACAGACAATTACACCAAACTATATTTTACCATGTAAAGCTAACTTAAACCAAGTTAGAAATGGAAAAATAGTTTGGAACACTTTTTCTATAGGCATAAACCCCTGTAGTACCCCTTATCAGCATTCTCCACCCCTTAACTGGTAGTTGTAGCTGTTCCCAACCATAATAGCTTACACACCAGATGCATATAGTTTAAGGCCTTATGTAAAATCCCCTTCATAAGCCCACCTTAAACCACATAATTGCATGACACATTGAACCAGAACGGCACAGGCTGGACGTCGCTGGAGACAACCTTCGCTGGAGGCAACCTGCAATCCTGACGTTGGTCTCAACTCTTCATCCAGTGGCCGCTTCTCCAGTTCAATCCAAGGGTACCCCTCTGTATGCTGATTAATCAACACTTCCAATCGCTGTGGATTTACCGTTGTGGATTATATGACTTTTTCCAATGGATTACAGACTCTGTTTCCAAGGGGTTAAAGCATTGCTACAATGGAATTATCGAGACGATATGGGATTATAATCAACACAATGGAATACCAAGAACATTGTGGAATTACCTTGACTTTGTTTCCTTGCTGGATTACTTCTGACTTTAGTCTTCCTTGAAGGATTACTTCTGACTTTGGTCTTCCTCGCTGGATTACATCAAGCTCAAGGACATTTGAAGGTCTAAGTTCACGGTTGGAATTCATCCCCATGGACAGGTGATGATTTCCAAAGGGGGGACTGTAGTGAACTAGATGACCTCAAATCTACCAGATGGACAGAGACTGTTATTTTCATTGATTTGAATAAGTCTGAGCCATCTGATGAACTTTCTTTCTTGAATTAATCAAGCAGAAAAGACAATTCTTTATAATCATTACTGTCTTACAAATGTTTTGATAATCAAATTGTGTTAGTTCACTCAATGCTTTACAGGTTGAAAAGAACTACTCATTTTTATTTTACATAAACAGTAAGTAATGATTTTTATTCCTCATTCAAAGGAGAAATCAGGTTAATAAGCATTTCTTGATTTTCTGTCTGAAATGATCCAAGTCGTAAGTATGTGAAAGTTGAAGCTTCGGTCAACTAAATGTTTACTGAAGAAGAAATGTCATGTTTTACTATTTGAAAAGATTACCAAGTGTGAGACTCCACGAAGTCTGGCCGACTGCAATAATCTTTTCTGTATGTTGAAAACAATCCTTGACTTTTGATAATAACTTACGTCAAAAAACCACACCTCTTTCTGGTACATCCACGAATCAGAAAGCTCTAAATTGAACCGGAAGTCGACCCAAATAAAATGTGGCAACTTCCCAGTTCATGTAGAGAGAGTTGGAATGGAGAATGGAAAAGTTCTCATGTAGTGCTCAAGGAGTTCTGAAGAGAATTCGAGAATTCAGGATGATCCAGAGACGTTTGGAATTATAATTTCTGTTTGAACGACCCACGCACGACTCTCTAAGGATTTTAGCAGTTCTCAACGGAGACGTTGATATCAGTTGAAAAGGATTCTTACTGAGGTGATCGATCGTCAACAAGGTAACGGTTTCTTCTTCGACTAAAGTGTACCGTGGGCAAAGCTGAGATCTGACGGAGCGTGCAATTTCTGGTTAAACAGATTAAATTCCCTCACATATTCCTCTTTAAGATAAATCTCCAGTTCATCTTAAACTCACCTCTCTCTCACAAAACTAGTACAGATATTTTAGAAATATCTGAAGCAAAGTCCTCAAATCACCGCCGAGTGATTTGAAGTTCATTTTCTGTGAAGCTGTCTGTTATTATTTTCATATTTTGCCAAATTAATGTAAATGTTTGATGTTAAACTTTGATTCTGAAAATAAATGACTCCATTCATTTGATGGGTCAAAGGTAATAACGTCTCTCGTTACATTTCTGTTAAATTCAATGCACGGCATTACACAGTCAGAAAAATGAAGAACTCGTGAAAAGTATGCATAAATATATACCACATATATTTGTCATACAACAAGTGACACGTACCCACGTGACTCACTACAAACTGGTGGCTCGTAACGGTTCATGAATGACTGTTAATTCGTGTAAAGATTGATTTAAATGTTGGCATGTTGAAAAAGTAACAGTTTATCAGCTGTGCTGAAACCGTGCGTCTTTACGCAGCGCAATTGGAGCTGCGCGCTTGTGTTACGCTGGCAATGTTTTAAAAGCTGAAATTGTGTCATTGAGTCTTTATAAAGCTGAATTGTACGTCTGTATGTGTAACATAAGCTGGCTTTGAGCTGTGGAAACGCTTTATTCTGTTTAAACTGTGTTCCAGACGCTGTTCTGGTCCGGTTCGGTTCTGTGGTTCCGACTCGGTTCTGGAACAGTTCGAACGAGTTGTTAAATAGCTAGAAAGACGTTTTGTCACGGAGCGCCGTTCTCTGTGCAGCTCAGGGGGTTGATTCGTTACATTTTTAGCAGAGAAAGTGCATTTTGATGGTTTAAAAGACGAAAAAGTGACGAACTATTTTACGCTAATCTAACTTGCTAGCTGGAGAAAACGCTTCCTGATTGGTTGAATTCGCTGTTGTGGAGCGCTCTGATTGGTTGAGAAGGCTGACTGGCGTGGCTACGTCACTTCCTCTCACCCTGCGCTGCTTTGCCATTGGTGATTTCAGTCACGTGACCCGGAAATGAAATTCGTTTTCATAGGGAAATAAAATCTGCTTTTTAAAGCTGAAAAGTAACTTTAAAGTGGTTTTGACACGCTGGTCAAGTGCTTCGAAGCTATTTGCTGAAATTTTGCTACGTTAGAGTTTAAAATTCGTCAAAAAACGATGTTTTTAAACAACGCTAGCGATGCTAATTTTAAGCTAAACAGCTAACGACCGGAGCTTTAACTACGCTTAAAATCACTAAATACAGCTGCAATTTTGTTCCACAAATTTCATGTTTCATGATATAAGGTCTGATTGAAAAAATTTTGCCACTTTTGTGTAAAAAATCCGTTCAGAAATGTTGATTTTAACCGAGTTTAGCCGAAGCTAACTTCAAGCTAAGCGGCTAACAACAGGATGTCAACCGAACGCCACAGGAAGTTATAGCTCCCCTAGTGGATAACACAAACAGTGTCTGAGTTAAGATTAGTAAGGTAAGGCTGACATCTTCTGGACAACCTTGAGAAGACAGGTTTTCACTCGCTTATTAGGTCTAAATAGTGAAATTAAACGTTTTAATTTTCTAAAAGGCATTTTTCGAGTTAATAAACGTTCCTTAAAGCTGAAAATTACTGTTATCTTGCATTTTAAAAGTTATAAGGTATTTATGCAAAGAAGCATTTACCAAAAAAAATTTTATTCACTGATAAATCCTTGTAAAACAGGTTCATAATAAAATTAGAAACTTTTAAAAAATAGAAACAGTTACAGATTTTCACAAAGTTGGAAAAAGTTTACTCATTTGCTAAAAGGATACTGCACGTTTAATTGATAAATCACTAAATAAAAGTAAATACATCAGACAAAGAGACTTTGCTGATTTTATTTATTTTGAAAAACCTAAAACATTAAAATTCTCCTGTTTAATCTTTAAATAGAAGAAAAATGACAAGCGAAGAAGAAGAAGACAACTTTTCAAAACCAACAAATGATGATATCATTTTGGGGGCCTTAAATATTTTAACAACTCCACTGATTGGTACACAATTAGAGCAATTACAACAACTTGATGAAGCTCAAAGACAAGAAGAGCTGAAAAGTCTGGCCGCAGGAACATTAAAGACAGAGAGTAAAAAGCTCAGCCTTGAACGGTTAGCAAAAATCTCTCTGCTTCTAAAAGCTGAATTGGATGAACGGTCGGAACGCCTTGACTGGATGTCTAAAACACATGAGAAGCATCTCTCAGAAATGCAGGCGTCACTAGAAGCAAAATCTTATGAAAAGCTTAAAGAAATAGACCGTCAGTACAAAGCCACGTGTGCAGATAACGAGGTGCTACAACAACAGTTGCAGCTTGCAAAAACTGAACTGGAACAATGCAAAATAGATAAACAAAATCTACAAAAGCTACATATGCGCTTAGAAGGTGACTACTGTACATCCCAGGAACATTTAAAAAAATGTGAGGCGAAACTAATAGCAGCAATAGAAAAAGGTCAGAATGTTGTTCAAGGTGACCTGGAATCCAAACCAGACCTTGAACAAAGTCGGACTAATACACCAATTACTCAACGACCTCTTTACTTAAACAGTGCTTTTAGACCCATCCAATCACCTACACAAACGGGCAGAGTAACACCCCCACAACTGATCACGCATGTGAGACCATTGATATCTTCTCCATCAATGGATGACTTGCAAAAAATCTCAAAATATGTACAACGTTTCATCCCTGAACCGTTGGGTTCCGCTGGAACAAAAGCGTACCTCAGAGATCTGGATTTCAGATTGAGAGCTTATCCAAACGCTACGGTAGAAGATAAAATCAGTCTGATACGACTCACTTCGGACAGAGAGGTGTTTACCTTCATCGAGCGTCTACCAGATGCAACGAGAAGGGATTACAAACTTCTGTGTGAAGCTCTGATCAAAGAGTACGACGCCTGCGCAGGGCCTGCTGGGTATCCAGCCGCAGACAAGGTCACGCAGGGCAAGAATGAACATCCAAAAGTTTATTACAAAAGAATCTTCCAAGCTTATTTTGGTAGCAGAAATGAAACCGGAATGGAGGAAGAAGAAGGTTTTAAATTTGTTTTCAGCAAAAATCTCCATCCTGACATTCAAACGTCAGTGCAAATGATGGCAAATTACAGAGAAAAATCCATCAGTGAGATTAAACAGTGCGCTGTGAACGTGTTTGAGGCACGTTGTCATGCCAAGACGCCCATAGAAGTGTTTCCTGGTGTAATGGTTAAACCCCACTCCCTAGAATTAGAAGGAAGGCGTTCATCGCCACCCCCTCCTAAAAAGGGAGAAAAAAGGCAGTATTTTCAGACTAACAAACCGCATCATGAAGGTGCACGCTGGGACAAAAAGGCTCCTCCTTCAGAGGACGAACGTGATTATCGTAAATGGGACCAGCGGAGGACGCAAAAAATTGGGAACCGAGAGGAACCCCAAAAAGACGTACCTAGCCGCCCCCCACCTCGGACGAAACGTCCAGAGGCGAAAAAATCACAAAAATCCCAGAAAAAGGGCCCTCCACCTCTGAGCTCGGAAGAGACAGAAAAATTGCGTGAAAT
>NC_056499.1:54355011-54358199 GCF_014905685.2 Nematolebias whitei | reverse complement strand
TGGCAAGTGACTTCATCTTTACTATTCCCCAGTGGTGTTCATGCAGTTCAGAGATCAACTGATCCCTTAATATTTTAGGAACAACCACTCGCAGCCCCCACAGCAGACAATCATCTTCAACAGTAAGCTCAAAGCGTCTCTGAAAATAAGGCTTCAGCCACTCATCCTGTACATGTTTAGGCCAGCCATTCAACACCATCTGTTTCACCACTTTCAACACATGATCTTTGTCTGTTTCTTTGGCGATCTCCCTTGCAGTGACAGGCAACTCTTCAAGGTAAGATACTTTATAAATGGGGTTTGACACCACATCCACACTCACTTTAATTGGTAACCTTGATAAAGCATCTGCATTACTATGCTGCTCAGACCTTTTGTACTGAATCTCGTACTTGTACGCAGCCAGGATTAGAGCCCACCTTTGCAATCTAGTAGCAGTTAGTGTAGGCACACCTGTTTTTGGTCCCAAGATTTTCAGCAATGGTTTGTGGTCTGTCACCAAAATGAATTTCCTTCCATAAAGGTAGTCATGGAACTTCATAACATCAAATACTAAACCAAGTCCTTCTTTTTCAATCTGCGCATAGTTCTGTTCGGTCTTGGTTAACATTCTTGACGCAAACACAATTGGTCTTTCACTTCTATCTTTCATTCGGTGACTGATTACAGCACCAACTCCATAAGAGGATGCATCGCATGCTAAGATAAGTGGTAACTCTGTGTCAAAATGTACTAACACTTTGTCAGACTGAAGAGCCTTCTTTGCCTTCTCAAATGCTTATTGACAGTTTTCTGACCAAATCCAGTCTGCGCCTTTGTGCAGCGATGCAGACAATGGTTGGATCAGTGTAGATAGGTTTGGAATAAACTTCCCATAATAGTTTAGCAGAGCTAAAAATGACCTAAGTTTAGTTACATTTCTTGGAACTGGAGCCTTCTGAATGGCAGTTGTTTTTTCCTTCATAGGATGAATACCTGTGGCATCAACGACATGCCCTAAATAGGCTACACTGTCTTGCATGAATTCACAGTTTTCTCGCTTTACTCTGAGATTGTAAGCTTCTAGCCTCTTAAGAACTTCCTTTAAGTTAGCCAGGTGGCTTTCTGCATCTTTACCAGTTATCAAAATATCATTAAGGTAGCAGATAACACCATCCATGCCTTGAAGTACCTGATCCATTATTTTCTGGAAAATTGCAGGAGCACTTGCAACACCATAAGGCATACGGTTGTATTGATACAACCCTTTTTGAGTGTTCATTGTCAGGTAATGCCTAGAGCTTTCCACAAGCTAGACTTGCTGATAAGCCTGGGATAAGTCTAGTTTGGTGAATTTCTGACCTCCTGCTAATTTTGCAAACAAATCTTGAGTTTTTGGAAGCAGATATTGATTCACATTTAACCAGGGATTTATGGTGAACTTGTAGTCTCCACATAATCTCACACTGTCATCTTTTTTAGGTATGCACACTATTGGAGCAGCCCACTCACTAACCCCTTCTGCCTCCAGTTTAGTCAGTTCCTTTTCCACAGCTTCTCTTAGTGCATAAGGCACATTTCTTGGTTTATGGAACTTCGGTCCTGCTTCTGGAGCTACGTGTAGCTTGGCTGTAATACCTTTCAGTTCAGGGTTGAACACTGATGCATACTTGGCGCGTACATCTTCCACTGTTTCTGGAGCCACTCTATTCACGTGTGACCAGTCTAGCTTCAACTGTCTAATCCAGTCTCTACCCATCAGAGCAGGGCCTCTTTCTTTTACTACTAGTAGTTCTAGTTTTTCAGTGGTCTCTTGACATTTTACTTTTGCCCTGAATTTACCCATCAGTTGCAGTGACTTTTGCTGTACGTTTTAAGCACACAATTTGCTGGACTAAGTTTGACTGACTTAAATCTGCACTTGTACAGATTTTCAGATATCACTGTCACTGTGGCACCAGTGTCTAGTTCCATCTTCACTCGTGAACCATTTACACTGACATACATATAATAAGGTTTTACAATGTCACCACTGCATGTGTTCATTTCAAACAGACCAAGATCTTGGACTGTCAAATGTCAGATCTGGAACAGTGTCAGAGCTCGGTGCAGCTTCCATTTTGCACCGAACCATAACATCGCTGGCTACTCTGTCTTCTCTGATGTCGTGTGACAGGAGTTGGGTGCCATTCCGATCTCCTTGAAACAAGTGAGTGCTGCCTCGATCTGTAGGATGGGGCGTGTCATCAGTCGGGCGCTGGTTCCCTTGGTCGTTCTCCAATAGCCTCCTTCTTTGTGTGTGCGACAGGCTTTGGCTATGTGTCCCTTTTTTACACTCATGACACTCACTTTCTCTAAACCTGCAGTCATTCGGGCTGTGACCTTTTCCACCACAACGATAACAGGGCCTTCTGGTGGCTGCACATTTTTCAGCTTCATGGTACTTTGCTTTAGCTTTCTTGTCTACTACATGAGCCTTGAAAACTTTCTGTGCAAATTGCTGTGCACTGTCCTTAGTTACTTTAAAAGAGAGCACCATTTCTACAGCAAGTGACAGCGTCAAGTTTTTGGTGTGCGCGGTGCAAAGCAGCCGATCTCTCAGTTCACTGCTCTTTACCCCACAGGCAAATCTATCATGCAGTGCTTCATCTAAGAAAGTCCCAAATTTACATTTAGCTGCTAACTTTCCTAAATTTGCCACGTATTCACTGATCGTCTTGTTGTCTTTGTGGTTTCTTCTGTGAAACTTGCACCTTTCTGCAATAAAATTGGTCTTCGGTACGTAGTGCTGCTGCAGCAAATTCACCAGCTCCTCATAGGTTTTTTTAGACGTTTTTTCTGGTGCACATAAATCCATCAGCAAACTGTGATCGTTTCCCCGCCACCGTGAGAAACACCGACTTAGTTTTCTCCTCTTCAATGTCTAAGTCGTTTGCTGCAAAATACTGCTCAAGACTCTCAATGTTGTCAAAACTTTCCTCACTTTCCTTGAAGTGAAAATCTTCTGGCTTTCCAAACGCCATCTTCCTAGCTTCGATTTGGCGGTCCCTCTACTCACCAAAACGCTCAGGGGTGAAGTCAAACAATACAGGCATGTGATCTGAAAAAACATTGTCACCGATTTCCAAATTACAAACAGAGACATCGCAAGTTAAAACGAGGTCTGCATCAGGCCTCACTCTGCATCAGGTCTCACTCTGCATCAGGCC
>NC_056499.1:54353279-54355001 GCF_014905685.2 Nematolebias whitei | reverse complement strand
ACTCTGCATCAGGTCTCACTCTGCATCAGGCCTCACTCTGCATCAGGTCTCACTCTGCATCAGGTCTCACTCTGCTTCAGGCCTCACTCTGCTTCAGGCCTCACTCTGCATCAGGCCTCACTCTGCATCAGGTCTCACTCTGCATCAGGTCTCACTCTGCATCAGGCCTCACTCTGCATCAGGCCTCAGTCTGCTTCAGGCCTCAGTCTGCTTCAGGCCTCACTCTGCTTCAGGCCTCACTCTGCATCAGGCCTCACTCTGCATCAGGTCTCACTCTGCAACCACTGCTCATGCTCTCCACCTGTTCACCTCCATACTTAAGACCCCTCCAGTCACTCAGTGCCAGATTCTTGAACCTCATCAGTACTAGAAATCCAACGTACCTTGTCTTGTCTCTTGCCTCATTTTGAACCCTCGCTGGACCTACGGGCGGCTGTGGCTGGGTAGTTAAAGCAGACATCCTCCAATGTAAGAGTTGGGGGTTCTAATCCACCAGCAGTCACATGCCGAAGTGTCGCTGGGCAAGACACTGAACCACTCATAGCCTCTGATGTGTGTCTCATCTGTGTTTGAATGTGATAAAGCTCTGATTAGTCTCTTTAGAATGATTTGTTCAATTAGCTTTGTAGAGATGGAGTGCTGTATGAATGGGTAAATGAGGCACAGATTGTTGTGTAAAGAGCTTTGAGTGTCTTGATCAGATAGAAAGGTGCTATATAAGTACAGTCCATTCCATTTACCTCTACGATCTCCGTCTGCTCCGCTGCTGCAGTTCACTCTTCATGAGAGACGTCATCAGCTCCAGCGTGACAACAGCACCTGCTACTCCATCAAGACAGAAGGTTGGTGATGAGGTTATAAGTATCATTATATATGTTGTTTGTTGTTGTGGTTTCTCAGTTTTGTCTCCCCCCCCCCGCAGGTCTAGAGGCAGACTTCAACGATGTTGATTTGTGTTCTCTTTATACCTCTTTCTCTCTTTTATTCCTATCTCCTTCTTTACCTTTTTACCTTTCTCCCACTTTTCTTTGTTTTCTTTGTTTTTTATCATCCCCGTGTCCATCACACCAGAAACAAACCCAAGGCCAAAAAAAAAAAAAAAAGGCAGAAGGTTGGTGATGATCGTAGTACCCCTCCACCTCCTTATCCACGTTCACGAACACTTCTGTCTTGACAGATCGGACCCTGACCTTCACCAGAAGCTGTTTATTTCTCAGTAAACATTTTAAACCATCTGAGTTGGGTGTTGTGCTGATCCAAACCGGTTCTTGTCAAAGACCTTGTAGTATTTTCACAGCATGGCTTTAACTCAGCCATTTTTAAAGAGTTGAAATTTGGGGGCAGCGTAGCTGAGAACATTCTTAATCATATACTGAAACCAAGTCAAAAATCCAAGATGTCTGCCTTAGCTAAAAATGAAAAAATATGATGAGTCAGCCATTTTAAGAGCTACTCAGCTAAAATCTGGAGTAGTGGTAGCTGACAGTGAACACCAACACATGGTAATGTCCAATCAAGTTTTTAAATTGGCAGACCCTTGTCAAAGTTTCTCCAGGAACTTTCTAGTGGTGGTCTTACTCTAGTTACTCTAGAGTGCTCCTGCTGACATGGAAGATCTTTAGTTTCCTCAGCAGGTAAAGACGTTGGACCTTCTTATAAATTGAGTCAGTGTGCTGTTTGTGTCCATCTCTGTGAGAGACACGTTTGTGTCCATCTCTGTGA
>NC_056499.1:54351602-54353269 GCF_014905685.2 Nematolebias whitei | reverse complement strand
CACGTTTGTGTCCATCTCTGTGAGAGACACGTTTGTGTCCATCTCTGCGAGACACGTTTGTGTCCATCTCTGTGCCAAGGTGCTTAACAGCATCCACCTGCTCCACCTGCTCCACCTACTCCAGCTGTTCCACCTGCTCCACCTGTTCCACCTGCTCCAGCTGTTCCAGCCGCTCCAGCTGTTCCAGCTGCTGTCTGTGGATGGTCAGTGGTTTAAACAAAGGTTCTGGTATTTGGGCTCGACCCCCACAGCTCCTTTGATTTTGAAATGTTCAGCTCCAGTGAGTTGAGTGAGAACCACATGTGCAAACTCAGAAGGGATGAAAAAGGTGACAAAGTGCATGTGCATAGTGCATGACAACCCCCCCCCCCCACCCACAGGAGGATTTAGTAAATTTGTAACATGTAAGTTAATCATTCTGGTACTTCAAGAAGAAAATTAGGGGAAAACACAACATACTTCAGGTATAAGACATTTACTAACAAATCCTAATTTAATGAGGACATAAGTAAGAAATATGGTGTCAACCAAAGAATAAATAATAAACAACAACAACAACAAGCCAAACACAGCAGAATATTTTGCTAACAGTAAAAACTCATTTCTCAAATGTTTTGGCCTGGAGAAAACTTTTAATGTCTGTGGGTTCTCCCCCAGAAATTTTAGAATAAAATAGATGTTATTTCCTGCATTCTGGTGTATTTTAACAGGTTGTTAAACATCTGCGTTTACCTACATAAGTAAACACTTGATTCAATAATTATTTTAGAGACATCAACAAAATAAAGTCAGGTCCTCTGGACAGATTAAAAAATGTTGAAATTACTGAGCATGAATCAGAATATTTTAGAGACGCCTCGTTCAACTAGTCCATATCTGCATCACCCTGTTTTTAAACTCACTCCTATGGAAAAGATAATGAAATTAATGTGACACAATTTATCACAATGACTTTAGGGCTGCACTTGACTTTTATTTTGTTAACTTTTTATTTAGTTTTATTCGTAACAACATGCTGTTGTGATAAGCAATGGTGACAACTGCATGTTTAAAAATAAAAATATGAACTTTAGCCAATGAACAGGTGACATTTTGAACCGACAGTTCAATTCAGTTTATTAGAACCAAGTCACAACACAAGTCGTCTCAGGACACTGAACAGAAACATTAATTTATACAAAATAGTAAGTTAACACTATTTATGTGAGGAGCAGACGGCTTTGAACAGTGAGTTTAGAGGACGTTTTACAGTTTTCTGATGTAGTGTAGACGTGCTCCTAACAGAAAATGACCTGGCATCATGCAGCCTTCACAACACCAAACTACACTGGGCCAAGCAACAGTGACACACACACAAACATCTTTAGTCAGTTTTGTCAACCTGCATGTAATTATTAAAACTAAATAATTTACACGTTCCCTCTTACCTTGGTGCCACCACAGTTTCTGCACTTTGTAACTTTTGTTCCTCTTTCCTTCACAGTCCACCTGGAGTAACGTCCACCTCCTTCTCCCTCTCCCTCTCTGAGAGGGTTGAGGGCAATCAAGGATTGTGAAGAGCGATGGAGCGTCACAAAGACAGAGGTCAGCTTTCAAACACACAGGACCTTTGCACAACTTCTATAACTCCCTCCAGGTAGACAACGGACACAAGGCGTTCTTTGATG
>NC_056499.1:54350111-54351502 GCF_014905685.2 Nematolebias whitei | reverse complement strand
CATTACATTTTTTAAGGACACATTACATCAAAAAGAGGAAAAAAAATTACATTTTGATTCTTAGTATATGATTTTTTTTACCTGCCTTATTGACTTTGCAATGAATACTCTAAATATAAAATATAACCTCTGACTAAATTCATTAGTGATTTATGTGAAGCTCATGTTGTGTACAGCTGCTGACGTCTTTATACTTGTGTCCAAAGAGTGAGACCTTTTGAAAACCTTTTTTTAAAGGTTCTTTGGACTTTTGAAAGATAATTTTAGGGTTTTTTTTGTGTGTTGACAAAAGTTGACTCATCCTTTGAGTTTAAGACCGTTTTTAATTAATGATCCGTAGGAATGGTTTAACAAACAAAGATAAAACTGTTTTCTGAAAAGGATCAGGTACTAAGGAAAGTGAAAGTACAGACATTATTTAACTGACCAGTTGAACGGTTTAACAAAACGTCTGTTTTCTTAGAAGTTAAACTGTAACGGCTCCAGTGAAGGGTGTCTGTTTTCTCTGAAAAAGTTATGGATAACTTTACACCTGCAATCCCATAACGGTAACAAGTTAACAGAAAAATGAAAAATAGCTGATCTACAGAAACAAACAGCCAATCTGACCTGTTACGTCTAAAATCTCTGTAGAAAGCTGCAGTGATGCTCACATAAAGCAGCTGGGACCTGCCTGCCCAAGGCAGCCCCTGTTACCATCACCTGGTTGGGATCTTGATCTTCTATCAACTTTAATGTGGCACAAACTGCAACGTGTACCCCACAAATTTTATACCTAAACCAGGGCTTCATTTGTAAATGGATCGATGCTGGAATGCAAATAGTGGGCGGCTGGCCCCGGGGGGTGGGGGGTGTTTGCTTGTAGGTCCCCCCCCCTTAAATTTGTGAATCCTTTGTGTATTCTTGCTGCACATGACAGATGCTACAATACTTTTAGGGAAATACTACACACTGCACACAAATCAGAGTTTGGTCACTCTCATCCTTCTTTTCAAGCCCTGAGAGTCTGAACATTATAAACATTTCTGACTCTAATAACAAGAAAGTTATAAAAGCATTTGATTTATACACCTTATTTTATTTTTTTTCATTCAACCTTTATTTATACAGATTAGTCTAATGTATTTATTTGAATAATCCCCCTGGCTTTTATTTATTTGTTTGAATGTTTATTGATAGCTGTCGTTGTAATGTTTTACTTTTAATAAAGATTTTCATTTAAAATTTTTAAAAAAAAGATGCCACACGGTGTACAGGTGTTCAACTGCCATTTTATCTGAGCATCAATTATCAACAAGATCCGCATTAAACAATAACTGAATTACAATGTCAATTATTTTTACAATGAAAAGACTTCATTCAGTAAGAATGGTTAAATACTGATTTTTTTT
>NC_056499.1:54345881-54350011 GCF_014905685.2 Nematolebias whitei | reverse complement strand
GTCGATAGAAACAGGAAACTTTTTATGAAGCTTCAAACACACATTTTTATCAACTCATTTCACTTCAGTGTTGTTCAAAAACTCCCAAAGCTCGTGAGTTTTTATTTGACCACTCTTTCACTGCAACATATTTAATATTGATTTATTTTTAAGAACAGTCAGGTGAAACTGTGTGACTGCAGCAGAAGAAGTAGTTACTGTTCTGATCATATTTCAACAGTTATTTCAACAAATAAACCAGAATTATGTTAAATATTTTAATATAAACTCATCCATTCTATTAATCTCCATCACTCTGCGTCTGTTTCTGAATACAGGATGTTTCAGTGTTGATCGCATCATTTCCGAGCTGTCCCTGAACGCACCATGAAGCCGTAACAACGTGTGTAGAAGCGCAACATGTTTTCAATCAGTCTGACCGCAGCTTCTTTCAGCTGTTTGGACCTTCGAGTCCATTTCACAGAACTTCTGGGTTTAACGTTCACCGAACCGAGTCTTATTGACTTTACATCGTTTCATTTCTGGACCAATATAAGAACCAGAACAACTTCTGACCCAACATGAAGAACCGAACACTTCTGACTCACTGAGCACTTTAATAAAACACGCACGCGCACAAAGCCTCTCCCAGTGATAAAAAGTCCTGAAATCAAGTTTCAGACTCACCCAGTTTAGTCTCTAAATGTCTCCGCGTGTTCCTCCGTCTAAAATGGAGCTGAACTCGGAAACACTTTCGCTTTTGATTTTGCGCGTCCACGTCGGTTAACTGTGCACGCGCGAGCTGCTGCGTACAGTGGTGTCAGAGGAAACCATGAAGATCAAACTGGTCCCAGTCAGTATTGATCAATAGTAAAACAGGATCGATGCTTAAATTTCAGTTTCTATGAAGGAAAGAGACATTTCTTTTATTTTGTGTTATAGTTTCTGTGCAGTTCTAGAAAAACTGATATTTTGTGTACTTTGTATACATGATGACAATAAATCAATAACTCCAGACATAATAATACATGGAGAAAATAGTTTTTGTTCTGTTCCAGTGTTTCTGAACAAACATTTTATTATGATAATAAAATATTTCTTGTTTATTGACGTTGCTCAAAACCTGTCCTGGGTTTTAATTATTAATCCAAAAAGGAAAATAAAATATAATAAATCACAAAATGACTTGTATGTCATGATTTTGTTCATATTTATCAATGTGATGCTGCATCCATGTGATGTATTTTAAAGTGTGTATTGTATAAATGTTGCAGCTTGTATTTAGTTTGATCACATCAACCAAATTGTTGCAGTTTGGATAAAAATAAAAAAAAACATAAATCATCTACAATAAATTAGTTCCAGTAAGATGCCACATGTGGAGCCGACACGACATCGTTCTGAAATAATGAGCGTATACGACGGTTGCTGTTACGTGTTGAAGAGAAACTAATTGGACCAAGTTCAAGTTTGGATGGATCAAAGAGTGATGATGCTGGAATCTGTCCTGTTCTACTTTGAAATAACAGAAATACTCCAGCAGGAAGTGCATTTGGAACAATACTAAATTAGTTCATATGAATTATGATATTATATTTTAAAACAAATTCTTGATGTGTCATTAGTGATCCATCAAAGTTGATCAAGTGATGAACTGAGACGATGTTGTGAGTAAACCAATGAAGGTCAAATAAGGATTAGTTTTGATACAAGATGTCTTTATTGTTCCAAATGTAATATCTGTGTGAGGAAAAATGATGTTTATAAATCAATGAGCAGGAGAGAAGCATCTGTTGATGAAGGTTAGATGGTTTGGAGGGGATTGTTTCAACATTATAATTACAAAATGATATGAAATTTAGGCCTCCTAATTTAGAGAAAATAACATTTGTATGAAGTTCCAAATTGAAATTGAGTTCCTGATGAATTGTTGAAGTCAATTTATTTTTTGATAGAATCACTCAGCCCTCTGTGAATAGCAAGCAGCCATCAGGGCACTAACGATCTATTATTAGACTCATGGTCCTCCTTTTACATGTGAACAGCTGGTTCTGGATGTCACCAACAAACTGCTTGGTCCACCATGAGAAGGTGCTGCTTATAAGACTGAGTGTGTTGCAGCTCCTCAGACTGAAGAAGTCCTTTGGATAAAAGATGAAATGTTTCAACAAGAAGAATCGTCCAGAGGACCTGACTCAACCTTGTTAGATTAGTTTTACATCGTTTATGTTAAATATTATTCAAATAAATCAGATTTATTTATACGGCACATTTAAAAACAGCTGTGGTCAAAGTGCTGCACACAAACAGTAAAAAGATAAAAGCAAATAGAAGAGAACACAAAATAAAATGTTTTTATAATGCATCAAATAAAGTGTACAAAAATAAAACATTAAACTGATGCTGTAATAAAATCCAAAGAGTAAATATGTTTTTTTAAATGAGACTTAAAACATGAAGAATTGAAATAATTTAATCTTTGATTGAATATTTGACATTAAATGAGCCACTTTCAAAATAAAAGATGGAGAAAAGATCATTTCAAACTGGACTTAAAAGAGATAAAACTGATGAAATGAGTTTTATAAATGTCCAGAACCTTCTGACAACACGAGTAACAAAGTGACAAACTTTGTTTTGATGTGAACTTTTTCAGCTTCATTGTCTCCAAACATGAAAGTGATGAAAAGCTTCAATTCGATTCTGTGTCGGTGCAGAAACAGGAGCAGAGTTTCTGATCACTTCAACATCTCTGAGCTCACAACTGAAGAATCACAACAAACATGTCTGCTCAACTGGAAACAGCACAAATCAAACCAGTCAGCGCTCCCAGCTGACACCAGAACATCTGTGAGAACAGAACATCTGTCCCTCCACAGTCCACAGGAAGAAAAGCCACTCACTCCCAGGAAAATAAGAATCAAACTGGTCGATTCTCATCCTGAGCTCTTCCTGTTTGGACCTTCTCTCTAAGACAAAAATGGCGTCTGAGCTGAAGCTGCAGCTTCTTCTTCTCTTCCTGTTTCTGTGTCAGCTGATGCTTTCTGCTCCTCCTCCTTTCCGTTTACAGGAAATGAGCTGAGCTGAAGAAACATGAGGAGTTGATGAAACAACACCATCACTCTTCATGCTTTCTGTCCCCGTGTGTTTACACGTCATCTCCACGTGCACATCAAGAACAGAAAGCTCTTGCACTTTATTCTCATCAAGTCCACTTCATTTAGTTTCTTCTTCAAATGGGCTCCAAGCGGGTCAAAGGAGAGCGGAAGCAGCAGCACACCTGGGCTCCATCAGCTGCTCTTTATGAACAGTGTGACAGCTTCTTTGGTTTCTGAGCAAAGATTCTCTGATAAATCAGAGTTTCTTCTTGTTCATTGAACTCGGAATGATTTTTCATTTGTTGCACGTTATTGTTGAACACGAGAAGCAGTTTGTTGTTGAAAAGATCAAACTGGAAGAGTCCACAGTTCAAGGAAACACCCTGAAAACATGAAATGTTTGGAGCTCCTTTCTTTGTGCTTTGAGGAGAACAATGTTGAAAACGTGTGAAATAAGAAGCCGTGATTTGTCTTTAAAAACTTCTCAAATGTAAAGAGTTTGTCAAAGTTCAAGAGAAGAAGCCTCCTCATGTGAGAGCAGCACAAACTCTGAATCACCGTTAAACATCTGGAGCTGCCTGAACACGACTCGCTGATGGAAAATTATCTTCTTTAATCTGCTGACAAACATCAGATTATTCTAGATTACAGATCTACTCTCAGTTTACACTCCTGTTTTTCTCTCATGGTATAAAAACTGTTCTGGTCCAAAGGATGTCTACGGTGTTTTGATGGAAACATCTAAATGTTCTGGGCTGATCTCAGCAACAATTCAGACATTTAAGAGCCTTTAAAAGCCTCTAATTGTGTCTGGTTCATGTTGGACCGACTTGAAAACATGAGCAGATTATTTCAGCTTCATATAATCTGTGTGGAGAGAGATTTAACCCAGATGTTCATGAACAGCACACTGGTTCATCTTCATCTATAAATCCCTCCTTGTTCTGCTGCTTCTTAAATCTCCTCCCACATGTCACATGGTCAGTGCAGTTACAGCGTGCGCTCTCAGGACATCATTACCTGCAGCGTCCCCTCAGAGCCCACTGAACTTGA
>NC_056499.1:54342249-54345781 GCF_014905685.2 Nematolebias whitei | reverse complement strand
AGGGTGAACTCAGACCAAGGTACACACTTCACAGGTGAAGTAATGAAGGAACTGTGGAAGACGCTAGGCGTCAAAGCCAACTTCCATATTGGCTACCACCCACAGGCTTCAGGCCAGGTTGAGAGAGCAAACAGGACTGTGGTGAGTATTTTGAAAAAATACGTAGCCGCAAACCACAAGGACTGGGACGTGAAACTCCCTCTGGTCCTCATGGCCATAAGGGCCACTCCACACACATCGACTGGCATCTCTCCTTTCGAGATGATGACGGGTCGACAAATGACTCTCCCTCTACACCTGTTGTACCAACCAGGCGATGCTGCCATGGCAACAGCCTACACTACGCAACAATACATGAAAGACTTGGAAAAACACCTTAAAAACACTTTTGCTTTCGCACAGAAAAACCTGGAAAAATCAGCTGAAGGACGCAAAGCGTACTACGACCAAAAGGCCTCTCACGAGGAACTCCAAGTGGGAGACAGGGTCTGGTACTACACGTTTGCCCCCACAACTGGGAGAAGAGAGTCCGGGACCGGAACTCTCGCCCGTAAACTGATGCCCAGATGGACTGGACCCCATCTGATAACAGACAAACTGTCTCCAGTTGTCTATCAGATAAAAATCAGTAAAGGCCAAAAAGAGCCAACTGTTAAATGGGTACATCGAAACCAGGTTAAACCACACAAGGCGTGCAATAACTCCTCAGGAGACAAAGATCTCACAAAATCTGACCTCGTGGGAATAAGGGTCACCCAAGCAGAAGATAACTAATGGATAATAAACTTAACCATAGTTTAAACTCACAGGACCTAAGAAACAAACAAATAAACGGGACAGCGTGACTGAATCTGGCAACCAGGGTGAGAAGAAGCAGTGAAACGATGTTTCTAGATGCTTAGTCACTACTCTTGTCGGTGTTGAAACGTTGTTTAATTGGTTTTGGTATTGTTTCTGAAGAAAGAATGAATTTTGTGTGTAGTTAAGTTAGAGACTAAGAGGCCTTTAACCATGCCAACATGCAGTTCATTTGTTAAATTGCAATCTTTGCGGAGTCAATGTAGATTAATGCTACCTTAAGTACCATAATCTACATTGATCTCACAACGCTTAAGCCGAACCTACTCGAACAATTCTATTCGGGGGGGATAGCTAATTCTTTTTGATGAGTCTCGCCATAGACTTCCAAAAACATTTATGGGGAAACCAAACACCCAATCTCAAGTCGTTCGTCTAAAGGACAACAGACAATTGAACCAAACTATATTTTGCCATGTAAAGCTAACTTAAACCAAGTTAGAAATGGAAAAATAGTTTGGAACCCTTTTCTATAGGTATAAACCCCTATAGTCACCCTTTTCAGCATGTTCCACCCCTTAACTGGTAGTTGTAGCTGTTCCCAATCATAATAGCTTACACACCAGGTGCATATAGTTTAAGGCCTTATGTAAAATCCCCTTCATAAGCCCACCTTAAACCACATAATTGCATGACACATTGAACCAGAACGGCACAGACTGGACGTCGCCCAGAGACGACCTTCGCTGGAGGCGACCTGCAATCCTGACGTTGGTCTCCACTCTTCATCCAGTGGCCGCATCTTCGGTTCAATCCAAGGGAACCCCTCTGTATGCTGATCAATCAACACTTCCAATCGTTGTGGATTTACCGTTGTGGATTATATGACTTTTTCCAATGGATTACAGACTCTGTTTCCAAGGGGTTAAAGCATTGCTACAATGGAATTACCGACGACGTTATGGAATTATCATCAACACAATGGAATTACCAAGAACATTGTGGAATTACCTTGACTTTTGTTTTCCTTGCTGGATTACTTTTGACCTTTGTTTTCCTTGCTGGATTACTCTTGACTCTTGTTTCCTTGCTGGATTACATCAAGACCAAGGACATTCGAAGGCGTAAGTTCATGTTTGGAACTCATCCCCATGGACAGGCGATGATTTCCAAAGGGGGGACTGTAGTGAACTAGGCCTGAAGGTCAAAAACCTTGACCTAAGGACCATTGGGACAGAACTGTCATTTCATTGATTTGCATCCAGAAATACAGGTTGACCCATCCTGAGACTTTCTTTCTTGAATCAATCAAGTAAAAAAAGACTATTCTCTATGATCATTACTATTTTACAAATGTTTTGATAATCAAATTGTGTTTTAGTTCAAACCATTTTTAAATGTTGAAGTGAACTAATCATTTAAATCAACTGTGAAACAGTAACAATGATCCTTAATCCTCATTCAAAGAAGAAATCAGGTTAATATGCATTTCTTGATTTTCTGTTTTCAATGAGCGAAGTTGTAAGTGTGTCGAAGTTCAAGTTTCGGTCAACTGAAAGTTTACTGAAAAGAAATGTCATGTTTAACTTTTACAGCAAGATACTGGAAGAGGTGACTCCACGAAGTCTGGTTTCTCCATAACAATCTTTCTGTCTGTTCTTAAACAATCTTAATCTTTTTCCTTGACTTTTCATAACACCTTACATCACAAAACACACCTCTGTTTTGGTCCATCGACCAATCAGGAGCTCTCAAATGAACCGGAAATAGAGCTCTTTAAAATGTCGGTACTTCCTAGTTCAACAGGTGAAGTTTTGAGTCGACAGTAGAGTTTGGAGGCGAGTTTTGAAACTGGAAAATCCTGACATGACCACAGAGCTCTTCCGAGTCTTATGGGATTATAACACTTTCCACCTCTGGGTGGAACTCTGACGGACTCCACTCGTGAGTCCACTCGTGAGGTGAATTTGTGTCGGACGGAATACCGTCACTACTTCGGACGATTCACAGCTGTTCCTACGGAGACGCTGAAAGGGTGCGTTAAATGGAACTTCGTACCAGGGACATCTCCAGGTAAAAAGTCGATTTATAACACCTAAGTGTACTGGGGAAGAAGCTGAAAGAGCCCGGAAAGTGCCGTTCTGAATGCTGACACAAACAAACCCCTCACCCATCTTTTCCTCCCTTTAAACTTCATCTTTCCATCTTTAAACTCTCCTATCTGCTAGCAAATTAATCCAGATGTTTTTCAGAAATGTCTGTGGTGAAGCAACGGAAAATCATGGCCGTATGGTTTTCCTGGTTGTAAAGCTGATTAATTATGTCGTTATTTTCAATTCTTGCCAATTAATGTAAATGTGTGATGTGTTAAACTTGATTCTGTTAATAAATGACCGCATTCATTTTGATGGGTCAAAGATAATTAACGTCTCAGGTCCACATTTTATTGCATTCAATGCACGTACATTATACAGTCCAGAAAAATGAAAGAATCCGTTTTAACAGTATGAATATATCTCATCCGTATGTCATACTACAGCGGAACAAAATAATCACGCGGAGGTGATTCACCAGACTCATGTGGAGGTGACATAAGGAGATCATGTGTAGGAGGTACAGCAAAATCCTTCTGAGGTGGTGATGGTTGACCTGGACTCTGACCCAGTTCGTCTTTGAGTTCCAGATATCCTTGCCCCTCGTCAGTGATTTTATTTGTGGCTGCGGCAATTTGTGC
>NC_056499.1:54322998-54342239 GCF_014905685.2 Nematolebias whitei | reverse complement strand
GCCTGCAACTTCCCTCAGCTCGTCCAATAACTCTGTTGAGTTCATGCAGTCCACCTGGTCACCATATAGATATAAGGAATCTGTGAGCAGCTTCAGAGCTGTGTCAAGCCAGTCCTTTTTATCACATGGAGCAACATTAGTATTCTCAGCTTTTGTTAAATCTGCCATGGTTGTATTTACTGTTCAGCAAAACCTATCTGGTTAAACCGTTGCAATCTTAGAGTTTTTCAACAAGTAAATGTTTGTATTTAAGTGAGCAGTGAGTTTCACACACTATTTTAGCTCTGGTTTCCATCAACAGTATTGTTATAAGCCAACTTTTCAATAAATGGGCACCTGTGTTTAGGCTTTACCCCATGAATATTGTAAGTAAATGCTTCCTGTGGCAGTGTTACTTAACATGAGCTTAATTCTAACAGATACAAGAGCCAGGCTATTTCAGTGTTTATTTACTCCAACGCACTTAAAATTAATAAACCTGCAATATTTTCTAAGAAGTCTGACAGCAACTTTGTAGTTTTAAACGCTCCTTAAGCAGTTTAATTTACCAGAATTTGCTATTTAAACAGTAACTCATGAACCAAGCTTGATTAACATTTAAAAAGAATAAATGAAAAGCGAGTTTGCAGCTCTCTGTTCTGAAAAACTGTTAAACTCTATTTTCAACAGCAGGTGGCGGTGTAAGCTTACTTTTACTGGTAGGAGTCACTGACGACTTCCTGTGAACCAAAAAAAAATAAAATAAAAACTTCCTGTGAACCATCCTGTTGACATCCGGTCGTTAGCCGTTAGCTACGATTAGCAACGCACGAACCCGGTCCAAATCAGCATTTATGGACGGATTTAAAGCTTAACGTGGCGTCGCTTCAAAAGCACGCTCTTTAGGCATACACTCATCAGGTTAGGTACGAATGTCAGGGCTTTATTCAGCTGTTTTAAACCACTTAAAGAAGACTCTGTTAACAACAAGCTTCATTTCCGGGGTCACGTGACTTTACAGACACGTGGACATCGGGGGTGGGCTTTTCGCACTGACGCCAGCGTGAGTGGACGTACACGGCGTTACGTCACCAGCTTCTCAGCAAATCAGAACGTTCCAAACAGCGGTCCTCTACCAATCACAGCTCGTGTGTACTCGCCTGAAGCTAGCAGTTAGCTTCAACAGTCCGGTCACATTATCGCTCATCAAAGCTTCGAAAATGCACATTTAACTGTGGGAATGTAGTGAATCAGCGTAGAAACAGCTCTGAGTCGGCGCTCAGCTTCACAGACAATGTTTCACCATTTAAAACACGACTCGTTCGAGTCCAGTAAACAGAACCGGGTCAGACCACCGAACCCCCGTGCATGCTAGAGTTTCAAACAGAATGATGCATCTTTCTCTCTGCTTACAGATTTAATACATACACAGAATGACAATTTCCAGCTTCAAAATGAACATCAACGCAATTCTACATCTTTCTGAACACCACAGCCGTGAATTATGTTTTTACCAAGGTCAAAACTTGGACTTTTTTATATGCCAACATGACGAGTTATTCCACAATATCTCAGGTCTCAGGTCACACATAATTTATCTCTTCAGAAACATTACGGGCCACCATTTATGTAGTGAGCTAAGGTGTTAACTTCACTACTAATTAATTATTCTTAAAGCTAGTTCAAGCACAAAGAATATTAATTGTTTAATTACAACGGATTCTTTCTTTTTCCGAGTTAAATTTCTGCCATGTGACCAAGATAACTGTGAGTGGAATGTTTAATCAGTGACATGAGATGCCATTTTATCTTTGACCCATCAGAATAAATGCGGTCATTTATTTAACAGAATCAAAATTTTACATCAAAACATGTACACATTGATTTGCTGATCTGTTTCTGATTAATAAACTTGGCACGCTTTACTAACAAGACAACAGAACATTACTGATTGAGGCTGATTCATCTCTGAAGGCAGCTAATTTGTTTTACTGGCTAATAGAAGTTTAAAGAGAAAAGAAATAGATTTAAGGATGAAAGTTATGGGTGGAACCAGAACATTGCACCCTTCCTCCGACATCCAGCTCAGCTTTCCGGTACACTTCAGGACGTCAACGGCTTGTTACCTGAGATGGTGGATACCTCCACTCCGGAACAGAAGTCCATTAGTACGCTCCCTTTTCAGCGTCTCCGGGTAAAGTAGCTGGGGGTCATCAGAAATCGTGACGAAGTACTCGGTTCCACCGAATAAGCTTCCTTAGAAGTGGAGCATTTACTGCTCGGGTTGAGTCACAGCCGAGGCAGGCTGTGACAATGCTGGACTGGAGAGACCTTTGGCACATGGTCAAATCCATCCACTACTTAGTTGAGTCTCAACTCTGACTGAAAGTTCCAGCAAGACTGGAAAAGACTAAGACTTCGAAGAAGACCAAGACTGAGACTGAGTTCCAGGACTTAGAAGACTCCAAGACTCCAAGACTGAATAGTTCCAAGAAGTGTTGCCTTTTAAAAGGGGTATCCACTTTCTGTTATGTGGTACTTCCCTTATTGGTTGAAACAACCAGCAGGGGTGTGGTTCTAGTGATGTCAGAGGGTCACTAGAAGTCAAGAGACAGCAGGAATGTTTTTAAAAAAACGGTTAGTACAGACAGAGAAATATTATGACGAGGTGAGACAAAGCAGGTGCCAGTTGCTCTTATTTACTATCTGAGAGTTTTAAAAACAAGACACTTCATTCCAATAACTCGTCTCTGTTTGTCTCTGACTTTCGACCGACATCCACTACTACTCCTCATTCAGACAGAAGACTAAATGCACACTTATTTTGTAAATAGGCATTTAACTGTATGATCAAAAATCTAATGAGGTTTAAAAATCATTAATACTGTTTCACAGTTGATTTAAATGAGTGGTTCACTTCAACATTTAGAAATGGTATGAACTAAACACACTTTTTGATTATCAAGATATTTTAAAATAGTACTGATAATGTAAAAAAAAGAGTGTTCTTTCAATTGATTAATTCAGGATACAATTAAATAGTCTCTTGATGAGATAATTTGTATTTCTGGATTCAAATCCATGAAATAACAGTTCCTGTCCCCTGAAGGTCTTCGGAGACAGATTGTTGTCGGAGGCCTAGTTCACTACAGTGGCCCTAAGGTGTAAATGAACAACATTTGAAAAAACAGAATTACAGTGCCTTGCGAAAGTATTCGACCCCCTTGAACTTTTCAACGTTTTGTCATATTTCAGGCTTCAAACATAAAGATATACAATTTTAATTTTTTGTGAAGAATCAACAACAAGTGGAACACAATGGAGAAGTGGAATGAAATTTATTGGATCTGTCAAACTTTTTTAACAAATTAAAAAACTGAAAAGTGGGACGTGCAATATTATTCGTCCCCTTTACTTTCAGTGCAGCAAACTCACTCCAGAAGTTCAGTGAGGATCTATGAATGATCCAATGTTGTCCCAAATGACTGATGATGATAAATAGAATCCACCTGTGTGTAATCAAGTCTCCGTATAAATGCACCTGCTCTGTGATAGTCTCAGGGTTCTGTTCAAAGCACAGAGAGCATCATGAAGACCAAGGAACACACCAGGCAGGTCCGAGATACTGTTGTGGAGAAGTTTAAAGCCAGATTTGGATACAAAAAGATTTCCCAAGCTTTAAACATCCCAAGGTGCACTGTGCAAGCAATCATATTGAAATGGAAGGAGTATCAGACCACTGCATATCTACCAAGACCAGGCCATCCCTCTAAACTTTCATCTGGAACAAGGAGAAGACCGATCAGAGATGCAGCCAAGAGGCCCATGATCACTCTGGATGAACTGCAGAGATCTACAGCTGAGGTGGGTGAGTCTGTCCATAGGACAACAATCAGTCGTACACTGCACAAATCTGGCCTTTATGGAAGAGTGGCAAGAAGAAAGCCATTTCTCAAAGATATCCATAAAAAGTGTCGTTTAGAGTTTGCCACAAGCACCTGGGAGACACACCAAACATGTGGAAGAATGTGCTCTGGTCAGATGAAACCAAAATCGAACTGTTTGGCCACAATGCAAAACAATAGGTTTGGCGTAAAAGCAACACAGCTCATCACGCTGAACACACCATCCCCACTGTCAAACATGGTGGTGGCAGCATCATGGTTTGGGCCTGCTTTTCATCAGCAGGGACAGGGAAGATGGTCAGAATTGATGGGAAGATGGATGGGGCCAAATACAGGACCTTTCTGGAAGAAAACCTGTTTGAGTCTGCAAGAGACCTGAGACTGGGATGGAGATTTATCTTCCAACAAGACAATGATCCAAAACATAAAGACAAATCTACAATGGAATGGTTCACAAATAAATGTATCCAGGTGTTGGAATGGCCAAGTCAAAGTCCAGACCTGAATCCAATCGAGAATCTGTGGAAAGAGCTGAAGACTGCTGTTCACAAACGCTCTCCATCCAACCTCACTGAGCTCCAGCTGTTTTGCAGGAAGAATGGGCAGAACTTCAGTGTCTCCATGTTCAAAACTGATGGAGACAAACCCCAAGAGACTTGCAGCTGGAACTGCAGCAGAAGGCGGCGCTACAAAGTATTAACGCAAGGGGGCCAAATAATATTGCACGCCCCACTTTTCAGTTTTTTATTTGTTAAAAAAGTTTGACACATCCAATAAATTTCGTTCCACTTCACGATTGTGTCCCACTTGTTGATTCTTCACAAAAAATTAAAATGTTATATCTTTATGTTTGAAGCCTGAAATGTGGCAAAATGTTGAAAAGTTCAAGGGGGTCAAATACTTTCACAAGGCACTGTACATTAGGCCAAAGTGGAAGTGGCCAGAATCACATTAGAAAAAACAGAATCACATTAGAAAAAACAGAATCACATTAGAAAAAACAGAATTACATTTGAAAAAACAGAATCACATTTGAAAAAATGGAATTACATTTGAAAAAACACAACAAAAACAACAAACTCACAACAACATTTGAAAAAAAAAACAGAATTACATTAAGCCAAAGCAGAAGTGTCCGGAATCACATTTGAAAAAACGGAATTACATTAAGCCAAACAGAAAGGTTTTTTTTTTTACTGTATTAATAGCATAAAACTGAGCAACAGAACAATATACAGTACACACACATCAGAGATATGTGTGTGTACTGTATATTCTAAAAAAGCTGTCAGGTCCTCTAGATGTTCAAAAAACAACAACAATAAATAAATAAATAAAATCGTAGAAACGTTTCATCTTTCATCCGAAAGGCTTCTTCAGTCTGACGAGCTGTATTCAGCTCAGTCTTATAAATAGCACCTTCTCATAGTGGGTCAACCAGTTTGTTGTTGACATTTAAATAGTTGTTCACATAATCAAGAAGGACCATCAGCCTAACAATGGATCATTAGCACCCTGATGGCTGCTTGCTATCCACAGGAGGCTGAGTGAAACTAGCAATAACAGCATTGTAAGAGGGGGACAGTTGAACATGGAGGCCTCCAGAGGACCTGACTTAACTTTTGTAGATTTTTCTACCTGGATTATTGAGCATGCATCAGGATGTACTGTATATTGTTCTGTTGTTTGGTTTTATGCTGTTAATAAAGTAAAAAAAAAAAAAAAAAAAACCTTCCTATTTGGTATCCTGATGCATGCTCAATAATCCAGGTAGAAAAATCCAAAAAAGTTCAGTCTGGTCCTCTGGACATTCAAAAAAACCCAAAAAACAAAACAAAGCAAAAAAAATGTAGAAACGTTTCGTTTCTCATCCGAGAGACTTCCTCAGTCTGAGGTGCTGTATTCAGCTCAGTCTCTTAAATAGCACCTTCTCAGAGTGGATCAACCAGTTTTGCTGCTGACAACCAAAACCAGCTGCTCACATGCTCAAGAAGGACCATCAGCCTAACAGTGGATCATTAGCACACTGATGACTGTTTACTGTTCACAGAGGGCTGAGTGATACTAGCAATCACAGCATTGTAAGAGGGGGGCAATTGAACACGTAGGCCTCCACCCCTGTTTAACGATGGACGATTTCTTTTCACAAAGATGGCCTCCTTTACTCCTCTCTCAAACCATCATTCCTCTCTGTCCAGGATGTAAACATCTTCATCCTTGAAAGAGTGACCGCTGGCCTGGAGATGAGTGTAGACCGCAGAATCCTGGCCTGATGATGTTGATCTTCTGTGCTGGGCCATCCTTTTGGCCAGGCTTTGGGGCCCTTTTGGGGCTTCCTATTTGGCTTAATGTAATTCTGTTTTTTCAAAAGTCATTCTGTTTTTTCTAACGTGATTCTGTTTTTTCAAATGTAATTCTGTTTTTTTCTAATGTGATTCCAGCCACTTCCGCTTTGGCTTAATGTAATTCATTTTTTTCTAACATAATTCTGTTTTTTTTTTCTAATGTTGTTGTGATTTTGTGATTTTTTTGTGTTTTTCTCAAATGTAATTCTGTTTTTTTTTTTTCTAATGTTGTTGTGATTTTGTTATTTTTTTGTGTTTTTTTCAAATGTTGTTCATTTACACCTTAGGGCCACCGTAAGATACCAACAAAAAAGGTTATATCATGTCATCTGGACCAATTTCTTTAAGGGAGAAACATTTTGTATTCCAGCCGTCTTCCATCTTTTGCATGTGCTAAAAGCCTGCTTCTGAGATTCCAACAGTTTGTGATTATCTACCTGGATGATTGAGCTTACAACTTTTTTTTTTGTTGAATATCAATGTATATACAGTAATGTTATGATTTAAACCCAGCCCTTGATGCCCATAAACCAAGCAGGCTGGGATTTTTCCCAGTTCTTCCAGGTGGCCACTCTGGGCCATGCATACAAAAATATGCATTTACACCCAAAATAATTTTCAAAAATTAATAGAATACAATCACAGGGCTCACTGATTTCTGACTGCATCTGAAGCTTTGCCCCTTTTCTCTGTTTTGAGTCACTAATTAGTTTTCAACAGTCAGAGCCCATTGAGATCCTGTCTTTAGGAGGGAAGGAGCATGATTTGGGTTAGGTTGCAGCATTTGGAAGCTCTGCATAAAGGAGAGCATCCTGTGCTCCAGCATCAACGTGTGGCATGGAGGCTGCACAGCTGCAGAAAGAAAAACTTTGCAGAGAGTGATGAAGGCTGCACAGAAGATGTTGGAGTCAGCCTCCCCACCATCACAGACATCTACACCTCTAGATGCAGGAAGAGGGTCACCTGCATCATGAAGGACCTCACTCACCCAGCACACACACTTTTTGCCCCACTCCCCTCAGGAAGGAGGTTGAGGAGCATTAAGTGTAGAACCACTAGACTGAGAAACAGCTTCTACCCTGAGGCTGTTAGACTCATGAATCTCTAATCAGGATAATCACAGTGAAAAAATCACATCATGTTGCTGCTGATCTGTTTCATGTTGCTGCTGATCTGTTTCATGTTGATGTGTTCATTCGTGCTCACACAGATTCATGTTCGTGCTGCTGTTCGACGTAATGTTTTTATGCTTTTAGTGCTCAGTGTATTATTTAGCTGATGTTTTTCTTAGTTCATATCTTAGATCTTATGACTGTTTTTCTTTTACATTTTATTGTTGGATGTAACTGGGACCATGTGTACATAATCTTGTTCCACCACATTTACCACATGAGATGCGAATGACAAATAAACCTCTCTGACTCTGACTCTGATAATCCTACCAAGGTGCTACATGAATTTCAGCTTCAGTTCTCTGAGACACAGTTTTGATTCTTTAAAATAAAAACATCTGACCACAGACCTCAGTCCAGCCCAACTGATCCTCTATTTACATTAACTTTGAGCATTAATCTTCATAATTCCTGCAGAGACAGAATTCTGTTTTTCCGGTTATTAAGGAAAGTTGCTGCAGTGATCGAAGACTCCTGCTCAGACTCAGGTAATTTTAGGTGAAGATGGCCCTCCATCCTTAGAACATACTGGTTTCAAGCACTGGTTTCAAGCCCAACCTACTTTCTGTTTTATCCAGGCTTGTGTTTTACCTCCTTGTTTTGTCCTCTTTAATCTTGACTTGCAGTTTCATGTTGGAGGAGGTTCATATCAGTTCACAAATCCTCCATATCCATCATCACCCACATTCGCCAGTCAGCATCAGATTATCAGATTAACCAGTCTGGATAACAAACGCACATGCAGAGGAGGAAGGTTATGAAAATGGAATTTACTGGCACATTTCTACCTTGTTTTGTTGTTCATTGTGCTCCTCATAGAGAAGTCACGGTCTGGTGCAGAAACTGAATACGAGCTGGTGCCTCAGATTAGATCACAGTGTTCCCAATGTTTCAGTACAATAGTTAAGCCTTCCTTAAAAAGCAAATGTTCTTTTAAATCTTTTTTACTTTCCTGTCAGACATTGTGAAATCAAAATATTTCATATTTTGTCAGGTCATCTTCAATTTTTGATACTACTGAGTTTGGTCATTCCTGCATTTCAGCCAGCAACACATTCCAAAGGAAGTCAGACGGGCAACTGAGGACGGTGACAAAGCACAAAAAGCTGTTTACAGCAGGTGATGATAAAACAGACTGGTCCAAAAGTACACAAAGGACTAAACTCTTAGAGGCAACGATGTTCTGATGATCTCCTGTTTGACAGTTCAATTCAATTCAGTTTCTTTATATAAAGTCATCTTAGGTCATTTGAAGTAAAAAACAGGCTAAATCATCAATCCAATTAAGTTCAAAACAAATTCAGATTTAAATCCAACTAGAGAATTGCATTTCCTGTGAAAATACAGTGTGAATGCTTATTGCTGAAGAACTTTCTGAAAAGCAGCTGAAATTAACTAAAACATGGTGAAATGTAGCTAAAATTGAAGAATAAGCCTACATTAGTAGAAGAAAGCAGAAAGAACACTTACTTGCTCAAGTTTAAATGAGCACAAAAATTAGGAAATAAGCTACAAACCTGAGATGAGTAAAAATAACTTAACAGTAACTGAAAAGGCAGAAAGAAGTGGAGAGAGCACATTTTTGCTGAATTAGGCTGAAACAAGTTTAAATGAGTGCAAAAATGTGGAATTAACTGAAAATTTTAAAATTAGCATGAAAAGCTAAATAATAACTGAAGTAGCAGAAAAAAGCTGAAAAGCAGAAATAAGCTGGAAAAAAAGGATAAGATGAAATTAGCAGAAAAAGAAGTTAAAAGAAGCACAAATATGTAGTTAGCAGAAGGAATCGGAAAGGAGCACAAAACAGCTAAAAAAAACAGCTGAAAATAGCTGAAAAAGAATCCAAAAAAGTTCAATCTGGTCCTCTGGACATTCAAAAACAAAACAAAGCAAAAAAAAAAAAATATATATATAGAAACGTTTTGTCTCTCATCCGAGAGACTTCCTCAGTCTGAGGAGCTGTATTCAGCTCAGTCTCTTAAATAGCACCTTCTCAGAGTGGATCAACCAGTTTGCTGCTGACAACCAAAACCAGCTGATCACATGCTCAAGAAGGACCATCAGCCTAACAATGGATCATTAGCACACTGATGGCTGTTTACTGTTCACAGAGGGCTGAGTGATACTAGCAATCACAGCATTGTAAGAGGGGGACAGTTGGACCCAGAGGCCTCCACCCCTGTTTAATGATGGATGATTTCTTTTCACAAAGATGGCCTCCTTTACTCCTCTCTCAAACCATCGTTCCTCTCTGTCCAGGATGTGAACATCTTCATCCTTGAAAGAGTGACCTCTGGCCTGGAGATGAGTGTAGACCGCAGAGTCCTGGCCTGATGAGGTTGATCTTCTGTGCTGGTCCATCCTTTTGGCCAGTGGCTGTTTAGGTTCCCCGATGTAAGACTGATCACAGCCCTCCTGACACTGAACAGCATACACAACATTATTCTGTTTGTGCCGGGGGACTGGATCTTTGGGATGAACCAGTCTTTGCCGTAATGTATTTTGGGGTTTAAAAGCCACTGGGACGTTATGTTTAGAAAATAAACGTCTCAGTTTCTCTGATACCCCCTCAACATACGGAATGACCACTGGTCTGGGTCTGGGTTCCTCCTTTTCACCTGATGGCTGACTGGAGTCCTGTTTGGGTTTCTTCTCTGCTTTCAGGAAGGCCCTGTTAGGATATCCACATTGCTCTAGAGCCTGTCTTGTGTGGGATTTCTCCTTCTGCCTGGCTCCTGAGCTAGTGGGGACGCTGTCTGCTCTGTGGTACAGAGTCCTGATGACTCCTAACTTGTGCTCCAAATGGTGATGGGAGTCAAACTGCAAATACTGGTCTGTGTGGGTGGGTTTGTGGTACACCTCAGTTTGCAAATGTCCTCTATCAGAGACTGAGACCTCACAGTCCAAGAAAGCCAACTTGCCATTTTTTACATCTTCTCGTGTGAACTTGATGTATTTATCCACAGAGTTGATGTGGTCAGTAAAATGTTGGACTTCCTGAGATTTAATTTTAACCCAGGTGTCGTCAACATACCTGAACCAATGACTTGGTGGTGTCCCTGAAAAGGACGTCAATGCTCTCTTTTCTACCTCCTCCATGTACAGGTTGGCAACAATAGAAGAAACTGGAGACCCCATAGCACACCCATGTTTCTGCCTATAATATTGCTCCCCATATGTGAAGTAGGTTGACTGCAGGCACAGTTTCAAGAGTTGACACAGTTGTTCTGTGGAAAGCGTGGTCCTGCTGCTCAGAGTGGTGTCTGACTTTAATCTTAAACTGACCACCTCTACTGCATCATCAACAGGAATGCACGTAAAGAGTGATGTGACATCAAAAGAGACCATTGTTTCATCAGTCTCCCTGATGACATCCCTCACCTTATCCACAAAGTCCATGGTGTTCTGTATGTGGTGTTCTGAGCTGCCAACTAAAGGGATGAGTACAGATGCCATCCATTGTTAGGCTGATGGTCCTTCTTGACCATGTGAGCAGCTGGTTTTGGTTGTCAGCAGCAAACTGGTTGATCCACTCTGAGAAGGTGCTATTTAAGAGACTGAGCTGAATACAGCACCTCAGACTGAGGAAGTCTCTCGGATGAGAGACGAAACGTTTCTACATTTTTTTTTTTTTTTTTTGTTTTTTGTTTTTTTGAATATCCAGAGGACCAGATTGAACTTTTTTGGATTTTTCTACCTGGATTATAGAGCATGCATCAGGATAGTTGAAAAAGAAATTTAAAATTGCACAAGGATGCTGAACCAGAACAAAATGTGAAAGGAGCAGTAAAAGATTCAACTTGTCTGCTGCCTCCTTAGATAGAGAACTTTACTAATTGGCTTTCATGTATGTGAATGTTCCTGTAAAGTGCCCTGAGACAACTTTGTTGTGACTTGGCTTTATATAAATAAACTGAATTGAATTGAATTAAAAGATTGTAAACAGATCAAAAGATTAGAAGGATGCAAAATAAGATCAATTAATTCCCTATGAAAGAAAAGTGGCAGATAAAGCTAAATATTTCAAAAAGCTAAAGTTGCACCAATACCAAAAGTCATAGCAAAATAGTCCTGAATGAACTGAACATTTTGATTTATGATTTGTTGAAATAGCTTGACAACTGCAGGAGAAAATTGTGCTGAAAAGAAAAATGGGTCTCAACAGTATGAATGCTTCATGAGCATTCATACTGTTACTGTCATTTCAATTACTTTTATTATAAAACAAAACCATCACATATTACACACAATGAAACACCAATTGGTAAAAGTTATTTATCTATGGAAGTCAGCAGATTGCATCCAAATTTTTTTCATCGCGTCTCCTTTTCATAACCTTCAACAGAAAGAAGCTTCCAACAGAACCAAACCCAGTGTGTGTGCGTATGGCACACGCACACATGCACCAGTGTGCAAAAAAAGTGTATGTAACCAAGACAAATATTTTAGTGCATTGATTAAATTCATGAAATATGTGACAGTTTAAAGAAAATTTAAAAACACTTTAAGTTAAATATGTTGTAAATATAGCTACAATTGTATTTCATTTATGCTGTAAAATGCTTAAAAACTGCTTAAAATGCACAAACATCAGTTAAAAGCAAGAAAAGTATAACATTTTGTTGCTGTATTTTATTTCTGCTTTATTGTGAAAAGCCAAAGGAAGTGTGAGCATTCAGGGGGTACAGCTTGATGAGAGTGACTGGGAAGCCAGGCACACCAGAAGCAACAGGTGCTTCAGCTTGGAGTAATTAAATGAGTTTCCTGATTGTTAACACAGTGATCGGTAATGGACGCTTGTTTGATGACTGCTTGATATAGAGCGAGCGTATGATATGATGTGGAGGGAAGGATTATTAATCAAAATTAGAAGAATGGGTATAAATGGTCGTATGTTTAGATGGATTAAGATTTTTTTAGAAGGAAGACAAATACAAGTGAGAATAGGGAAGGATTATTCTGAGAGTTGTAGTATAGAAAATGGGACACCACAGGGTAGTATAGTCAGTCCATTATTATTTTCAGTGATAGTTAATATGTTTAAAGAAGTAGAGAGTGGAATGGGATTTTCACTTTTTGCTGATGATGGGGCAATATGGAAAAGAGGAAGAAGTCTAGAATTTATTATAAAGAAGCTTCAGGGAGCAATTTCAGTTGTAGAAAAATGGTCGTATAAACGGGGAGTTAAATTTTCTGTAGATAAAACTAAAATAATGATCTTTATAAGGAAAAGAGTGGATGAGAAAATCAAGCTAAAATTATATGGTCAGGAGTTGGAAAGAGTTAAAGAATTTAAATTTCTCGTGTTGTGGTTTGGGCAGCAAGGTGGCGCAACTGGTAGAGCTGCTGCCTCTTATCAATCAACCTTTATTTATCTTATGCCCCATATTTGTCCCTGTGATGGACTTGCGACCCGTCCAGGGTGTACCCTGCCACTCGCACAGTGATTGCTGGACATGGGCACCAGCGACCCCCGTGACCCAAAGTGAAATAAGCAGGTAAAGATAATGGATGGATGGGTTGTGGTTTGATGAAAGAATGACATGGGGTGTACACATTAAGAAAATAATAGATAAATGTAAGAAAGTGTTAAATATAATGAGGTGTTTAGCTGGAACTGAGTGGGGAGCCGATAGAAATTCCTTGACAGCCATTTATACTGGATTAATTAGGTCAGTCTTGGACTATGGGTGCATATGTTACAACTTAGCAGCAGATACAAACCTCAGTAAGTTAAATAATATAAGTTAAATAGGGGGAGTGGTGGCGCAGAGGTTAGAGAGGTGGGCTTGTGATCCAAAGATCGCCGGTTCACGCCCCGGCCCCGACAACATCAAAATTGTGGGTGGGGTAGGTGAAACACCCACACTTGCCCCCACCCTCATTCGCCCCACTCTGGGCCCATGAGCAAGGCCCTTAACCCCCACCATGTGCTCCCTAAACAGGTCTCTCTTGAAAATGAGTTCTCGTGGCTCAATGAGACTAACCTGTATAAATAAAGGCTAAATGAAAAAAAAAAAAAAAATCCAATACCAGGCACTAAGAATATGTACAGGTGCTTTTAAAACGTCTTCAACAGCAGCATTACAGGTTGAAATGGGAGAAATGACTCTTAAATTTAGAAGGGAACAGCTATCTTTAACCTACTGGACAAATTTACAAGGACAAAGAAATGATCATCCAACATTAGAGGTGCTTAAATCAGGTTGGGAAAAGGAAAAAATAAAAAGCTTTGGGTGGATGATAAGTCAAGTCAACTTTATTTATAGATCATATTTAAAACATAACCTGTTATCAAAGTGCTTAACAACAACAACAACAACAACCAATCAATCAATGAGTAAAATTAAAGAGAAAAAATATATATACAATGCACTAATAACTGAAGAATTAATAAAAAGCATTTAAAACATAGGGTCACAGATTAAAAATAAAACACTAGGTCAATTTACACTGTGTGAAATGCCTGAGAGAACAGATGTATTTTAAGCAGGGATTTGAAGTGAGGAAGGGAGGTGGCCTGCCTGATGTTGGGGGGCAGGTTGTTCCAGAGTTTGGGCCCCATGACTGAAAAAGCCCGATCTCTGAGCTTCAGTCTTGTTTTTGGAACAGCCAAAAGCAGCTGATCGGATAATCTCAGGGCCCGAGAGGGAACGTAAGGTTCCAGTAGCTCAGAGAGGTAAAGGGGTGCGAGGCCATTTAAGCATTTGAAGGTCAACAAAGAATTTTAAAAACTATCCTAGTACGAACAGGGAGCCAGTGAAGGGAGGACAGAACTGGAGTAATATGTTCAGACCTACGAGTTCCGGTTAAAAGCCGAGCAGCAGCATTCTGGATGAGATGAAGACGTGAGATGGAGGCCTGGCTGATCCCAGCATAGAGTGCGTTGCAATAGTCCAATCGGGTCGTGACAAAGGCGTGGACTTTCTCAAGGTCGGGTCTGGACAACACTGGCTTGAGCTTAGCTACCTGTCTGAGTTGGAAGAAGCTTTTCTGCAGAACAGAGTTGATTTGTTTGTCAAACTTGAAGTCAGAGTCTAAAACCATCCCGAGATTTTTACCAGACTGCTTCAGATATGGCTGAAGAGAGTCCAGGTTGACAGGATCAGTGGTGGCAGTTGAGCTAGGGCTAAAGACAATGACTTCAGTCTTCTCATTGTTAAAACTTAAGAAATTTGAAGCCATCCAGACCTTAATGTCGTCCAGACATTTTAACAGAGGGTGAATGGAGCAAACACTTACTGGTTTCACAGGCAGGTAGATCTGGCAGTCATCAGCATAGCAATGGAATGAAAGACCATGTTTCCTCAGGATGGACCCCAGTGGGAGCAAATAAAGTGAGAACAGAAGGGGTCCAAGTTCGAACCCTGTGGGACCCGGCAAGAAAGAGGGAATGAAGCGGATACATTATTACCAACCTTGACACAGAAGCTCCTGCCACTCAGGTATGAGCGGAACCATTCTAATGCAGCACCTGTGATCCCAACCCACTGTTCCAGCCGTGATATAAGGATACTGTGGTCAACAGTATCAAAAGCAGCAGTAAGGTCCAGGAGCACAAGTACCACAAATTGACCAGAATCGTTTGATATCATAATATCGTTACAAACCCTTACTAATGCTGTTTCATTGCTGTGGAGTTGCTTAAAACCAGACTGAAAATTTTTGAAGATTCTGTTCTCATTCAAAAACTTGTTTAATTGAATGAAAACCATTTTCTCCAGGATTTTGGACAGGAAGGGAAGTTTTGAGATTGGTCTGAAATTTGAGCAAGTCGAAGGGTCAAGTCCAGGTTTCTTAATTAACGGATGAACTACTGCATGTTTGAAAACATCGGGAACCACACTTGTCACAATACTACTATTTATAATAGTAAGAACAGAGGGTCCAATCGTGTGTAGAACTTGTTTGAAAAACGACGCAGGAATGGGGTCAGCGGGGGAACTGGAGGGTTTCATATGGCCAACGACTTTGTTTAGAAACGGGAGTGAAATGGGTTCAAACTGTTTGAAGACAGCTGAGCAAGGGACAAAGACAGAGGGGTCAGTTGTGGACTCTACCTTATCAGCAAAGTATCTGGTAAAGTTGTTGCAGATGTCAACAGAGGCCTCCATGTTGGCAGACCGAGGTACGTTTAAAATGGAATTTATGGTATTTAAAAGAACACGGGGATTATGACTGTTTGAAGTCAAAGTCAAAGTTAATGAAATCCATTTAAATCAACTTGATATGTCAGAAAGTTCCATTACCCACAATACCACCTTGGGCACTTCCTGATGATACGGTAGATTTTTCATTATTAGAAAAGAAAAACAAGAATAAATATTTTACTATGGATAAATATATAGTACAGGAATACATTAATCAGTATTATAATTATGTACATATATACACAGACTCATCTAAAAATACAACTAATAAAATGGGCATAGCATTCATAGTACCACAATTTCATATTAAGGTAGGAAAAAGGGTTAGTGATGGAGTATCAGTTTATACAGGAGAAATGCTCGCTTTACTTTTAGCAGTTCAGTGGGTAGAAGAGGTAAGACCATTAAAATCAATCATCTGCTCAGATTCTAGTTCATCATTGTCCAGTTTGCAACACAACCAGTCAGATAGTAGACTAGATATATTAATTGAAATACAACAAACACTCTATAGGATCAACATGATGGGGATTACGGTAAATTTTATATGGGTTCCAGCACATCACGGGGTTTTGGGGAATGAAAAGGCAGACAGGATGGCTAAGGAGAGCACTAGTCGGGACTTGGTTGATATTAATGTTAGGTTTAGTATAACAGAAATAAAGGGTATAATAAAACAAAAAATGAAAGAAAAGTGGCAAAAATTATGGGAGGAAGAAAGGAAAGGGCAGTGGTTTTATAAAATCCAAAGGAAAATTGGAGAAAGGAGAAGAACATAAAGAAACAGGAGAGAAGAAACGATTATTTCACGACTCAGAATTGGGCACACTGGGCTGAACAGCACATTATGTTTAATAGGGAAACATCAGACGGGGACATGTGAGTGTGGAGAAGAAGAAACCATAGAACATATTATATTGCATTGCAGGAGATACCAGGTTCAAAGAAACAAGTTGATTAGACATCTTAGTCAAATGAAAATGAAATTAGACATTATTGATTTATTGCAGAAAGATTCAGGAAACAGAGGCTATCAAGCTATATTTTATTTTTTTTAATGGTGTAGGTTGTATAAAATGATATAAAAGGAAAGAGATTTTTTTTTTTGTCATGTGGTCCACACTCCTTACCAGTTGGTGGCGGTAATGCTTCCTTCAGTTGTTTGACAACCGCCAATAAAACAAGAAGAAGAAGACACTTATTTGATTGGATGGACCATAAATCAAAAGTCAGCAGAAAGTCAAATAGATGATCTTAACGTCAGCCCAACGGTTCCACTTCCAAACATACATCCATGGTTATTCACAGACACAACAGTTGATTTAAAAATATTAGAACAAAATAGAAATGGATTGATTTCAAATACAGTTATCGATCACATCAGTAAATATTATGGATATGTAAAAATATATACAGACGCTTCAAAAAAATACAGCAGGGCAAATAGGGGCAGCATTTATTGTACCAGAGTTTGGAGTTAAAGTAGAGAAGATATTAAACAACAAATTATCAGTATACACCGGAGAAATGGTCACAATATAGTTTTTCTCTTCACTTGAACTGGGACCAGAGTCTGTATGTACTGAACTACTAAAGCAGGTACTGTTTTGTTTTATTTATTTGCTCAAAGAGTGAAACGGCCATTAAGTTTTGGGCCTCACCGCTCCCAAGCTTCGCTCAGGCCTGCAACTTTAAGGTTTTAGAGCTAGATTAGCCAGCAGGTGTCTGTGTGTTTGATTGGTGAGTGGGACCCTCACATTGAGTTGAATATTTACAGTGACATCTGACTACAGATACAGTTTTGTTTTGTATTGTGTATGTTGTTCAATGTTTAAAGACGCATTAAGTAAACTGAGTTCACATTTACCTTATGGTTTGGTTATTTTTAGTTTAACAGAGTGTGTGAGTGTGTTCATGACCACGGTGTGTATTGAAAGGAAATTAGGAGATAATTGAGTGTGTTAAAGGATATGTTAAACTTGAAGTTCAGCAAATTAAACGAGTAGTTAATAGTTAAGTCTTTAATGCTACATACAGGTCCTTCTCAAAAAAATTAGCATATTGTGATAAAGGTCATTATTTTCCATAATGTAATGATAAAAATGTAACTTTCATATATTTCAGATTCATTGCACACCAACTGAAATATTTCAGGTCTTTAATTGTTTTAATACTGATGATTATGGCATACAGCTCATGAAAACCCAAAATGCCTGTCCCAAAAAATTAGCATATCATGAAAAGTTTCTCTAAACAAGCTATTAACCTAACCATCTGAATCAACGACGTAACTCTAAACACCTGCAAAAGATTCCTGAGGCTTTTAAAAACTCCCAGCCTTGTTCATTACTCAAAACCGCAATCATGGGTAAGACTGCCGACCTGACTGCTGTCCAGAAGGCCATCATTGATACCCTCAAGCAAGAGGGTAAGACACAGAAAGAAATTGCTGAGCAAATAGGCTGTTCCCAGAGTGCTGTATCAAGGCACCTCAGTGGGAAGTCTGTGGGAAGGGAAAAGTGTGGCAGAAAATGCTGCACAATGAGAAGAGGATTGTAGAGAAGGGCCGATTCCAGAACTTGGGGGAACTGCGGAAGCAGTGGACTGAGTCTGGAGTAGAAACATCCAGAGCCACCGTGCACAGGCGTGTGCAGGAAATGGGCTACAGGTGCAGCATTCCCCAGGTCAAGCCACTTTTGAACCAGAAACAGCGGCAGAAGCGCCTGACCTGGGCTACAGAGAAGCAGCACTGGACTGTTGCTCAGTGGTCCAAAGTACTTTTTTCGGATGAAAGCAAATTTTGCATGTCATTCGGAAATCAAGGTGCCAGAGTCTGGAGGAAGACTGGGGAGAAGGAAATGCCAAAATGCCAGAAGTCCAGTGTGAAGCACCCACAGTCAGTGATGGTCTGGGGTGCCATGTCAGCTGCTGGTGTTGGTCCACTGTGTTTTATCAAGGGCAGGGTCAATGCAGCTAGCTATCAGGAGATTTTGGAGCACTTCATGCTTCCATCTGCTGAAAAGCTTTATGGAGATGAAAATTTCATTTTTCAGCACGACCTGGCACCTGCTCACAGTGCCAAAACCACTTGTAAATGGTTTACTGGCCATGGTATTACTGTGCTCAATTGGCCTGCCAACTCTCCTGACCTGAACCCCATAGAGAACCTGTGGGATCTAAAAAAGTTAAATCTGGTCCTCTGGACATTCAAAAAAAACCAAAACAAAGCAAATCAACAAAAAAATGTAGAAACGTTTCGTCTCTCATCCGAGAGACTTCCTCAGTCTGAGGAGCTGTATTCAGCTCAGTCTCTTAAATAGCACCGTCTCAGAGTGGATCAACCAGTTTTGCTGCTGACAACCTTTTTTAGATTTTTCTACCTGGATTATTGAGCATGCATCAGGATAACCTGTGGGATATTGTGAAGAGAAAGTTGAGAGACGCAAGACCCAACACTCTGGATGAGCTTAAGGCCGCTATCGAAGCATCCTGGGCCTCCATAACACCTCAACAGTGCCACAGGCTGATTGCCTCCACGCCACGTCGCATTGAAGCAGTCATTCATGCAAAAGGATTCCCGACCAAGTATTGAGTGCATAACTGAGCATGATTATTTGAAGGTTGGCGTTTTTTGTATTAAAAACACTTGTCTTTCATTGGTGGGATGAAATATGCTAATTTTTTTGGGAC
>NC_056499.1:54306605-54322898 GCF_014905685.2 Nematolebias whitei | reverse complement strand
CATTCCCCAGGTCAAGCCACTTTTGAACCAGAAACAGCGGCAGAAGCGCCTGACCTGGGCTACAGAGAAGCAGCACTGGACTGTTGCTCAGTGGTCCAAAGTACTTTTTTCGGATGAAAGCAAATTTTGCATGTCATTCGGAAATCAAGGTGCCAGAGTCTGGAGGAAGACTGGGGAGAAGGAAATGCCAAAATGCCAGAAGTCCAGTGTGAAGCACCCACAGTCAGTGATGGTCTGGGGTGCCATGTCAGCTGCTGGTGTTGGTCCACTGTGTTTTATCAAGGGCAGGGTCAATGCAGCTAGCTATCAGGAGATTTTGGAGCACTTCATGCTTCCATCTGCTGAAAAGCTTTATGGAGATGAAAATTTCATTTTTCAGCACGACCTGGCACCTGCTCACAGTGCCAAAACCACTTGTAAATGGTTTACTGGCCATGGTATTACTGTGCTCAATTGGCCTGCCAACTCTCCTGACCTGAACCCCATAGAGAACCTGTGGGATCTAAAAAAGTTAAATCTGGTCCTCTGGACATTCAAAAAAAACCAAAACAAAGCAAATCAACAAAAAAATGTAGAAACGTTTCGTCTCTCATCCGAGAGACTTCCTCAGTCTGAGGAGCTGTATTCAGCTCAGTCTCTTAAATAGCACCGTCTCAGAGTGGATCAACCAGTTTTGCTGCTGACAACCTTTTTTAGATTTTTCTACCTGGATTATTGAGCATGCATCAGGATAACCTGTGGGATATTGTGAAGAGAAAGTTGAGAGACGCAAGACCCAACACTCTGGATGAGCTTAAGGCCGCTATCGAAGCATCCTGGGCCTCCATAACACCTCAACAGTGCCACAGGCTGATTGCCTCCACGCCACGTCGCATTGAAGCAGTCATTCATGCAAAAGGATTCCCGACCAAGTATTGAGTGCATAACTGAGCATGATTATTTGAAGGTTGGCGTTTTTTGTATTAAAAACACTTGTCTTTCATTGGTGGGATGAAATATGCTAATTTTTTTGGGACAGGCATTTTGGGTTTTCATGAGCTGTATGCCATAATCATCAGTATTAAAACAATTAAAGACCTGAAATATTTCAGTTGGTGTGCAATGAATCTGAAATATATGAAAGTTTCATTTTTATCATTACATTATGGAAAATAATGACCTTTATCACAATATGCTAATTTTTTGAGAAGGACCTGTATAAGAATCTAGGAGGCCCTTACCTAATCCTGAGGGTAAAGGTGGGCTACATGTACACTAGTGTACAAAAAAGCAACATTTCACCTAGATTTCCTTACTTCAGCGTCACACATTTAAAGCATGTTTCTCACCAAGTTTGTGTAAATTCAGTTGTGGATTTTAAAGACATTTTAACTTTAATACACTTTAATACAGAGCGTCAGGTTGGCACTATTTGTGTTTATAGAGAAATAAAAAAACATCACCACTAGACATTTTTTACTTGTGTTCAACACTCATTTAAATGATGCTTCTCACGAAGCTTGAGGACAATAAGGTGTGGGGTTTTAATTCTAATACAAAACACACACTAAGCTACTTCATATATACTTTTTTAACAATTCAGTTTTGATCTTTTTCTTAAATGTACACATTGACTTGACATTTTTCACATCACTCTCTAGACCATTCCACAATCCAACTCCTTGGATTGAGGTAGACCTTCCCTTCAGACTAGTTCTGAATTTTGGTTTGACAAATATCTCTATCCCCTTAAGATTGTAACAACTTTGTCTTTTAATAAAATTTCTTTGGATATTTAACGGTAATGTGTTATTTTGAGCTCTATACATAACTGATAAAATACTATAATCTACTAAATCATGGAACTTCAATAACTTCAGTTGATAAAATAATGTGCTTGATGGGTGACAGTAATGCTTTCTGGTGATAATTCTTACAGCTCTTTTCTGTAAAATAAAAATTGGTTTTGTAAATGTTTTACACGCTTTCCCCCAAACATCAATGCAATAGATTAAATGTGGAACAATGATTGTGTTATACAACATGTACAGAGCTTTATCATTTAATAATTCCCTGACTTTGTATAGTACTGCAATAGATTTAGCTATTTTTGTTCTTACAGAATTGATGTGATTTTTCCATGTTAGCTGTTCATCAATGATTACACCCAAAAATTTCATCTCATTAACTCTACAAATCTCAACACCCTCAATTTTAAATGGATCATCAACTGTTCTCTTTTTGTTACTAAATATCATGTATTTAGTTTTATCTAAATTTAATGATAATTTATTAAGTTTAAACCAAGTTTGTATTTTATCAAATTCTGTCTTCATCAATTCCAACATCCGTTTTACATCTTTACCCAAACAAAAAAATGTGGTGTCATCTGCAAAAAGGACACATTTGAGGAGTCCTGATACATTCACTAAGTCATTCACATATAAAATAAATAACTTTGGTCCAAGTACAGAGCCTTGAGGAACTCCACAAGTGATATTGCACAGGTCAGATCTTACACCATTTATTTGTACAAACTGTTTCCTATCTTTTAAATAGCTAGATACCCAGTGTAATGCTGGTCCTCTTATACCATATTTATTTAATTTTTCAAGGAGAATAGTGTGGTCAATAGTATCGAATGCTTTTTTTAAATCAACAAAAATACTAACACAATACTGTTTTTGATCGACAGCAGTAGTTATTTGTTCCATTATTTCCATGAGAGCCATTGATGTAGAGTTTTTTGCTCTAAACCCATACTGACTGCTACTTAGAATGTTTTGTTTAGTAATAAATTTATCTAATCTGGTCACAAACAGTTTTTCTAGAATTTTTGAGAATTGTGGCAATAAGGATATTGGTCTATAATTATTGAACACACATTTATCACCATTTTTAAAGAGAGGAACTACTTTTGCTACTTTCATATTGTCTGGAAATATTCCTTTTGAAAATGATAAATTACAAATATATGTAAACGGCTCGATAACATGACTCATTATGTCCTTTACAAACATCATATCCATGTCCACCCAGTCTTTTGATCTCTTATCTGTAAGATTTTTTATTACATTCATTATTTCTTCTTTGTCAGTTCCATTAAGAAAAATACTGTTGTCACAACTTATAACTGAATGGTTCACATTATTGTCTACTTTTAGTATTTTAGCTGCAAGGCTTGATCCAACGTTCACAAAATGATGATTAAATCCATTTACAATTTCATTTTCATCATGGATTTCATTGTCATCCTTCAAAAAATATTGTGAAATACCTGTTTTTGCTTTATGACTTTTCAGAACACTATTTATTACTCGCCATGTAGCTTTCATATCACCATTACTTTTATTTAATAAATCACTATAATATTCCTTCTTGTGTTTCCTTATAATTGCTACTAATTTATTTTTATACTTCTTATATTTCTCTTCAGCCTCTTGTGTTCTCAATTTCAAGAAACATGTATACAAATAATTCTTTTTTTTACAAGCATTTCTCAACCCTTTCGTCATCCATGGTTGGTCAACAACATTTCTCTTTGTACAATTATTTTGCACACAATTCTTTTCATACAGAGCTCCTAAAATATTCATAAACTCATCATATGATCTGTTTACATCATCAACATACACGTCTTTCCAGCTTTGTTTATGTAAATCATCTTTTAATTTGTCCAATGCTTTTTTTGATGTGTTTATTGTTTTTTCCTTAATTGTAATTTCTTTTGTAATGCTTTGATAATTTTTGTAAATCATGAAAACTGGTAAATGATCACTCAAATCACTCATTAAAATACCTCCCATCACATCCCCATTTGTTACATTTGTGAAAATATTATCGATTATTGTAGCACTATGAGTTGTAATTCTTGTTGGTTTTGATATTAACGGATAAAGATTTAAACTACACAATGAATTTGTAAATGTACTGATGTTATTTGATCTGTTTTATTTCCCAGGTCAATATTAAAGTCTCCACACAAAAAAATGTTTTTATTAAAACTCTTGTCCAATAATTGTACGATTTTATCAGTGAATATTTCTATATTTGATCCTGGAGATCGATATACACAACTTATTAATATGTTTTTATCATTCTTGTTTATTATTTCTATTGTTATTATTTCCATGATATTATCAACAACTATTGACATTTCATTAATTAATTTACATTTTATTTCATTTTTAACAAATAGAGCCACTCCACCACCTCTTTTGTTGCTTCTGTTCACATGATATAATTCATACCCTTCCATGTGAACATTAGTTGTGTTTTCATCGTTGAGCCACGTCTCCGACAGTGCTATTATTGTAAAGGTTCTGTTTAGCTGTTTTAAATAATCTGTTATTTTGGATATATTTGCATTTAAACTTCTACTGTTAAAGTGAATAATAGAGAGACCTCCATTAGTTATATTGATGTCATTAAACTGTTCTTCATTATAATATTCACAGTCTTGTATTTCAGGGAAAAAATTTGTATCAATCGCATCTTCAACATTGTATATTTTAAACTCTGAGTCTTCGTATGTTGCCATATTATAATGTATTTGTTTGTTTTATATTTTGATTATTTATTGCTTGTGAAGTTGTGTCAATGATTTATCATCTATTTTAAAGATATTTCAACTTTAATGCACCTTAACACGCAGCATCTCTTACACCTGCAGCCTCTTACAGCGTCACAGTTACTGATACTGTAACATTTTACTTAAACAATCCACACAGCATGGATTGTTTATTTAAAATATTACAGTATTTAAATTTAAATTGTAGAGAAGAGAAGTGCAGCAGGACATCAAAGGGTTAACCCTTCACGCAGCTCTGCAGCACAGAGCATAAATGTTCTTCTTGATCATTTACACTGTAACAGCTGAAAATAGAAGTTCTAAAATAATTTAAAATAACTTTTAACACTTTTATATTTTGTGATTATGACAATTTTATGATGTGATACTGAATTTTAAGTTGGAAGACAAAAGTCGATCGGTGCATCTGGACAGCAAAGGGTTAAATCTTCACAAAGCTGATGCAGCACGACAAATGCGTGCATGGCAGAGAAGGAGATCAGCTGATCAGCTGCAGGAGAGAGCTTCCCCCTACACTTGTGGGCTGCACACATGGTGCAAAATCATTTAAAATAATTTATTTTAAATAAACGACCCATGGCTCATCCATCAATCGGCCAATTGTGTCATGTCCAATCTTATTTTGAAAAACCGCAATATAGCAAATCCGTGATAAACAAACTGCGAAGTAGCATGGGACTACTGTACTGCTTTCTGTGTGCTATGACTGATGGAATATAATTTGGGTCTCATAATTAATCTACGCCAGAATGTAGGTGCTGTGACCGACATTTGGGTTGGGAAGAGACGTCAGTCGGATTAAGTTCAAAATCCTGTCGAGGCAGGTGTATATTTCACTCGTGGCGCTGGAATACAGCATACTTCTTCTTTCGGCTTTACCCTCTTCAGGGGTCACCACAACAAGTCATCCTCTTTCATCTCACTCTGTCCTCTTCATCTCCTGTCCTCACTCCAACTCTCTCCATGTCCTCGTTAGCTGCATCCATATGTATATATCTCCTCTTTGTCTTTTTCCTGGCAGCTGCATTTCTATAATTCTTCTACCAATATACCCACTGTCCCTCCTCTGGACATGTCCAAACCATCTCAGTCTGTCCTCTCTAACTTTAACTCCCAGTTGTTCAACCTGTGCTGTACCTCTGATAATCTCGTTCCTAATCTTATCCATCCTTGTCACTCCTAATGAGAACCTCAACATCTTCATTTCTGCCACTTTCAGTTCTGTCTCCTGTCTTTTTGTCCATGTCTCTGTCTCCAGACCATACAACAAAGCTGATCTCACCACTGTCTTGTAAACTTTTCCTTTGATCTTTGCTGACACCCTTTCGTTGCAAATAACTCCTGAAACTTTTCGCCATCCACTCCATCCTGCCTGGACTCTCTTCTTCACTTCTTTAACACACTCCCCATTTTCCTGAAAAGTGGACCCCAAGTACTTGAAGTCCTGCACCTTCGTGACCTCTGCTCCTTGTAGACTCACTGTTCCACTGGCTTCCCTCTCATTTACACACATGTACTCTGTCTTCCTACAGCTGACTTTCTTTCCTCTTCTTTCAAGTGCATACCTCCACCTCTCCAAGTTCTCTTCCACCTGTTCTCTGTTCTCATCACAGATCACAATGTCATCTGCAAATATTATAGTCCATGGGGATTCTTGCCTGACCTCATCTGTTAGTCGGTCCACCACCAGAGCAAACAAGAAGGGGCTCAGAGCTGATCCTTGATGCACTCCCACGACCACCTTGAAGCCATCTGTCACTCCTACAGCACATCTCACCACTGTCCTGCTGTCCTCATACATGTCCTGTTTCAGTCTAACATGTCCCTGCTGTCCTCATACATGTCCTGTACCAGTCTAACATAGTTCTCTGCAACTCCAGATTTCCTCATGCAATACCACACCTCCTCCCTCAATAACCTGTCATATGCTTTTTTTAAATCCACAAAGACAGCCTGTAAAACCTCCGTAAGGACGGAGGCATTTGGGAGCATCTTTACCAGATGCTTGTGTAGATGAACATATGCTGTATATATTCATAAATTAAACGGATTCTTTCATTTTTCTGGACTGAATAATGTCGTACATTGAATTATTAAAAATGTAACGTGAGACGTTAATTTTCTTTGACCCATCAAAATGAACGTGGTCATTTATTTACAGAATCAAAATTTAACATCACACATTTACATTAATTGGGCAAATTATTTCAACAACAACAGGTTAAAACAATCAGCTTTACAATCAGGAAAACCATTCGGCCATGATTTTCCGTTGCTTCAAGCTTCACAACAGACATTTCTGAAAAATATCTGGAATGATTTCTAGCAAAAAGAAGAATTTTAAAGATGGAAAATGAAGTTTATCTTGAGAAAGATGGGTGAGGGAATTTGTCTGTTTTAACCAGAACAGCACGCTCTTTCTGGGCCCAACTTAAACCCGGTACACTTCGCAGTTGAAGATCGACTTTTTACCTTTCTGAAGATATTTCAGTTCCGGCGTAAAGTTCCACTTCAAGCCACTTTCCAGCGTCTCCGTAAGAATAGTAGGGAACCGTTCGGAGTCGTGAGATCATCCCAGAACAGACATTTCATAATTCCCCTGATCTTCTCTCATCAGCTTAGTTACTCTTCCTCCAGCATCCTGAATTCCAGCCTTCTGAACTCTGGAACTCTCGGAACCAACTCACAGCATTCTCTCAGCATTCTCCTCAGCGTTCTTCCCAGAACTGCTGAGAACTTCTCAGAACTACTGAGCTCTCCAGAACTTCGACTGGAGCTGGAACCAGTTTGAACTAGGAAGTGTTGCACCTTTTAAAAAGGGTCACTTCCGGTTCATTTGAGAACTTTCTGATTGGTCGATGGACCAAAACAGAGGTGTGTTTTGTGATGTAAGAGGTTATTAAAAGTCAAGGAAAAAGATTAAGATTGTTTAAGAACAGACAGAAGATATTATGAAGAACTCAGACTTCGTGGAGTCAATTCTCTAGTATCTTGCTGTAAAAGTTAAACATGACATTTCTTTTTCAGTAAACTTGCAGTTGACCGAGACTTGACCTTTGACCAACTTACACAACTTGCTCATTGAAGACAGAAAATCAGACAATGCATCATTAACCTGATTTCTACTTTGAATGAGGATTAAAAGTCATTATTACTGTTTCACAGTTGATTTAAAAATGAGTAGTTCACTTCAACATTTGAAAATGGTTTGAACTAAACACAATTTGATTATCAAAACATTTGTAAAATAGTAATGATAATAGAAAAAAGAGTGTTCTTTCAATTGATCAGTGCAGGACACTTAAAAAGTCTTCTGGATGGACTTGATTTTGTGTTTCTGGACTCAAATCAATGAAATACAGTTCTTGTTCCAGGAAGGCCCCTCAAGGCCAGATTTGACCTGAGGCCTAGTTCACTACACTTGAACCACCTCAACTGGCTCATCTCAATGTGGAGCAGTAGCGGTTCTACTCTGTCTCTCCTGGATAGCTGAACTTCTCACCCTATCTCTGAGTTTTCGTCTCAGGGTAGCTGGACTCTCCCTTACTTTAACCGCCTGTATCCGCGATCTTGTTCTTTCGGTCAATACCCAGAGTTCATGACCATAGGTGTGGGTAGAAACATAGACTAACCAATAAACAATAAGCTTCACTTTGAAACTCAGCTCCCTCTTCACAACAAAGGACTGGCACAGAGTCCACAATACTGTGGAAGCTGTTCTGTTCTGTTCTTTCTGTCGACCTCTCAATACATTCTTCCCTCGCACATGAACAAACCCAGAGAGACTTAAATCTCTCTACTTGAGGCAGGACCTCACTACAAACCCAAAGAAGACAATCCACCCTTTTCCAGTTGAGAACCATGGCCTCAGATTTAGAAATGCTTATCTTCATCTCAGCTGCTTCACACTCACCTGTGAACCGTTCCAGTGAGAGCTGAAGATCACGGCATGATGAAACCAACAGGACCACATGATCTTCTAATGGCAGAGAAAGAATCCTGAGGTCACCGAACCTGAATCCCTTCATCCCCTGGCTGCACCGAGACATTCTGTCCATAAAAGTTATGAACAGAATCTGTGACAACAGGCAGCCCTGACAGAGTCCAACTCCCACTCTGAAACGGTTCAATTTACTGCAGGCAATGTGAACCCAACTCCTGCACCGCTTGTATAGGGATCTAATAGCCCATAGCAATGGACTCCCAATCCCATACACTCAGAGCACCCCCCACACTATACCTCAAAGAACATGGTCACTTGTTTTTGTTTCCAAAACGGATAAAATATTCACAGATTTTAAGATAAACATCACAGCTCATGTAGTAGATGTTTTTTTCCGTTTTAAATTTTCAAATTCATTGCTTTTTAATCACCTGCTACCAAGTGTAGCTGATTAAAGATGGCTGCAACAGCTAATCCTAGCCAATACAAAATGTCTATGAGTTAATCAGTCTATGAGTTAATCAGTGTTGCAGATATTCAGCACAAACCTGGTGTGGTAGTAGCTTAGAGTCATCTTGATATTGTGACATCACATGAGATTGTGCATAACTTCATTCCCAATGTTTGAACAAAACATCTACAATGCTGTCATTTCTCAGCATAAAGTGATCTTAGTTCAAAACTGTAGCATTCATTCATTCATTCATTCATTCATTCATTCAACGTTTACTTATTCAGGTTAGTCTCACTGAGCCACGAGGGCTTATTTACAAGAAACAATGAACACAGACAACAGTAGACAATAAAACAAGCATATAAAATAAAAAGTAAATGGAAGAAATTATATGCATGGCAGCCAATATGCACCACTTCAAAGAATGCTGGGCTTTTAGCTATTTATTTAAATAAAACTTAAAGCATTGTTCCTACTTGGTAAATTTGTTTGGCTGAAATCTTCTTTCTGAAATTTCAGACATTCTTTGCTGAAATTTTGTTTCCATAAAGTTATCAAAAGAGCTTATGTCTCTGTTTGACTTGGCAGTGTTTATTTTTAAAGTTTCGTCACGAACCTTTACTGTCAACGAACCTTAGAGGACATGGAAGAGTACAATTTTGCATGGAGAATTACGGTAATACAAGTGAAAATCTGGTCCTGGAAATCTAGCGAGATGACAAGAAAACCTTCCAACTCTAGCTTCACGGCTCAGAGGACAGGTGAGTGGCATGGAAACCTTCAGATCTTATACAAGATGAAGGTAAGAAAACAACACCGGAGTTTTGGCAAAGATGCACAGAGCTTATCCAAACTGCCTCGCCCTGTTCTCACAGCTGCTTTTAAAAACGAACGAGTCAAATGGAAATGAAAGGGCTGAGCTGAACTGTTCAACATTTGGGGGAAGTGAGATGAGTGGGAGGAGGTACCTTCTGTCGGGAATATTTCAATCAGGAATTCTTGGCTTGGTGCTAAATGAATTTGTAACGGGAAGCCTGTCGATGTTCAACAGCAAAGTTTCACAAGAACATTTCAGGAATTATTTTGTATTTGGGGAAGTGGTAACACTTTATGATAAGGCACACAAAATGTGTTTAACTACTAGGGAATGCCTAAGGAACAAATCAGGAGTTGAGTAGTTAAGCAGTACTCACTGGGGAACACACAGCCAAGCCTTATTAAAGGACTACTGGTTAGTTATCTTGTAAATGAAGAGGAACTAATGAAGAACTAATGTGTAGTTACCAAGGAAACCAACGAGGAATGAATCAGGAGCTAATGGGTAGTTAAGCAGTACTTAATGGAGAACACACAGCCAAGCCTTATTAGGGGACTACTGGTTTGTTACCACAGAAACAGAGGAGAAATTATCCATGTGGGTTCTGAATAAACTGCACCAGTGAGGTCACAGCTCATAATTGTCAAAAACCTGTTTGCTAGTGATTATTGATTTTATTACCCATTAGCTCCTGATTCATTCATCTTTAGTTTCCTTGGTAACTACCCGTTAGTTTTTGATTAGTTACTCTTCATTTCACAGGTAACTAATCAGTAGTCCCATAATAAGGCTGGGCTGTGTGTTCCCCAATAAGCACTGGTTAACTACCTATTAACTCCTGATTTGTTCCTGATTCATTCCTGAGGCGTTCTCTAGTAGTTAATCAAATTTTGTGTACATTTATTGTAAAGTGTTACCGGGGAAGCTAATGAATTTGTTCTAAACAAAGTTGAGATTTTAAACATACTGTATGCAGCAGTACATTGAAAAAGGACTGGGGTGTACCACATACAGGTAGTCACTTCATTATACAGCTCACTCCTTGTAGGTTCTGACATGTACAAGGTATGTACCCTGTAAGTAACTTTGAATGAGAATAAATGCTGTTTTTTTTAATGCTACCCAAACATGTAACTTGTCACGAACCAGAGGCCGGATCGCAAACAACAACAACAACCACTGAGAGGGTTAAAAGATTTATTGTGAAATAAAGTAAAACTCTGGAGTAGGTCCGGTTCTGGGCTGGTTCCGATCTTCTGATTGGTAGTTCAAGATTGGGTAGTGTTGTAGTGGCGGGCTGCCAGTAGAAGTAGAACTGATGTTAAGGTCCACTGGAACGGAGTCCAACAGGCTTGCAACTAAAAGATAAAGGTTAGTAGATGCAGGGGGGAAAAGACTAATTGGGGAAATGAATCTGTGGGAATCAGATTCAGGGGAAAGGATAAGTCCGTGATACAGAATGAGCTTGACCTTTAATCCGTGATCCAAAAAAACAGTCAGAAGGGAAAGGCAGAGTTCATACCGTGAAGTCAGTTGTTCAGCAGAAGTATCCAGTACGTGATCCAAAAAGAGAGTCAAAAAACAAGAGCATGAGTCGGTACCTGATCAGATGAGCAAAAGCAGACGAGGGCTGAGGCAAAAGCGTGGTCGTGGTCAAGGCAAGGGTCATGAACGTGATGAGTCAATCAATGGAATGCTGGAAAGTCTACTGCTGATGAGACAGGATAGAGAATCTGGCCCAGACTGAGAGGAATGAGTGAGCTTAAGTACTGACTGGACCAGGTGGTGGAGTTGTGGGATAATGAGCGGTGACAGGTGACATGAGTTGAGTGATTACTGAGTGTGCAGCATGACAGAGGAGCTGACAGAGAGCAGAGCTATGACATAACTTTAAGAAAAATACAGGCCATGTGCTGCCAAGAGGTTCAGACAAATATTAGAGGAAGTATGAGCACCACTCTCAAATCACTCACTGAATAACTAAAATAAAATTTACTGTCGGTTAACAACTGTTGATTGCAGCATAAGGTAGGCTGTAGCACCACCTGCTTACTGCACATTACTTTATGCTCCACATACCAATTAATGAAATTGACCAGATAAGGTATTTTATTTATTTTTCTTTGTCAAAAAGGCACTCGACAGACAGTTGTCACCTCCAAAAGTTTTTCAATGATACTGCCATTGTAGGTTAGTTCATTAGTTGTCAGTTATAATCATCAACATTAAAAGAAATAAACATTTGAAATATTTCAGTCTGTGTGTAATGAATAAATATAATATAAAAGTTTCACTTTTTGAATGGAATTACTGAACTAAATCAGCTTTTCCATGATATTCTAATTTTATGACCAGCACCTGTATGTTTTTCCCACCTCAATGGTCTTGCTGCATTTTTCTCCAGATCACCACAGCGTACCCAGCTACCGGATGAAATCTTCCTCAAGTGGCACCAACATGGTGGCAGTACACCTCCAGAGCAGTCAACACAGTCTTTGAGAAGAGAGATGCCATGAAGGATCTATTTGATCTGGAATCATACTGGACCATCATGATGAGGATGATTAGGATGTTGTGCACTGTGTGCATGGATTTAAAGCGCATCTGGATGATTTTTCAGTTTTGTTTCTTGCTTCATACATTCAATGCATTTTTGAGTATTCAAATGTGCTTCTTTCAATAATGCAGAGCAAAACATTGGATGTACAGTTTTGTTTGGCAATGGTGAAGGAGTTCTGCAACACCACTGAGCAAGAGAAGGGCAGAAATGAGTAAATCTACAAGGCCACTGTGTGCACCTCAGGCACTCCAATTGCATGAAGAGGCTCATTCCAAGATCCTCGTGCACACTACCAGCAGCTCCACAGCAATATTCTGGGAATATCATTGTTAAACCCAAAACAGGTTTCAAAACCACAAAAAACAAATGTTTCTTACCCTTCTCAATCCCCAGCAGCTTCAGGTACACAACAAAAACCTCTCACATGCAGCCTTCTCCAACTTAACACACAGTCAAGGATAGGGTTGGGCATCGGGTCCCGAGAATCAATTGGAACTGGGACTACCATTCTGATTCTCCCAGAATCCATCCATCCATCCATTATCTTTACCCGCTTGTTCCATTTTGGGTCACGGGGGTCGCCGGTGCCCATGTCCAGCAATCACTGTGTGAGGGGCGGGGTACATCCTGGACAGGTCGCAAATCCATCACAGGGACACATGGAGACAAACGAGACAAACAACCATTCACTCTCTCACTCACAACTAGGGACAATTTAGAGTTACCAATCAGCCTAACATGACTATTTTTGGTCTGTGGGAGGAAACCGGAGTACCCAGAGAAAACCCACGCATGCACGGAGAGAACATGCAAACTCCACCCAGAAAGGCCCCTGGACCGGGGTTTGAACCAGGGACCTGCTCGCTGAGAGACAGCAGCTCTACCAGTTGCGCCACCGTGCTGCCTTCTCCCAGAATCATTCAAATATTTTATTTTTAATTCCTAATTTGCAACGAAGCCAAGATTCAACTTGTCTGCTGGATTCCTTAGATAGAGAACTTTACTAATTGGCTTTTATGTGAATGTTCCTGTAAAGTGCCCTGAGACATTTTTGTTGTGATTTGGCGCTATATAAATAAACTGAATTGAATTGAATTGAATTGAATTTCGATGCTTAGTCTGCAAACCAGAAGAAGAAGCCACCGAACACCAATGAAGAAGAATCCACAGGACGTGTGTGCGCCTCCATGGACAGTGAGCGGCTGCGATTGAAAGCGTGGCTTAACTTTAATTAAATTAATGACCAGTCGGCTCAGTGCAGCACTTCCAATAATTTTATGTCGTGCAAAGGAGGGTACACGACCAACACCTCCGGATTCATGGTGTATAAGTGACGGAGTGCCCCGTGGTTAACGCTGCGCCGGCCTGTTTTCACTTCCTCCTCCTCCTCCGGCTCTGACCCTCAGAATCAGGTAAGTAAAACTATAAACTATGTCTTACACCAACATTAAGGCAGCTAACAAGTTATACTTGACTTAAAGGTCCACTCAAATGCAAACACCATGCTAACGTTAGCTCATGTATTTCTTTCATTTTTAAAATTTTTCATTTAAGAAAGTATCTCACTCGGCTGCGACTAGAAGTTAAACAGCATTCATGAAGAAAGTCTGCAAAATGCCCCACAACATTCACACAGGTTCTCTTGAATATTGAATATGTTCAACATGTAGCTGCCACAGTGGGTACAAAGTAGGTTTAGGTGGGTACAATGTGGGCAGAGTGGGCAACAGACTAGAATGCAGTTTAACAAACCATGCACATGAAAATAGGTTGTGAGTTTAAATACTGGCCACTCAGCTTGCTGGTCACAGACACTGGAGAATTTTCTGTTGCAATCTCACAGATTTCTGTTTTCTTGCAGTTTCGCCGTCCGAGCTAGCCTCCAACAGTTGCAGCTGTTTGAGATATTGTGTAAAAAGCTTCATATGTTTCCTCAGCTGAAAGCAAATTTTCCATCTTGTTTTATTTCTGCAGTTGAAAAAAGAAATCTGTGTCTGTGTGGCATCAAATTCCTAAATTTTACAGCTGTAAGTTTGTGCAACATCATGTTTTTTCCACCACAAGATAAAGTTTAAAAAAAGTCAGACTTATTTGACATTTTCTGTGGGATTGTGTTGGTGCAGATATTCTGGACTCGCACAGATTCTTCATCACAGTCCAACTTCACAGATAAGAATCAAAAAGGCTCAGCAGGATCTTTTAATGGAACTCAGATGTTGACAGATGTGCAGTGGCCAGCTGCTGGCCTCCGATCAAACACCTTTACTTGCTGCCTTGATCACCTTCAGATCTGCTGAGACAGCCGGCATCACAGAACCCTGCAGAATGGGCTCTAATGTTGGATCAGATGTGCAAAGCCACAACTGATCTGGCAGGTTCTGGCCGGCTGCTCCTGGTGAGTCTGGGTGAACATCTGGTGCTGAGATGAAAATTCTTTGTTAGATCGGAGCAAATCCTGTTTTATGGCAGTACACAGGTTTAATTACACAGAGATTTATGGATTCTCTCCAGAACATCTCTCATCGGCTTTCCAGAGGAGGAAAGAAAAGAATCTTGGAACTGTTCCTTTAACGGTTACAAAACAATCAGTACATTGCTCAATCGTCCATCTATCATGTCTTCATGTCCTCCAGCTTCACGCGGCATCAAACATGTATCAAGTATCAGAGTGGGCAGCCAGAGGACACACATCTGCAAACACTCAGCTCTGTGTGTGTCATGATGTCAAGACATAAATCTGTCCACAGACACAAAGGAGAGGACTCCTCGCCACAGAGGACAGAAACTGTCCCTGTAAGTCAGGCTGGTGAAGGAGGAAGGTTCAGGATATCAGAGGAAGTAAACCTGAGGTGTGTACGACAACAGCTCATATTCACACAGATGAGGAATGTTGGCATGTTCAGGCTCGTTAATGAGTTCAGATAGTTAATAACTGAAACATTCATTTGTGGCTAAAAATAAAATTGTTTCTGTCTGAAGGACTTCTGATTTAATAAAACCTTTTCCTGCTCTATGTCTCATTGCATTCCAAAGCTGACAAGTTGCAACAGTCTTCACATTTTTTAATCCACGACTATTCTTTTTAAATTCACTTTCATGTCAGACATTTCGAAGCTAAAAATATTTTTGGATTTGTCCCATCAGCTTGTTTTAAATGAACTATTACAGGCTGCAAGATGTTCCAGTAAAATTGTTTAAGTTTTAATGTTTCCCTTTCTCCTCCCAGCACTTAAGAACATTCTAACCACGAGGACACCAAATGATGAAGAGTTGCAGGTGCTATTTTATCTTGTTTTTATTTTTCTACAAACGTGTCTAATGGTGTCAGCAGTAGGGGTTTGTCCTCGTCTGTATTTGCTGCCTCTTTGCCAGGTTGTCAATGAAAGAGAGAGTTTGTTCTCAACTGACTAACCTGGTTAATAAATGTCTAAATACATTTTTGCTGTTAAACCATCCATGCATGGTTCAGGACAGGTCAGAAGACTGGTCAGTCCAGAACAGGGGTTTGCAACCTTCACGATCAGAAGAGCTATTTCTGCCTTTTCATTCACTAAATTAAACATGTCCGGAGCCGCAAAACCTGCTACAATTGTCATTATCAACTGGTGGCCCATGGGCCACTTTAAATTTGTTAGAGGAGGTTTCTAGCCAGTAGGCGTGAAATTATGAAACTAAAAACATATGATAAGATGAGATGAGATAAGATAAGATAGAACTTTATTGATCCCACACAAAATTACATACATACATATATAACATACATAACATACATATATTACATACATACATTACATATATTACATACATATATTACATATATAACATACATACATACATATATAACATGCATATATTACATACATACATTACATATATAACATAGATACATTACCTATATAACATACATACATATATTACATACATACATACATATATAACATACATACAT
>NC_056499.1:54302837-54306595 GCF_014905685.2 Nematolebias whitei | reverse complement strand
ATATAACATGCATACATTACATACATATATTACATACATACATACATTTATTGTCTTTACCCGTTTCTTCCTTTTCAGGTTACAGGGCACTGGTGCCCATATCCATGTGCAAGTCTATCACAGAAAATGGATTCTTGTAAAGATTTTTTTTTTGCCAATTTTTAAAACTCTAAAACAATGAACTGTGCAGGCTTATGCATTTTTTAAAACTGTGACATAATTGAGTATCCTACTTTGAAGAAATATAGCATAAAGTTGAAGTGAGTATAATTTACTCTGTGTATTAGTACTAGTATCCACATATTTGCAAATGAAATGATAGGAAAACTGCTAAAACTAATTTTTTTGTTTGTAGGTATAACATCCTATAAAATTCATTTTTATATTAGTTTTGGTCAAAGTATGAAAGAGCTGCTGCGGAGAGACCAAAGAGCTGCACATGGCTCCAGAGCCGCAGATTGCAGACCCCTGGTCCAGAACCTCAGAGCAGAGCAGATTGACCCCCAGGAGGGCGGTCTGGGCTTCCATCCTGAACTTGTTCCCTTCATTGCCTGACCACACAGTTTTTTTTTTTATTTAACCTTTATTTAACCAAGCAAATCCCATTGATATCACATGTCTCTTTTTCAAGAGGCCTGGGCTGGATGGCAGACTAACATGTATGTTTTAGGTCTGTGGGAGGAGATCGAAGTACCCGGAAAAAACCCATGCAAGCACGAGAAGAACATGCAAACCCCACACAGAGAGACCCCAGGTCCAACCAAGAATTGAACCCAGGACCTTCTTGCTGTGAGGCAACAGTGCTAACCACTGAGCCATCATGCTGCCAAGTAAAAGAAGAGAAGACAGTAAAAGAAGAGGACGGATGGACGGACAGATTCTGTTTAGTTTTTAGTGGAGGCTTCAGCTTAACTGTCAAACACCCAAAAATCCTAACTGTAATATTAATATCTGTATTAATATTTAAGGTGTACATTGTCAAACTAACATAACAGGTCAGTGACTATGATCAGAAAGGAAACTGTAATGTTTTCTGAAAAACATATTTGAATTAGTGATAGAGATGGCAGCTTCACTTATGAGATGTTGAAGGTAAGATGCACCCTCATGCAAAGTGGCAATTTTAGACAGAAGACATATTGATAGCCTCAATCTCAAAAGGTTCAGTGACTTTAATAGCCAGCTACTTTGAGGCATTCTCAAGGGAAATATTTCTGAAGCAGAACAATACATTTTGTCCAGGTGTGTTTTAGTCAGTGACACTGACGAGAGCTGCTTTGGTCAGATGTCAGATTTGCCAACATTGACACATGTGTTGGATTGGAGATGGAAGCCTTAAGTGAGGCTGAAAAAGGCACATGGATCAATACAGGCTTTCCAGACTTGTGACATGAATTAAGATCTTTGATCTGAGACGATATCAACAGATATTCAATGTAGACGAAATGTAGACTGTAAAGAATATTAGGAGGTCTATTTCCAGGATTGGGTACTGAGGCGGCAGGACGGTGACTCGGTAGAGCTGTTATCGCTCAGCAAGAAGGTTGCTGGTTCAAATCCCAGCCCAGGACCTTTCTGGTTGGAGTTTGCATGTTCTCTCCGTGCATGCGTGGGTTTCCTCCATGTACCTCGGTTTCCTCCCACAGACCAAAAACATGCATGTTAGACTGATTGGTAACTCTAAATTATCTCTAGGTGTGAGAGAGAGAGTGAATGGTTGTTTGTCTCGTTTGTCTCTATGTGTCCCTGTGATGGACTGGAGACCTATCCAGGGTGTCCCCCACTTCTCGCACAGTGATGGCTGGATATGGGCACCAGTGAATGGCTCCCGCGACACAAAAAGGAAGAAGCGGGTAATGGATGGATGGCTAATGGATAAACTGAGGTTTGGTCCTGTTTGACAAGATCCTCAATCTCCCATGGCAGAACTCCCAAAAGTGCATGAAGAGGGCAGGATGTTCTCTGAAGACTAAAATTCTTGGAAGAGGAAAATTGACTTGAAGGGCATCAGGCTTAACATTACAGGAAATCGGACAGTAGATAATGGTGAAGTGGAAACATCTGAAGATCAAGGACCTTAAAATTTTGGGGAATTGAGCCACATAGATACTTGAAAAAGACAAAGTTTTTGCAATCTGCCCAGACCACAAAGGTTAACATGGATCCTTTCAGCCAGTCGTACTATTCATCTAGGACCATCAAGTAACTTCTTGTTACGAACATCATAGTTTTTCTCTGACTTGCATCAGGAGGGATAAAAATGCACAGAATCAGGTTTTGTATTAGGTTTAAAACTATACTTGCTTCATTTTTTGCTATTGTATTCTACTTTCCCTGCTTTTTTTGTTAATTTAGCTTTTAGTTACAATCTAGCTATCTTTAGCTATTAGCTACAGTTTTGCTTAACTTAAAGTGGTGCTTGAAAGTTTGTGAAGCCTATTCAAAATTTTCAATAAAGTAGATGTGATTTCCTGCATTTTGGTGTATTTTACCAGGTTGTTAAACATCTACGTTTACCTACATTTGTAAACACTTCGCTTCTGTCAACCATCCTACCCCCCTCCCCTGACTTGTTCTGAGCCTGACTCTTCTCTGCTGAATTCACTGTCCTTGACAATAACCAGGTTTTGGATTCAAAAGTTTAACCAGACATCAAGAACATTTAAACAGTTGTATTATGTTAAAACTGCTGGTGGGATTTGGGGTCCAATTACAGGAACTGGTCTGCAGAGACAACACCGTTAATAGGCTGTAGGTTTCAGAGAATATGTACAAAAGCAGGATACAGTCACTAACCTTTTCAGACAGGTGAGGCGAGGTGCAGGGCCAACTTCCAGAGCTTGGATAAATAGTGGCAGTGGAAGTAATGACGTCACCATAGGTGGTGGGCAAGCAGCTAGAGAGGGAGGCCTTTAATGCTGTGAGTTGATCTGACAGAGGGGCAAACTTTAATCGTGGTCTGAGAAGAGAAGCAAGGTTAATACATGGAAAGGCAGAGGTCCGACAATAAACCCAGAATCCAGAATCTGAAAACTGATGGGCAGAAAAAGGTCGTGGTTACAAGAATCAGAAAGGCAGAACAAACCAGACGTGGGGTGGACAGAGTGGCAAATACAGGAAACAGGCATGAGGTTGTGACAAGAAGATCAGGTGTGGGCATGGAATAAAGGCTGGACATCTACTAACAAAACGTGTTCAATAATCTGGCAGAGACTTGGCGTGGACGGAGCTCTAATAATAGAGTAGACAGCAGGTGCAGGTCATGTGCGTGATTTTGATATATATATATACAGGTCCTTCTAAAAAAATTAGCATATTGTGATAAAGGTCATTATTTTCCATAATGTAATGATAAAAATTAAACTTTCATATATTTCAGATTCATTGCACACCAACTGACATATTTCAGGTCTTTAATTGTTTTAATACTGATGATTATGGCATACAGCTCATGAAAACCCAAAATGCCTGTCCCAAAAAATTAGCATATCTTGAAAAGGTTCTCTAAACAAGCTATTAACCTAACCATCTGAATGAACAACATAACTCTAAACACCTGCAAAAGATTCCTGAGGCTTTTAAAAACTCCCAGCCTTGTTCATTACTCAAAACCGCAATCATGGGTAAGACTGCCGACCTGACTGCTGTCCATAAAGCCATCATTGACACCCTCAAGCAAGGGGGTAAGACACAGAAAGAAATTGCTGAACGAATAGGCTGTTCCCAGAGTGCTGTATCAAGGCACCTCAGTGGGAAGT
>NC_056499.1:54293211-54302737 GCF_014905685.2 Nematolebias whitei | reverse complement strand
GGAGATGAAGATTTCATTTTTCAGCACGACCTGGCACCTGCTCACAGTGCCAAAACCACTGGTAAATGGTTTACTGACCATGGTATTACTGTGCTCAATTGGCCTGCCAACTCTCCTGACCTGAACCCCATAGAGAACCTGTGGGATATTGTGAAGAGAAAGTTGAGAGACACAAGACCCAACACTCTGGATGAGCTTAAGGCCGCTATCGAAGCATCCTGGGCCTCCATAACACCTCAGCAGTGCCACAGGCTGATTGCCTCCATGCCACGCCGCATTGAAGCAGTCATTCATGCAAAAGGATTCCCGACCAAGTATTGAGTCCATAACTGAACATGATTATTTAAAGGTTGGCGTTTTTTGTATTAAAAACACTTGTCTTTCATTGGTGGGATGAAATATGCTAATTTTTTGGGACAGGCATTTTGGGTTTTCATGAGCTGTATGCCATAATCACCAGTATTAAAACAATTAAAGACCTGAAATATTTCCGTTGGTGTGCAATGAATCTGAAATATATGAAAGTTTTATTTTTATCATTACATTATGGAAAATAATGACCTTTCTCACAATATGCTAATTTTTTGAGAAGGACCTGTATATATATATATATATATTTTTTTTTTTTTCCTTCTTCTTTCGGCTGCTCCCTGCGTTAGGGGTCACCACAGCGAACTAAGTCGCACGAAGCCTTGGCAGTTATTTTTACGCCGGATGCCCTTCCTGACACAACCACAGACGACCGAGCTACCACAGCCCTCTGTATGGAGCAGAGAGTTGCTATCTAGTACACCCGGAGAAGCAGATGGTGGGGGGTTAAGGGCCTTGCTTAAAGGCCCAGAGTGGGGCAAATGAGGGTGGGGGTATATATATATATATACCTACAAACTTGATTCCAAAAAAGTTGGGACACTAAACAAATTGTGAATAAAAACTGAATGCAATGATGTGGAGGTGCCAACATCTAATATTTTATTCAGAATAGAACACAAATCACAGATCAAAAGTTTAAACTGAGAGAATGTATCATTTTAAGGGAAAAATCTGTTGTTTCCAAATTTCATGGCATCAACAAATCCCCAAAAAGTTGGGACAAGTCCATTTTTACCACTGTGGGGCATCCCCCCTTCTTCTTACAACACTCAACAGACGTCTGGGGACAGAGGAGACCAGTTTCTCAAGTTTAGAAATAGGAATGCTCTCCCATTCATGTCTAATACAGGCCTCTAACTGTTCAATCGTCTTGGGCCTTCTTTGTCGCACCTTACTCTTTATGATGTGCCAAATGTTCTCTATAGGTGAATGATCTGGACTGCAGGCTGGCCATTTCAGTAACTGGATCCTTCTCCTACGTAGCCATGATGTTGTGATTGCTGCAGAATGTGGTCTGGCATTATCGTTTTGAAAAATGCAGGGTCTTCCCTGAAAGAGATGACGTCTAGATGGGAGCATATGTTGTTCTAGAACCTGAACATAGTTCTCTGCATTAATGGTGCCTTTCCAGACATGCAAGCTGCCCATGCCACAAGCGCTCATGCAACCCCATACCATCAGTGATGCAGGCTTCTGAACAGAGCTTTGATAACAACTTGGGCTATCCTTGTCCTCTCTGGTCAGCGGCTGTGGCCGAGTGGTTAGAGCAGTCGTCCTCCAATGCGAGAGTTGGGGGTTCGAATCCACCAGCAGTCACATGTCGAAGTGTCCCTGGGCAAGACACTGAACCCCTCATAGCCTATGCACAGAGGATTGAGGGTCAATTCATCTCACAAGACCCGCGGAGCATGTGGAGGGGCATTAAGTGCATAACAGATTATAAAGGAAGAAGCGAACAATGCCCCAAAGACCCATCTCTGCCTGATGCCCTCAACAAGTTCTATGCACGCTTTGAAGACCACCCAGCACCAGACTCACCTCACCACCGGATGAAGAGCATCTCAGCGTGACCTCAGCCGAAGTAAGGAGTACTTTCAGGAGGATTGAACTGCACAAAGCAACTGGCCCAGACAACATGCTCAGAAAAGTGTTGAAGGAATGTGCCGATCAGCTCTGCGAGGTGCTGGCAGACATCTTTAACACCTCACTTACCCTGGAGACAGTTTCCACCTGCCTGAAGACTGCCACCATCATCCCAGTCCCAAAAAACTCTACAGTGACTGGTTTGAATGACTAACAGCCAGTGGCCCTCACCCCGATAGTCGCCAAATGCTTCGAAAAACTGGTCATGACTCGCATCAAAACAACCATCAACATCAACGAGGACCCTCATCAGTATGCATACCGTGAGAACCGATCAACAGAGGATGCCATCTCCTCCGTGGTCCACACTGTGCTCAACCACCTGGAGCAGAAAAACTCTTACGTCCGTATGCTCTTTGTGGACTTCACATCCGTCTTCAACACCATGATCCCCCAAACCCTGATGGACAAACTATCCACACTAGGACTAAAGCCCCCAGTATACTGTCGCGTACATCCATACGCAGAGGTACGCACATACGTATGCAGAGGTACGTGCGTACCCCCCAGCATGCCCTTCGTGCAAAGCTCAAATTTTTACGACCGCATACACATATGCGGTGTCGCACAATAAACTGCCCAGCGACGGACTGTTTTGTATGCGACACCAATGTATTAAATTCCCCTTCTTCATCCCTGATCTGGCCTTTTATTTTATTTTTTTGCCAAGAGGCAGTGATCTCTTCCTCTTCCGTTGATGCAATGGCTGAAATGGTGAGAAATGGAGGAATTTGTCACGAGCGAATAAAACTCAGGTCCAGCATGGCTGCGGGAGGGTCTGGAGATTTCCTGGTGGGCTGGTCTGAAGTGTGGGCTGTAGAGCCAGCTCTCTCTGTTTTCTTTTAATTTTTTTAGATATTTTTATTAACAACATATAAACATAGAACACCGCTGCGGCGGAGGCTGCCAGCGCTCACTTTTTTTTTCTTTTTTCCGACCTGTCAATCAATCCAGTAGGCGTGTCAGCAAATGACCAATCGGTGACCTCAATTTGTCCCAAAGGTAAACGCCCCTTGTCTGTGAAGCTGCTTTGCAGCTGCTCGGGGTGTACGCTGGAGTATCATGTCTGAACCCTCTGCGTACTGTACACACGTACGTACGCGTGAACGGACATACGCGGCAGTATACTGGAGGCTTAAGCCCCTCCATTTGCAACTGGGCACTAGACTGCTTAACAAACAGACCACAATTAGTGAGGATCCACAACTTCTCCTCCTCCACCATAACCCTCAGCACTGGCTCTCCTTAGGGTTGTGTGCTGAGCCCCCTCCTGTTTACTCTGCTCACGTATGATTGTGCAGCTACCCATCCAGGCTGTCGCATTGTAAAGTTTGCAGATGATACAGTGGTGGTGGGATACATCACAAACAACGATGAGTCCAGCTACAGGCAAGAGGTGGAACACCTGGAGAGCTGGTGCAAAGAGAATAACCTTCACATCGATGTGAAGAAGACAAAGGAGAGATTGTGGACTTCAGAAGGAACCAAAACATCTACACCCCCCTGAACATTAGACGATCTGCGGTGGAAGTGGTCTCCAGCTACAAGTACTTAGGTGTACACATGAATGACAACCTCAGCTGGAGCAACAACACCACCAGCCTGATCAAGAAAGCTCATCAGAGACTCTACTTCCTCAGACTCCTGGATTCTTGAACTCATCTGCTTGAGACAAAGATTCACTCCTGCCCCAGTTTTATGGCCCCTGGCGTCTAGAGGCTGTGCCATCTCTCTCTTTGTTCATGCAGATTCAGGTGTGGGAGCACACTCAGCTGATTGGCTGCCAGGAGGCAGCAGAGCGACAACACCATTGGACCAACTGGAGATTGCCACACCAATCAGATGATGATGAGGTCCACCTGCACCTTATAAAAGGCTCCTGGAATCATTCCTTCAATGGGGCAGCTATAGGCAGAGGTTTTAAACAGCTGACCCCCACTTTGGTTGTTGAGGACTTTTGAGGACTGTTTGGACAACCAGTATTCTGTACTCCTGATCCCCTTTTGCTCTGCTTAGCAGCATGGTTTTGAGTTTGACTGGTTGTTCAATTGTAGAAACTTGTACTTGGAAAGTGTGAACCATTTTTAATGTTTTTGTTTGGGTTGTTTTGAGACTGGACTGTCTTGTTGGTTATTTTTGTTACTTAATTGTTGAGGCAGCATTTGACCCACTTTAGCATATTTTTGTTGGGTCAAAGAGTACCTGTCTGTGGAACCTTTTTTTTTTCTTCTTTGTAATAAACCCCTTTTGAACTCAATCAACGTCATCTTTTTGCTTCTGGACACATTCTATATTACACCCCATGATACCCTAGACCAGGGGTGTAACACCCAGCGACAACACTACACCTTTTTTATTTTATTTTTATTTTTTTTAATCAGAACAAATATTAGGTTAAACTGCAGCACGTTAAGTGATCTGGCATCTAAATGGGGCTTGGTTTTTGTCTGAGTTGTTTTTGTAGCTTTTGGTGTTTGGTAGTTCAGATTTTTTTCAATTCAGTTTATTTTTGTAGCACCAAGTCACAACAGAAGTCATCTCAGGACACTGAACAGAAACATTCACATATATAAAAATAATTTAACACTATTTATCTGAGGAGCAGACTGCTTTGAGTGTAACTCCATCACAGAACTCTCATCTTGAACAAGCATGAAGGTGACGGTGGAAAGGAAAAACTCTCTCATGAGGAAGAAACCTTTAGCAGAACCAGGCTCAGAACAAGTGGTCATCTGCTTTGACCAGCTGGGTTTGGGAGGAACAGATACACAATGGCAGGTCAAGAATCACATGTTAAGATAGAAATAGTATCAAATGAAAACTATTAAATTTTAACAATTCATTTAAGGAAATTAGGTCAATTTGTCTTCCAGTAGTCTAAGCCTAACAGCATAACAATCCAACCCTAATTACAGGATTTATCAAAAAGAAAAGTCTTAATCCCAGTCTTAAAACTGGACAATGTGTCAGCCTCATGGACAGAAACTGGAAGTTGGTTCCACAAGAGAGGAGCCTGATAACTGAAAGATCTTCCTCCCATTCTGCTTTTGGAAACTCTAGGGACCACGAGTAAGCCTGCAGTCTGAGAGCGAAGTGCTCTGTTAGGAAAATATGGAACAATAAGATCTGTAATATAAGATGGAGCCAGGTTGTTGAGAGCTTTGCAGGTTAGAAAGCAAATAAATAATTAAATTTCCTCTTATTGTTTTCTTTTTCTTGTTTTCAGTTTTTCCCAGTGCCCCCTGTGCCATCAGTTGACTCTTCCTCAGTCAGTTTCTGCCCTTGAGCCCCACCCTCTCTCACCTGCTCCCAGTTGTCGTTTGGCTCAGGTTTCTTCTCTCTCTCTTTAGCTCCTGTCCTCATTTGTTAATTTGTTAATCTTGTTGCTACCATGCCAACCTTTTGTGTTCTTTGATAAAATCTTCAAGTTTTCCTTCAAGTTTCTTGTGTTTTCTCTGCATTCCTGAGTCCAGTTCCCTCTAACTGTATTTTATTATCACATGTAATATTATTGTCTCACATGGAGTTGGACCCTCATTGGAACCGTGCAGATCCTGGATCAGAATTGAGAAATGAAAGTCTGCAACACGTTGTAGAGACAAACCTCCCGCTGAGTGTTATGTCATTCTCAAGATGGTTCTGGTTCTTCCAGGAAACCAACTGTGAACAGTTTTGTAGCACATTCAGAACATTTTATGGCCTCCAGACTGCAGGCATGAAAAATGGGAACAGCTGATGGCAATTTCTGAAATTTCATGTGTGTGGCTGCATTAAACAGGCTCTCCATGGTGAAGTGTCGTTGTGTGTATGTGGGGACACACACACACATACACTGAAGTTAATAGTTTTATTCTGATTAAGACATGATTAAGACATGATTAAGACTGATTAATCCTCAACACAAAAATAACATTCCATCATTTGAGGACCAGGCTTTGATCTCCAGAAAGACTACTGGTCCTAACAAGATGTGATTATACTAGAAAAAGTTATCAAACAGTAACAAAAACCAGGTACACACACGTACGTGAGGATGTTGTGATTGTGTGATTTTAAAATGGTTTGGAACACTACATCTTTTATGTTTGAACTTGAAGTGGGAGTCTCTGTGGTAGACTCAGGCCTGAAGACATAAAATATATTCTCTTTGTACAAACATCTGACAGAGTTCAGCCTGGACTGTGTTCAGCATCACAAATTGTGAGTTTGTTTGTGCTGAGGACAGAAAAAGAGAGATTTATCTCCCAGCACATGCTGTCAGATTCTGTACCGAGCACACTTCAGCTGGGAGCCCAGTTTACTGACAGAGGAAGAGGAGGCCCGGTGATGATAGAGTGGGCTGAGGAGCATTTTGGGACCCCTCTCAGTATGAGTTCTGACTTATTTTGGGGGAACCCTAAGCCCCTCAGAAAGTTTCCATTATTCCAGGGTTCCTTGTCTCAGCAGAGAGAGATGCATGTCCCTTGTCCATCCCACTGATCAGAACAATCAGTCCAACTCCAGAGTCACAGCTCTGCCTCAGAACAACCTGAGACTCAGAATATTCAAGGTAAAACTTCAGTTTGAGTTCAGGATGTGAAACAGACTGAAGTAAACCGTGTTTGGACTGAATCTGGTGAGCTGCATCTTCTCCAGATGTCAACATCTGCAGAGAACAAAGCTCTCTTCAGAAATTGGGGCTCCTTGGTTGTCATAGTGTTGAACTTTAAATATATTCACTTTTTACAATCAGGAGTCAGGAGGTGGAAGGAATACTTCTAGAACCGTATCTATCCCACAGGCACGTCTTCCATGGAGTATGCTGGTGAAGATTCTCAGTCATCCAGGACATGATAAATTCAAAAATGTTCAATCTCTTTGAATTGAGAAAGCTCCTTGGATGAGGAGCGAAACATCTTCTGTTACAAATAAAGTCCAGTTGTTTTTGTATTGAACATTTTTGTGTGAGAGTAGCTCTGCTGCAGCTTCCAAGATGGCCGCTAACGACCTACACCTGGCGGTCATCTCCCTGATGAGCATCGACTCCTATTTAAGGCTGCAGTCAAGACTACTCGATGCTGGAGCATTGATTCCCTCCCGGTACTAGTGCTCTCAGCCTTTTATGTTCTCTAGTGTTTATGATACTGACCTTTGTGTTTTCTATGCCAGCAGTTCCTCGTTTTGGACGAACCATTCTTGCCTTGTTCACTCGACATCCTGTCGGGTCTCACGGAAACCCTGTCTTGTGGATCTTGGATCATAAAAGAACCTGTGACTGGAACTCATGCATCTTGGGACTCCTGAACTCACTCCAGTACCAACAAAGCTGTAAGACAAAAACAACAAAATCAAAACCGTTTCTCTCGTCACTTACCTTCTCTCGACCTGAACGAACTATTTCCCTCTTCCAGGAGTTCCAGTTCCAGGCCCCTGTATATATTGTAGATATCTTATTTTTCACTGTAAATAAATATCACTTTTTTTTGTATCTCAGTCTTGTGTCGTTCTGGGTCTCGTTACAACTGGGTTGACCACACATACAACATTTTGAGTCTTCCATGAAGGAAGCCGAGTCTGAGGACTTCAGGGTTGATTTCTCCAAAACAGTAGATGAGGTCACTTAGGTAGTTAAAAACACTCGGCTCCAGGGGTGAATGTGATCCATCCTGATTTCCTTAAGGCTCTGGATGTTGTGAGGCTGTCTTTATTGCCACGCATTTGCAACATTGCGTGGACATCAGGGGCAGTGCCACTGGATTGGCAGACTGGGGTGGTTTTTCCACTCTTCAAAAAGGGGACCGGAGGGTATGCTCCAATTATAGAAGCATAACTCTTCTTAGCCTCCCTGGTAAGGTCTATTCAGGGCTACAGGAGAAGTAAGTTTGATCATTGATTGAACCTCAGATCCTGGAGGAACAATGTGGGTTCCGTCCTGGCCGTGGAACACTAGACCAGCTCTTTACACTCACTAGGGTCCTCGGAGGGTCTTGGAAATTTGCCCATCCAGTCTAAATGTGTTTTATGGACTTGGAGAAGGCATTAAATAAACCATGTTTCTTGGGGTACACAGTGGGGGTGCTCCGTGCGTACAGGACTGGGAGCCCATTGCTACGGGCAGCTCAGTCCCTATACGAGTAGTGCTAGACCCAACAATTTTCAGTCAGGTCACCTGGACAGTTTCTTTTTTTTTTTTGTGCTGAAACTTTTCACCTTCCATCCAGAAGGCTTCATCAGTCAAGGAAACACACAACACAAAACGGATTCTTCCCCCAACAGCTTACTCCAAAGTGAAACAAACCACAGTTATGTTGGTGCTAAGATGGTCTCTGGCACATCCTCTCCTCCAATGCCGGCCCTCTTCCTCGTCAACAGTCATATGTCAAACTGGTTCAAAACCAACAAAGTCCATGCTCAATAATCAAGGTATACAATTCACCCCAGTTTAACTAATATTTTACTGGCCTCACTCAGTTGATTCAGCTTCAACCTTTTGCTTCCAAGCCATCCCCTGTAACCACCAGTGTGTCCCGGGGTTCTGTCCTGGGACCCCTCCTCTTCATTTACCTCCTTAACCATTGGTAATATTTTCTGTATCAAATTGTATTTTAGTATGTATTTTCTGTATGAAATTGGAATGAAATTCATTAATTCATTCATTCGATCTTTATTTATACAGGTTAGTCTCATTGAGCCTCGAGGACTCATTTACAAGAGAGACTTGGTTTAAACAAAGAACACAGATGAGGTGCAGACAACAATAGAAAATCTTTTTTTTCCTTCTTCTTTCGGCTGCTCCCTGCATTAGGGGTCACCACAACGAACTAAGTCACACAAAGACTTGGCAGTTGTTTTCTACGCCGGATGCCCTTCCTGATGCAACCACAGACCACCTAGCTACCACAGCCCTCTGTGTGGAACAGAGAGCTGCTATCTAGGACACCCAGAGGAGCAGATGGTGAGGGTTAAGGGCCTTGCTCAAGGGCACAGAATGGGGCAAATGAGGGTGGGGGCAGGTGTGGGTGTTTCACCCACCCCACCCACATTTTTTTATGTTGTCGGCATCGGGGCTAGACCCAGCGATCTTCCAATCACAGGCACACCTTCTCTAACCTCTGCACCACTACTCCAATAGAAAACCATATAAAAAGCATATAAAAAGAAAGTAAATAGAATAAATTATATAAAAATGAAACAACAGCAGCTACATTGTAAAGTGATGTAAAATACTAAAAACAGGAACATGTCTGCGTTGGTTTTTGTCATAAACTTAGCAGATGTTTAAAATCCCTTAGAGAGGTCAAAGTCGAGAGCTTCAGATCTTGTTGCAGGGTGCTCCAGGTTACAAGAGCGGAGTAAGAGAAGGCCGTTTTGCCTAATTCGGACTACACTGAGGAGACACTGCATTTAAAAATGCCCTGAGTGAGATGGAGGGAAAAGGGTAACATTTTCTCCATCAGCACTCTACTACATTTGTTTATATATTTTTCACTCGTTAAAGTGGGGCACCAGCTGGTCAGTTTACTGACCAGCA
>NC_056499.1:54292011-54293111 GCF_014905685.2 Nematolebias whitei | reverse complement strand
CAGTGAGGAAAATAAGTATTTGAACATCCTGCGACTTTGCAAGTTCTCCCACTTAGAAATCATGGAGTGGTCTGAAATTTTCATCTTAGGTGCATGTCCACTGTGAGACACATAATGTAAAAAAAAAAAAAATCTAGAAATCACAATGTATGATTTTTAATAATGTATTTGTGTGTTACTGCTGCAAATAAGCATTTGAACACCTGTGAAATTCAATGTTAATATTTGGTATAGTAGCCTTTGATTGCAATTACAGAGGTCAAACGTTTCCTGTAGTTTTTCACACACTGCAGCAGGATTTTGGCCCATTCCTCAACACAGATATTCTCTAGATCAGCCAGATTTCTGAGAAGCACTGAGTTTGAGCTCCCTCCAAAGATTTTCTATAGGGTTTAGGTCTGGAGATTGGCTAGGCCACTCCAGAACCTTTATATGCTTCTTACGGAGCCACTCCTTGGTTATCCTGGCTGTGTGCTTTGGGTCATTGTCATGTTGGAAGACCCAGCCACGACCCATCTTCAATGCTCTAACTAAAATATTCTGACTCACCTCAACACATGGCTCTGGAACCAGTTTCCTTGAGAGGGGTTGGACACTCTTCCACTCTGGAGTTGCCCCTGGCGAGAGGCACCGAGCAGGAGTGGGCATAGTTGTTGCCCCCCCATCTTGGTGCCTGTACATTGGGGTCCACCCCTGGAACGAGAGGGTAGCCTCCCTCCATCTACGTCTGGGGAGACGGGTTTTGACTGTGCTTATGCGTAAAACAGCAGCTCAGATTATCCACCCTTTTTGGAGTCCTTAGAGGGGGTACTGGAGATTGCGCCTGCTGGGGGCTCCCTTGTTCTACTGGGGGACTTCAACGCTCACGTGGGCAATGACAGTGAGACCTGGTGGGGTGTGGTTGGGAGGAATGCCCCCCCTGATCTGAACCCGAGTGGTGTTCTGTTGTTGGACTTCTGTGCTTGTCATGGATTGTCCATAACGAACACCATGTTCAGGCATAAGGGTGTCCATATGTGCTCTTGGCACCAGGATGGCCTCTCCCCCAGCAGCAGCAACTCCCCTGGCCTTTCCTCCAGCAGCAGCAACTCCCCTGGCCT
>NC_056499.1:54291688-54292001 GCF_014905685.2 Nematolebias whitei | reverse complement strand
AGCAACTCCCCTGGCCTTTCCTCCAGCAGCAGCAACTCCCCTGGCCTCTCCTCCAGCAGCAGCAACTCCCCTGGCCTCTCCTCCAGCAGCAGCAACTCCCCTGGCCTCTCCTCCAGCAGCAGCAACTCCCCTGGCCTCTCCGTCTCCTGCTGCAGTCTCACAGGCTTCCACGCCGCCCGCTGCAGCCCAACAGGCTTCCACGCCGCCCGCTGCAGCCCAACGGCTTCCACGCCGCCCGCTGCAGCTCAACGGGCTTCCACGCCGCCCGCTGCAGCTCAACGGGCTTCCACGCCCCTCGCTGCAGCTCAACGGG
>NC_056499.1:54291444-54291678 GCF_014905685.2 Nematolebias whitei | reverse complement strand
CTCAACGGGCTTCCACGCCCCTCGCTGCAGCTCAACGGGCTTCCACGTCCCTCGCTGCAGCTCAACGGGCTTCCACGCCCCTCGCTGCAGCTCAACGGGCTTCCACGCCCTTCGCTGCAGCTCAACGGGCTTCCACGCCCTTCGCTGCAGCTCAACGGGCTTCCACGCCGTCTCCTGCAGCTCAACAGGCTTCCACGCCGTCTCCTGCAGCTCAACAGGCTTCCACGCCGTCTC
>NC_056499.1:54270969-54291344 GCF_014905685.2 Nematolebias whitei | reverse complement strand
GGTACTTTTCTGTGGCCCGGTTTGTGTCTGTTTCCCTCGTGCTTCCTCATTAGTTTCCATTGTTGCCACCTGTGTCTCGTCCCAGCTGTTTGTCATCATGTCTCGTCTTCTCCCAGTATTTAAGCTGTCCTATTCTGTCTTGTTCTTGTCGGGTCGTCTTCGTTGGTACTCTCCCTTGGGTCTCCTGAGTCTTGTCCTGAGTCTTGTCCTGAGTCTTTCCCTGAGTCTTCCTGGTCCCTCGAGTTCCCCGTGTCTCTCTTGTCGCCTGAGTTCCCCGTGCCTATTCATGTAAGTTTTTGCTGCCCCGTCAGCTTGTCTATTTTGTACTTTTATTTTCCATTAAAACATATTTTTTGTATTTCTGCCGAGTTGAGTCCCTGTTCTGCACTCTGGGTTCGCTGCTAACCGCAAACTACGACACCAAAGCCTTCGAGCATGAGTTTTTTTTTACCACAGTACAGTTCGTGCACCAACTTTTACTCACTTAAATGCACACTCCACCTCCCCGTGATTTCCCCTTAAGCTCGCTGCAGCAGTCCGTTCGAAAAAACAGTGTCATCCAGCTGGAAGACTGTATGCGGCGTTTCACTTGTAATCCATGTTTCTGTGAGGCAAAGCACCGTACACTTCATCATCTCTTCTGAGGCGCCCGCTCTCAGACGAAGTAAATCCATCTTCTTGTCCAACGAGCGGACGTTTGGCAGAAAGAGAGACGGCATCTGGAGTTTTCCGGCTTTAGCGTTAGCTCGTAGCCTCACCATAACCCCCGCCCGGCATCCGCTCCTCTTAAGCTGGGAGCAGCGCTTCATCTTCTGCCCGTTGGAACGCCTCTGCCTCTGCTGCAGCTTCCAGGTAGATGACTTTAAGATCTGCATTCTGCCGAGCATAGTTTTGAGTTTGTTGCTGATTTCTGCTATGTTTCATGGCAAATCCGTTCCTATTTTCATCAGTTTGGTTCAGCTATAGTTCACACGCATAAATCGTGCGGAGTCAGGCACAGAGTCAATATCAAAACTTCTAAAAATTGGGATAGTACCAAGAGCCTGTGAAGCTGCAACTGCTCTGAGCGTGGCCATCTTGGACATTGATGATGAATCCCCACAGATGATGCAGTCTGACTGGTGTTAAATCAGTCGACTTGTATCCAAAATCTGGCTTTAAGTTTTGTTGTTGCTGGGCTTTCAGCCTTACCGGGAGCAGTCCCAGGTAGCACGCATGTGCATCAAGTGATTGTACAAAATTCACAGCACCAACTAATGACCTGACATGGCAACTACAGCGTATCGGGGCTTTCTACGTTTACATGTAAACACCAAATCCGCTCCGTCTCAACGCAGATTTTTTCCCTTGAATCAAGATCTGAAAAAAACTACTGGTATGTTTCCCCCCAGCCGTGTCCATGTAAATGGGGCCTAAACCCAACTGAAAGTCTGTAATAGGACTAAGACATTGCTGTTTACACAAGATCACCATCAAATCTGATTGAGCTGCAGCAGTTTTACAAAAAAGAATGGGCCAAGCCATCAGTCTGTATATGTGCAAAGCTTGTAGAGACAAACCCAAAAGACTCACAGCTAGAATTGCAGGTGGTTCTACAAAGTGGCATGAAATCAAACACACTCCACTCTCTTTGGATTCATACTTGTAAAATTATTGAAAAACCATGAACCATTTTTCTTCTACTTTACAATTATGTTAAATATTTTTGTTCGTCACATAAAATTCTAGTAAAATATTTTGAAGTTTGTGGTTGTGATGTGACAAAATGTGGAAAAGTTCAATGTTTTTCAAGGCACTGTGAAGTGCAAAAACATGAAAATAAATGCTTTTCCTATTTTTCATGCATCGGCTCCTTCCTGTAGTTGTGATCTGATTACCTGCAGGAAGAGTGTTGGGTGTTGGCCATTTTCCAGCTGAGGGTGAATCTATGGTTTGTTTTGGCAGGGAGGTGTCTGAGGAAATCCAGCTCATTTCCATAAGAAGCACAAAACTGGAGGACTCCACCTCTCCAGTCTGAAAAGACCCCCTCCAGCAGAAAGCAAGTGATGGAAATAACTTCCATTGTTCTTGGAGCTCAGAGGGCTGGTAGCTTCAGAGAGTCACTGAGTTTAATTTTCACTCTGCAGCCAGAAGATGATGAATCCCCACAGAGCACTTTAATCCAACACTGTTCACTTCAGCCTACCTGGTTCTGGTCCAGCTCTGCAAAACTTTCTGGAACTATCTTAAGGAACGGACTGTAAATGGACTGTACTTATATAGCACCTTTCTATCTTATGGAGATACTCAAAGCGCTTTACAGTACAATCTGTGCCCTCAATTACCCATTCATACAGCATTCTACTAGCTCTCTACAAAGCTAATTGAACAAATCATTCTAAAGAGTAAACACCTAGTTGCACACTTTCTAACATACCTTGACATTCACCTAGGATTAATTATGTCTACAGTTAATGTTGACCTCAAGTTAGAAAACTGAGGGTGCATTCACACCAGCCCTGTTTAGTCCGCTTTAATCGAACTCTAGCTCATTTTCCTAGAAAGTCCGGTTCATTTGGGGAGGTGTAAACGCGCTTCTGCCTCATCTTCTGCTCATGCTGAGTCCATTGTTGAAAAATGACAAAATATAACCCCTAAAACTGCTAAAACTTGATGTCACTCCGTTTTTGTTTTTACTTCTAGAAGAAGAAGTGTCTTAAGAGGTTTTTGTGTCATTTCTTTCAGTAGTTCTTGGTGTAGCGCCACCACAGGCGAGTGGGGGAACAGGTTGGTTCAACAGTTTGACTCGACTGCACAGTGCAGTGTGAATGCAAACACACCAGCTCAAATGTAAACAAAATGTTATGAATATTGGTCCCCAACCGAACCGAGTCTACCGGACTATCAGGTGTGAAAACAACCTAAGAAGACAGTCAGATGTTCAAAAGGGAAGTGATTTATTTACAGGTGCAGCAGCTTCGGGGCTGGAAGGGAAAAGGGACATGGTGAGTCTCTTGTATGGTTTTAGATTTGCAGTGATAGCTGATAAACAGTAGATAATTATTTCTTACAGTTTTTGCCTTGTAGATGAAGCCAGAGAGGAAGGGGAGACGAGGTCCTTCCTGGGTTTTCTGTGGGAGAGAGTTGAAGATCCAGAGGAGGTGAGTATTGGAGGAGAGAGGAGCAGGTTGTTCCTGGTTGAGCAGTGTTGTTTTCAGGTACTTATTAAATCGTTTGAAGGGACAATCCATCTACAGGAGAGCCATGAGGAGCGAGGAGGTCTTGGAAGACTCGTAAGGCAGGACTTTGAAGTCACTGAAGAAAATTACCAACAGATTTAGTCTCATGTCCATTAGTTACCAGTTGGTAGGTAATGTCCCAGCGCTGGGAGTACCTGGAGAAACCCCACGCATGCACGGAGAGAACATACAAACTCCACCCAGAAAGGTCCCATGCTGGGATTTGAACCGGTGACCTTCTCACTAAGAGGCAGCAACTCTACCACCAGTGTGACTGTCATTAAATATGCAAAACACAAGTAACTTGTTGACAGAAACTGCTAGACTTGACGTTTTAACCAACCCGTTGAGACATTGACATGTCAACACATTCAGCTCAGTTCATGCTTTCAAACAATAAATACAATTTGTGTCCTCATAACTGCTGCATTATGATTCAGGGAATTCCAGTGCCAGACATTTTACAAATACTGAACCTAAATGTGGTATGGAAGTAGCTGAGAGTCCCTCACAATGTACGAGTCATTCAATAGGTAAGAAAACTGCAATGGATTTGTTTCAGAGTTCCAGAATGACTGAAATGTTTATAGTACTAATAAATAAAGTGATAATACTGATAATAGTAATATAATCTTTTCATCAGTCTGCACCATTGGTTGTGTGGAGCTGCTTGATTAATTATTGTACTTTTTCACTAAACTTCTGTTATATTTACTAAAAAGAAAGTTTTAAAAAAACTGAAGTGTTTAAGATATACATCAGTATGTAAATGGTTAAATAAAGGGGACATTTAGATTAACTGAACAGTATGTGTTTGATATGACAATAAAACAGATTATATAAATATCATGTATGAAACATCGCAGACTGCTTGATGTGTTTATCATGTCTGGACTTTGACTCTAACATGGACTGACAGAAACATTTATAGCTGAAACACACGTCAGACTGCACTTTTAATTATTATTTTTTACATTAAATCATATTAAACCAAATTAATATTAAAGGTTCAATAAATTGCTTTTATAAGCTTCAGTAAAAGTGTTTATGTAAGAAATCAAGGAAGTAGGCGGTGGGAAAAATGTCTATAAAAAAGGACTGTCCCCCTCTGGTGGACATTTTATGGCAGAGAATTAACGAGTAAAAAGGTATTTTATTGTGAAAGTCTTATAATGCAGGGGCTTCACATTTTTTCATGAGGACCAAAACTGTCAAGATGAAAGTACTCACAGGTCACAAAATTTTGAGTTCAAGTTAATAAAAAAAGGTACATGTACATATATTTTGTGATTTTTTTTATTTATTATTATTTATTTTCTTTTTCATTTTTAAACTGAACAGCTTGAATATTTAGTTTGCATGTTCTCTCCGTGAATGCATGGGTTTTCTCCAGGTACTTCAGTTTCCTCTCACAAACCAAAAACATGCATGTTAGACTGATTGGTATCTGTAAATTGTCCCTAGGTGTGAGTGAGAGAGACTGGTTGTCTCATTTGTCTATGTGTCCCTGTGATGGACTGGAGACCTGTCCAAGTATCCCCCGCCTCTTGCACAGTGATTGCTGGACATGGACACCAGTAGCACACGCAACCCGAAAAGGAAGAAGCGGGCAAAAATAATGGATGGATGGATGGATGAATGGAATATTTTAGATTACTGGTATGCATAGCCAAAGGCTTGTGTTGTACTTAATATTGCTAATTTTCACAAGATATTTTCAACTTGTCTGCTGTGAAACCAACCGTCTAACCATCCATTGTCTTTTCCCACTTCTTCCTTTTCGGGTCACGGGGGTCATTGGTGTCCATGTCCAGCTATCATTGTGCGAGGGGCAGGGGACACACTGGACAGGTCTCCAGTCCATCGCAGAGACACATAGAGACAAACGAGACAGACAACCATTCACTCTCTCACTCACACCTAGGGACAATTTAGAGTTTCGCTATTTCAGAATAAAAGGCAGAGACAGCGCCTGGTTTACTTCTGAACTACCTCCTGCACAGGAGGGACCAGCTTTGGACAACAGCAAGAAAATCTGGTTTGGATATTCATTAGTTGCAATGTCGTCAATTACGGAATCGTTGTTCGGCTTCCATTAAAGCTGCAAAACAAAACTACTATTTATCTCAGCCCACCAAAAATCTAAATGATCCTAAGAGCTTCTGTAAAACTATTAAATATCTTAATGGCAGCACTCACCTCATCTGACCTGTCACAATTATTTGTCGACTCTGCTCCTGTGTCAGATACGTTTGAGATGCTAAATTGTTTCAACATGCATTTTGTTGCCTCCAGTTCCTTGTTTAATAGTTTCTAAAGGTAAATCACCTACTCTACCAACAAGTCAAACCTCAGTAAACCATACATTCTCTTTTTCACCGTTCTCTGTCAGTGAGGTTACCAAACTGTTAAAAGATCTGGATACAAGAAAATCTGCAGGCCCTGACGACCTCCCTCCTTACTTCTTAAGGGTGCATTCACACCAGCCCTGTTTAGTCCGCTTTAATCGAACTCTAGCTCGTTTTCCTAGAAAGTCCGGTTCTGTCACGGAATAAAAAGGCGAACTCTGGCCCGGGCTAAAACCTAGGTCTCGGTCCGGTATAAGCGAACTCCAGCGCGGTTCGAGTACAGTGTGAATGTAAACAGACCGGGCCCCTCTCCGCAGGGTAAACAAACGTGCATTTCTCTGACCTTATATGGAGCCGTCAGATGCCTTGTGTGTAAAACAATATTCTCCATGGTCTTCTGTCTCTTCTTATGCTCATGCTGAGTCCATTTTTGAAAAACAACAAAATATAACTCCTAAAACTGCTAAAACTTGATGCCACTTCGTTTTTATTTTTATTTACAGAAGAAGAAGAAGAGTGTCTTCAGAGGTTTTTGTGTCGTTTCTTTCAGTAGTTCTTGGTGCAGCGCCCCCACAGGCGAGCGGGGGAACAGGTTGGTTCAACAGGTTGACTGACTGCACAGTGCAGTGTGAATGCAAACGCACCAGCTCACATGTAACAAAAGGTCATGAATATTGGTCCCCAACCGAACCGAGTCTACTGGACTATCTGGTGTGAAAACGACCTAAGTCTAGCTGCACAAATTATAGCAGAACCAGTGTCTTACATTTTTAATCTGTCTATACAACACAATACTATCCCAGATTCAATTCAATTCAATTCAAAAATACTTTATTAATCCCAAAGGGAAATTATTTTGTTGTTGTAACTCATTATCCTCATTTCATTAAGAGATGTTATAGATGCTAGTGGCTGTAGACAGGAAGGATCTCTTGTAAAGGTCCATCCGTCAGTGGAACCTAAGAAACTGGCTGCAGATACCGTCCGATCCGTCCACCCAGACTCGACTGACCTCTCAGTTCCCCTGGACTGTAGGACCGCTTGAATGCTGGGCAGAACTCCTCCCAGAGCAATGGCCACTTCTCCCAGCAGTCTGCCGAGCTCCTCATAGCTGTGGACAGCCGATTGTAGGTGCTGAGGGACGATCCTGTCCTTCTGCTGTCGTGAGCCGTGTTTCCTGCTAGCTCCAGGATCTCAGTGGTCAGGCACTCGAGCACAGCTGGCAGTTAGATGAGAATGCATCCAAAGAACATCCTTTTCAACTCATTTGAGAGTTGGGGCCATAGTTGAGATATTATTTGAGCTTTTGAGATGCTAATCAGCTGCTGTTGTTGTAGAAAACAGCCTTGTTGCCATGGTTACGCATCATAACAAATGTCCAAAACTTAAAAAGTTTCAGTAAAAATCCTTTCATCTGCACAGCATCTGATACCAGAGGAAACAATAATCCAAAAAATATGATTTACATCCAGAAAACCAGGAACTAAAATTTCCAAAAGCAAAATCTCAGAATGAAAGTAACAGAGCTGCTCCAACATGCAGCCACCTTGAGCGGCGCAATTCTCAAATACAGATGCTTGGAGAACAGCTTTTGTGCTGCCATTATTGAAGGAAGGAGACCCCACTATACTGAACAACTATCGATCAATCTCCAAATTGTATTTTAGCTAAGGTTTTAGAAAAACTGATAAATACTCAAGTCAAGAAGTATTTGGACTTTTAATATTTTTATCTTCTCTCCAATCTGGCTTCAGGAAAAAACACAGCGCAATGACTGCTTCGCTAAAGTTTTTTAATGATGTTTTTGAAGCTTTGGATGCTAAGACCTGTCCAAAGCCTTTGATACTGTAGATCATGACTTCTTATGCCACAAGCTCTCAGATATTAGCTTCTCAGATCACACTGCTGGCTGGTTCTCAAACTCTCACGTCAGAGGCAATAGAGCTTTAGAGTGTCCGCGACGCGGTGGCTGATGGGATAGGATGGGGTTGGATCCACCATGTTTACCGTCCTCAATATTATCTGTTGAAAACAAGCTTTCTCACTGACATATATATATATTTTTTATTTTATCTTTTAAGTAGGTTAAAACAACTTGCGTTATTGAATGTAATGTCCGGTCACACGACTGGAATTGTAAAGATCGAAAACCGACTTTCATTTTATAGTTTCCCCACCTGGAAACACGAGGGAGCTCATGTGTCGGACGTAACAAAAAAAGAAGACGAATGGCCTGGATATCAGCGGTGAGACGTCCTGATATAACTTTCTCCAGCGTCCCAAGAGACCTGCTAGTTTGTTCCAGACATTTCCATTCTGGTGAGTGTCTAAATTCAGTTTGTTGGTGTTGTGCCCAAAATTTGTGCCAAGATTTTGTCCAGGTGTATCATGTTTATTTCATGTTTGTTTTAATGAGGGGTACCCAGATAAAACAGACTGAGAGGAAAACAGAACCAGACTCAAATATAATTGAACAATGTTTATTTACAGTGAAGAAATAGAACCATTTACAAGCAGCGTCTGGGACTGTTGAGACAGAGGAGGAGGATTACTTTACGGTAGGTAAAATTGATCCAACAGGTTAGCGACCAAAATATGAGGTGCTTACAGTAGAATGAGTTGAGATGGTTGGGTGAGGAAGGCTGAGGATTTCTTCTCAAAGAGCGACAGGGCCAGGCAGTCTGCAGAGGCAAGTGGTGGAAGGCGTGTGAGAGCAGCTGAGAACCAAGAATCACAGGTGAGTTTTTCCTCCAAGGTTTTCTCCAATACTTAAAGTTAAGGGACAAGATCCAGGACATCAAGACTCTGAAAATATGCATACAGAAACAAGGTAAGTATTTACATTTCCAAACACTATACTGGGCTGGAAGCACATGTACCAACAGGTAGAACAATGCTCCAGCAAAGACTGTTCCTCTTCTTCTTCTTCTTAGATTTTCTTTGCGGTTGGCAAACAGCTTGTTAGTGTGCATTACCGCCACCTTCTGAATTGGCATGTGAACCAGAAATAAACCCTAACCTATATTCTCCTGAAAAGTTCTGATTTTACAAGAAAATGAAAAAATGCCCTATTTAAAATGTGATTTGAATTGAAGAAAGCAACTCAACTAAATTAAATTGTACTTTTTGCTCATGAAATCGATTTTGAAGAATAACTATTTCTCTGTGATATTTTATACAATCTATAAGTACATGTTCTACTGTCTCTTGTGATTGGCCACAAACTCCTGTAGGATGTTTTCCTATTCGTTTTAGATTCAAATTTAAATATGTATGACCAAATCCAAGTCTTGATAAAAGTTTCTCTTCCCCCCTCCTCCTTGATGTTTCCCTCATCCTTCCCACACTTTTTTCAACAGAATAAAAATGTCTCCCTTTCTGCTCCTTGTTCCATTCCTCCTGCCATTTCTTATTAATTTCTTCCTTTACAATAGATTTTATTTCTGATTTGCTGTTTGAGACTGATAAGGAAATTTCAATATTTTTAGTGGCTTCTTTACCAAATTTATCTGCAAGTTCATTACCTAAAACCCCTATATGAACCAGGACCCAAATTAATCTTACTAAACTCCTGAACCTTTAATTCTATACAGTGTTTGTAAAATTTCTAATATAACATCATACCTTGATTGAGAATGAGCAAGCTTTATACTGCAGATTGCACTACTGGAGTCTGTAGCAATTAATATAGATCAAGACTTAATACTTTCAACCCACCTTAATGCTAATAAGATAGCTATTAATTCACCGGTAAATACAGATAATTTATCACTGATCCTTTGATTAGACATGTAACCTATTTCAGGTTCAATAAAAGCAACTCCACCCTATGTCCAATTTTTGAAGCATCAGTATAAATTTTTTGATATTCAGAATATTTAGATTGTAAATGAGTTTCAACATCAAGCTCAATGAGTGTTTTCCTTTGTTTTACTTTTAACAAATAAATATCAATAATTGTTTTCCCCAGAACCCAAGGAGGCACAACTGAAAATGCCACTGTAGGGCTTAAATTAATTTGGTCCAATTTAATCTTTTTTAATAATTTTTCAATAGTCCATCCAAAACTCCTATACTGACCTTTCTCTTTTTCTTGACTTAACTGAAGAACATTTTTTGTAGGATGGATATCTTTATGTCCTTTTAAGTTGGCCCAATACACTACTGCCAGTTGTTTTCTTCTGTTGTGCAAAGGCATCTCTCCCATCTCAACTTGTAATGCAGCAACGGGTGTAGACTTGACTGCACCAAAACATAATCTCAATGCTTGATATTGTATTATATCTAATTTTTTGAGGAGTGAAACTGCTGCTGACTGATATACCAGACATCCATAATCAAGAACTGATCTTATCAGAGCTACTGTATATATAATGTTTTCATTGCATGTCTATCTGCACCCCACTCTTTGCCTCTAAGACATCTCATAATATTGAGAACTTTTTTGGATTTATCAATAACTTTTCAAACATGACTTACCCATGTAAGTTTTTTTATCAAACAAAATTCCCAGATATTTGAATGTCTCCACTATTTCCAACTGTTCCCCATACATCTTAAGATTTATTTCAACTTGCCTTATCTTTTTAGTAAATATAGCTGCTTTAGTTTTTTTCCACTGAGAACCTGAACCCCCATTTTAAAGCCCATGACTCTACCACCTCTTAGGGAAAATGGACTCCAGCTGCAGCTGCTCACCACGCCACCCATGCCTTCAGGAACCTGGTGGAGAGATGTTGGAAAAACCCTACAATGTTTAGTTCATAGAAGTGGGCCAACCTGGTAAGGTAAGGTTTATATTTTGCATGTAATGTAGTCCGAGTTTAGACAGAGTGGACATCTGTGTTATTGTGAAATAAACGGTTTAAAGTTTCTAGTGTTGTCACATTTACTGCAGTAATACTGATATGTGTTGTGATATGTCCTCTTCAAGGCAAACCTCCAGATGAAATGGATGAAACTCCAGGAGAGGAGCTCAGTGAGGCTGCAGATGATGGAGAGGAGGAGCATGAACCAGCAGCTAAGAGGTACAAATACCATGTGTGAACCAAAAGAAGAGCAGAAAGAAACCATCTGTTACAGGAGCTCAGGTCGGAGCTGAATCAAAAACAGCTGGACAAATAATTTTTATATTATTAAATATTATACAGGACTTCATTGCTTTGCCATCTTGTTGTCATTGTTTAACACTGTTAGACATTTTCTGCCAGCATAAAAAAACTCACAATTTCAAATGGTTCTACTAACACTAATGCATCCTGTTCAGCATCTTTGCCATGTTTTGAAGGTGTCACATAAAACTCTGTCTAATACCTGTGTCTTTCTTTTCTTTCCAAGGGATGGATGTGCATCAGACAAGCTCATAACAGAAGCTGTGGCCTTCTCTCCAGATTATTACATGGGGACGTTGTGTTAGCTGCAGAGGCTTTGATATTTTTTCATTCAACCTTTATTTAGACAGGTAAATCCAATTGACCCTCGAGGACTCATTTACAAGAGAGACCTGATTTCAACAAAGAATGATGACAACAATGCACAATAGCGACAACAATAAACAGTTATAAAAAAGTCATACAGATTTTTAATTTTTTTACAAATAGGATGGCTAAAAAAGGAAAAGTAACAAAAAACAGCTAGATTCTAAGGCGAATGTAGAAAACTAAAAACAGGAACATGTCTGCATTGGTCCCTGCCAGGAGTCCAACAGATTCTTAAACCACTTAGAGAGGTCAAAGGTCGAGAGCTTCAGATCTTTTTGTAAGATATTCCAGTAAACAGGAGCAGAGTAGGAGAAGGCCCTTTTGCCTAGTTCAGTCCTCATTGAGGGGGAACTCTGCAAGTAATAGTGTCCTGAGAGCGCACGCTGTAGCTGCACTCACGCAGAGACATGTTAAAGACAGTGTGGGAGTCAAGCTCAAGGTTCTTTATTGGCATTCACATCGCATGTTGTACATGAGGTGGAATGAAACTGTGTACACAGGGTCCCAGTTACATCCAACAAAAGTATAAATGAATGATGTGCTAAGGTTCAAATCCCATCATTCACTAAATGGAGATGTGAACTTGATGCTAAGGATGTTGAACACACACGAGCACACCTTAGAATTCATGTGGAAAGAGTGACTGGTTGCATGACAAGCAAATAGAAAATGTTACACAGAAATATACCAGTTAACTATACTGGTGCTTACATGTGAGGGTGAAGAGGTGACACTTCTTCAGATTGTGTTTGTGTGTGTGCTGTAGTTTAGTGAATGTGTTCTAGTGTGGCTGTAAAGCTAATGAAACCTGCACATGCTGCTACTGATATATGTAAAATGTAGATTGGAGAAAAAATATATATTTGCTGTTGTTTGAAATATAGTTACAGTTGAATAATAACATAAGTGGTTGTTTTTTCTCATTTAATAAAAATTAATGTGGTAAACATTCACGAAACATTTGATTCAGCACTTCAGGGAACATGTAAACATGTAATGAAACAGATCCTTTTTTGAAGTAAACATTTTATGTAATTAAACATTTCTAGTAACAAACATGATGAACATTGTGTGAACATTTCATAGAAAATTGCTACACAAAAATGTGCAAAAGTTAACAGCATGATTTACGTATTTATGTCTCCCTTGAAGCTGCAGTACAAGCTCTGAGAAATGTCTTTAAGAAGCTTCGTGCTTTCTGTAGACGAGCTTCCCAAAATTCCTGATCTGAAGAGACACGGACGACAGCCATATCTTTCTGGGTCCACACAAGATGATGACACGGGAGTGGATTTTCACTCCTGTCCTGTCCTGGTCCTACAGAAAAAATCCTGTCCTGTCCCACTCCTGGTAACATGACTCCTGCTCCCATCCTGCTCCCAGTAAGAATCATTCCCACTCCTGTACCGCTCCTGTTTTTTTCTCTTCGTTTAATTTTTGGAAATACATTGAATTTGATTTTATCTTCTACCCATTCATTTTTATATTACTTTGTGTTCTGCAGTTTTATTTCAAAAGATACGGCAACAGAAAGAGTTCATCTGTGGTGAGAGGCATTTATTGCCTTAATCCAATTTAAAACCTTCACTAAAGGTCACCTAACAAATAATCCATGGCCTGTAGTCCATATAATTTTTTTACGGAGGATCAGCTGCTGAGTCCCTGTTTCTGGCTCTTTTGAAGGTCAGTTACAGTAAAAACAAAAAATCAAAACCAGTCCATGGGTCACACCATGTCTACCTTAGATGAAAGAATACAAACATAACAAATTGCATTTTACTAATTTATTGAGCAATTGTTTCCTTTAAACAGTGACATCATTTTCATGTTTTAAATTGCTTAAACAACAACAAAAAATAAAATAAAAATTATGTACCAAGCAGGAGAACTCCACAAATAAAAATGCTTAAAGGCATTATTATACATTGTGAACTTCTTGAGGACGTCGTCCAGTCTATGTGGTCGAGGTAATGAGCTCGTCTGGGTGAAGCATGATGTCGTGCATCTTCCCAGACTCCAGAGCATCATTTACAGACTGGACCATTGCAGGTCTGATGTTCCACCTCATCTCTCCACAGCTGGACCAGTCCAGAGCCTTGTGGAACCTAAAAGTGAAAGAAGACAGTGCACAAGTCAAAATAGTGTTACAGTGACTACAAATTACAATTTGTTGGCCTTTCTTCTGAAAAAAAAAAATATATATATCAAAAAGAAGAGATTTGCAATTGAAATTAAATAAAAATAAAAAACGTGACCTTTGCAAATATAAATTCATTTTTTCTTTCTTTATTTCACTTATCATATTTTTATAATTATTTAAGCAGCCTCACAAGTCAGCGAGAAGGTCCTTGGTTCAAACCCCGGTCCAGGGACCTTTCTGGTTGGAGTTTGCATGTTCTCTCCGTGCATGCGTGGGTTTTCTCTGGGTGCTCCAGTTTCCTCCCACAGACCAAAAACATGCATGTTAGGCTGATTGGTAACTCTAAAATGTCCCTAGGTGTGAGTGAGAGAGTGAATGGTTGTTTGTCTCGTTTGTCTCTATGTGTCCCTGTGATGGACTTGCGACCCGTCCAGGGTGTACCCCGCCCCTCGCACAGTGATTGCTGGACATGGGCACCGGCGACCCCCGTGACCCAAAATGGAATAAGCGGGTAAAGATAATGGATGGATGGATGGAAAAAGCTTAGTGCTACTTCTTGTGCTATGCTTTATAAAAAAGTTATTGAATAAAGTATTTACTTATGTAGGTAAATATAGATGTTTTAAAACCTGTTAAAATACACCAGAATGCAGGAAATAGCAGCTACTTTATTCAAAGAGTTATGGAAGAGGACCCACAGACCTCGTACTAATATGTCCCCCCTAAAATAATTATTATGCTAATACACACAGTGTTGTTCAAGCCAAGAGCCATTGTCAACACTGGGGGGCTAAGGCCCGTAAAAGGGCTTCTAGAATCACCCCTGGTGTGAAGAAATGAACTGAGAAAAATCAACTCTTTGCCAAAAATTTAACACAACATAATTGAACACATCATATCTTAAACCTAAAACTAAAACACTTATTATAATATATATGTAACAAGTCTTTCATATAAAAATTGGGATATTTTTACCGGAGAATGTAACGAGTTTGTTGTTGTACTGGCATGGTTTGCAGCAGACAGTAACTATTTACGCAATAAAGCGATGGTTAGTCACGTCTTCCTTGTTTTCAGTATCCAGCAGGACGTCACAATATTAAAAATAGGGATATTTTTACCAGAGAATGCGTGCACTTTAACCAGGAAGAGTTCTGGGTTTTTTTTACATTACAAACAGCAACAATAATCAAGATTTTAACCTAAAAACACACATAACAAAGTAGAGCATAATTTTTAAATTAAAAGGGACAAGGTGAAGAAAAATGTGCTGTTGAGGCCGCGGTAAAACTAACTTTACCGCGGTGCTATAGACCTTTTTCACGACAACTGGAAGTAGCATCTCCTGGTGCTGGATCACTTCCTGTTTTTGTGAGTCGTACAATGCTTTTCTTTCACTGATGTAGAGAAAATCGCAGCGGTGAATTCACAAACCAATAAACTTGAGAAAGGATAAAAGTTCTTCCATGAAGAATATATCAACAGCTATCAAGGTAAGAAAAGAAGTAGCTTAGCGAGCTAACCGTTAGCTACAACATATGAAGTACATAAATATCGTAATAAAGCCTAATTTAGTGTGCTAAATTATTTGGAATATTTGAGACAGACGTGGTATAAACTTTTAAATGATATTTTAACATTCTGATGTGTTTTTCATTACAATTTGTGAAAGAAAACGTACTAGAAGTTATGAGATGACATGATGCTTGATGTTCAAATTGTGCTTTACTTCTCCATAACTGCAGGTCAAAGATTGTCGAGGGACAGGGAGTTGTCAGAGCTAGATGCTTCAGGTCCATGAAGAAAAATGAGGAACCACAGACTGCTGGTTTGAAACAGTCAGAAAGCCGGTTGGCTCATGTTCATTAGAGTTCCTGTTCATTTATGACATCTGAAGAACTTTGACGTACGATGGACAACTTCTGTACCGAGAGCTCACAGTAACATCTTCCTGCTCAGTGGTTACTGTATGTGGTAGCAGCAAAGTCTGTTTTGTTCTGCTGATGTTTCAGCTCATCTTCAAACTACAATCTATTACTTGGTTAAAGCTAAATATGTTATAACAAGTATCATATGTATGTGCTAAAAACAGTTATCTGCTTTAGATCTCACTGGGTGACAGCAGGAGAAAAACTACGTCAGCTGGAGTCCCAACCACTTATCGCTCGTCCTAGATGGTCTCAACTTTGGAGCTGGTACCATCCAGATGTGGTCCTGTGCCACAGGGCTCACCGATGTCTTACCAGTGCCCACCTAAGAAGTCCTGCAGTAGCATCATTCTGGACCACATGACTCCACACTTCCCTGCTCTTCCTCTGATGCTGCAGTCTTCCCAACATGTTTTGTGTCCACACTTCACATCTTCAGTCTCTGCAAGTGTCACTGGAAATGTCTTCTCAGAGGCCAGAACCAGGAGCAGTCCAGATGTTCTGCAGGGGTGCAGCTTCTACAACCAAGGCTTACTGCTGTTTCTCTGTTGCAGAAGAAGTGTGGAGGAGGAGTCTGCTGACATGTTTTACTTCAGCACCTTCATCCATGTGTTTATATCAGTGCAGTAAGAATCATAAAATGTACAAATCACATCTTTTCTTCCTTCATATTTTTAATGTTCAGTCTCAAGCTGTGAATCACTGTAAATACTGTAAATAGTTGTTACTCATGAAAAATACATAAATGTGCCAATTTCTTTAAAATGAAATAGCATAATTTGGGGAAAATATCTATAATCCACTATCGATTTATAGTGTATGGTTATAAAATGATAAATAGTTAAGTTTTATTTTGTTTGTTTTTACTAGATATTGTAAATTATACTTGTTTTCCTTTCAATTCAACTCAGTCAATCCACAAATTAAATAAAAAATAAAAAACAGCACAGTATGCTGCTCAAGTGTGTTTTAATTGAAGAATGTTTTAAATAATTCAAAACCTTTAAATAACTAATTCCATTGTAGTGAACTAAGCCTCAGGTCAAATCTGGCCCTGAGGGCCTTCCTGGGACAAGAACTGTATTTCATTGATTTGAGTCCAGAAATACTAAATTAAGTTCATCCAGAGACTTTCTAAGTGTATCCTGCACTGATCAATTGAAAGAACACTCTCTTTTTATTATCATTACTATTTTACAAATGTCGTGATAATCAAAGTGTGTTTAGTTCAAACCATTTTAAATGTTGAAGTGAACTACTCATTTTAAATCAACTGTGAAACAGTATTAGTGATTTTTTAATCCTCATTCAAAGTAGAAATCAAGTTAGAATGTGTTACAGAGTAATTATTCATTTTCTTGATCTTCTGTCTGAAATGAGCAAGTTGTGATGTCGGTCAAACGTCGGAGACAAACGCAAACAAGTTTGTTGGAACGAACTGTCATGTTTTTAAATCCTCTCAGACATAAATAGAGAAGCTGGCACCTGTTTCCTCCCAACTCGCCTAAACATTTCTCTTGTCTGTCTCAAAAACATTTTCTGTCTGTTCCAAAACATTTTTTCTGTTTTTCTGACTTCTAGTGACCTCTTACGTCACAAAAACACACCCCTGTTGGTTAGTTGCGACCAATCAGGACTTCCCAAATGAACCGGAAACAGAACTCTTTAAATGTCGACACTTCCTAGTTCCAACCAGTAGAGTGCGGTGGGAGAGCAGTTCAGTTCGGAGAGCATGAACCGAACAGAAAAGTGCTGGAGAGAACAGGAGGTTCCAGACATGATCCGAAGTTCTTCCGAGTCTTGTGGGAATTATGCAATCTTCCACATCTGAGTGGAAACTCTGATGGACTCACAACTCATGTGAGCCCACCCGTGAGGTGAACGTGTGCTGCACTAAGTACCGTCACTACTCCGGACGTTTCCCAACCATCCTACGGAGACGCTGGAAATGGTAGCGTTAAATGGAACTCCGTACCAGCTGATTCATCTTCAGAGAGGTAACGAGTCGATTTCCTACCGAAGCGTACCGGGGCGAAACTGGGTTCGGATAGAGAGTGCCGTTCTTATACCGACACATAACAACCCCTCATCCATCTTCTCTCTCTCTTTAAACTCCCTCAATTTCCCATCTTTAAAACTCTTCTATCTTGCCAGTAATTCATCCAGATATTTTCAGAAATGTCTGGTTTAAAGTTGCAAGGGAAATCATGGCCGTATGGTTTCCTAATTGTAAAGCTTGCTAACTAAGCTATGTTGTTGTTGAAATCAATTTGCCAAATTAATGTAAATGTTTAATGTTAAACTTTGATTCTGTTAATAAATGACCGCATTCATTTGATGGGTCAAAGAAAATTAACGTCTCACGTTACATTTAATTATTCAATGCACGATATTATTCAGTCCAGAAAAATGAAAGAATCCGTTTAATTTATGGATAATATATCACAGATATATGTTCCTCTACACCATAACACTAGAACAATATGTAACAAGCTTGGGTATGGATGTTATTTTTATTTTATAAACTTACTGCAACACGACCTTAGGACTTTCATCCAAGGACATAATTTATACACAGAAAAGACACTTGGGTTTGTCTACAAGTAAGAAGGAGACTGTTCCAAGATACAATATAAATTTTATTAACACTAAGTTAAAAACCTATTCTAATGGAGGCAATAATGCTTCTTAAATATTTAGCCAAGGCCGAGGCTTTACAGTGTTCAGTCAACTAAAAGACAAAAGGATGGTTCAAGGTAACATGAGCAGAAATTCACCCACAAGCTGTGATGCACGAGACACGAGTGGAACGGAACCTACACAAGACTGGACTGCTGCCTTCAACCTGGAATATAAATATAAAATTAAGTAAACAAAAATAAAAATGAATAATATTTAAGAATTACAAAACAAACAAACATGGGCCTCACATTCACATATAATAATAGTTGAAATTGGCCCCAGCCTTTAGCTCAGTCAGCCAATCTTCTCTCAGGTAAGACACTGACTAATGATGGTGACTCAAGCAGGAGTGAGAGTCCACCAACACAGGACTGAGCAGAATGAAGACAGCTGGGAGTGCACCAGTAAAACCATCCATCCATCCATTATCTTTACCCGCTTCTTCCATTTTGGGTCACGGGGGTCGCTGGTGCCCATGTCCAGCAATCACTGTGCGAGTGGCGGGGTACACCCTGGACAGGTCTCCAGTCCATCACAGGGCCACATAGAGACAAATGAGACAAACAACCATTCACTCTCTCACTCACACCTAGGGACAATTTAGAGTTACCAATCAGTCTAACATGCATGTTTTTGGTCTGTGGGAGGAAACTGGAGTACCCGGAGAAAACCCACGCATGCACAGAGAGAACATGCAAACTCCACCCCGAAAGGCCCCCGGACTTGGATTTGAACCAGGGACCTGCTCGCTGAGAGGCAGCAGCTCTACCAGTTGCGTCACCGTGCTGCCCCCTGTAAAACTATATAATAAAATAATAGCATAAAATACAGTTAGCAAGACCGTTTCAATTATTGAGCTTATTGACATTATTATTATTATTATTGACATCATTATTATTATTGTTGACATTATTATTATTATTATTGACATTAGTATTATTATTATTGTTGACATTATTATTATTATTGTTGTTGACATTATTTCTGTGAAGATCAATACATTTTGTGAGTCAGTGCATGTAACTTGATCTCTCCATGACTTACATGACAAGTTTATAATGTAGCATCTTACTGTGATATTTACCTGTGGGTGGATGTGGCACCAGGTGGTGAGTTTCACGTGGACTCCAGCAGCAGCTTCAGCCTGGCTAGCTTTCTGTGAGAGGACAAGCTGCTGTTTCTGAGCTCTCTAAAAGCAGACTCTCTCTTAGCTGGTGCAGTGAAATTATTCCAGGTGAAGAGAAGGAACAGCTCAACTTTTAAGGTGGCTGGTGGTGGATCCACAGAAAATCCTCCTGAGTGAAATGTCTGAGGGATAAGCTTCAAAATAAAAAAAACCATTTTGCTGTCAAGGTGTTTCCTTTTTTATTTATTGAACCCAACCGTATTTAATGTAGCATTAGCCACTACAGGATCCGCGGCAAATCCTCCTGAGTGACATGGCGGCTGCATTCAATGGTCCCTGGCTTTATGCAGAAGTTGGGACCATCATCTCTTCTGATCGCTTGGATCCACTGCCTCCTTTGGTCTGGGTGTGTTGTGAAAAGCATGGTAGGACAGATATGGTTGTTTTCTTGCCCCACAAGAACAACCAGGAACTGAACAAAAACAACCATGCAGAGACTGAGCCATTTTCCTCACTGTCTAACGTTAATGCTATAGCCACTGGAAGTTGTTGAACACCACATCCGCTTTAAAACACGGAAGCGTGAAAAAGGTCTATTGAGTGTGTTTATTTACTGACGGTAAACAAAGCAGGTCCAGCTCCCACAGCAGCTCCACACTGCAGCAGCACCGCACCAACACAACTCTCGTGAAGTTCAGGGTTAGTTGACACTTTCCTGCCCGTTCTGTGAGTTTAATAGACAGATAGTTACTTCTTACCTTGCGTTACAAACTATTTTCAGCCACTCGGTTTTTTTGCTGGTGACTTCGCTGCTCGATGAAAAGCAGAGGCTGGAACCGTTGACTTCTGGGCAATGTAGTTATTTTGACTTGCGTTAAAGTGAAGGCTTATTGAAAGAAAACTACAAAATAGCTGCGTCCGTTTTTTGTTGTTTGTTTTTCATGTTCTTTTTTGCTTATTGATTGGTTCCTGCTCCTGTCTACTCCCAATAACTTCCAATCCTGTCACGTCCTGGTCACGTGAGTTATTATAAGGTTGACTCCGGTCCCGCCGGAATCCCGTGACCCGCGTTACTCCCGAAAAAATGTCATCTTCTAGTCCACACAAGGTCACCGTGGTTTGATTTTGTTGCAAAATCTCAGTTTGTACCTGTGTATAGTATGCTAAATGTTTCTTCAGGTGAAGTTCACTGCCTGCCTCCACAGACTGATGGATGCTGCATGTCCTTTATTTGTAAGGAAACTTTCTCCAGGCAGCAGCGATCACACAGTGAGTCCATCAGGAGATGCTCCAAGTCCAGGGAAGTTGGTGTTTATGATGAAACCACATTTAACTTTTAGATTTTTGTACTGCTAGTAGATGTAATTTTAATGTAGGCCTTTTGAGCATCATCCTCATGATTCACGCTCCATTTTGTTTGCACTGAGTAGACACAGTGTTGCTCAGCATGACC
>NC_056499.1:54267251-54270869 GCF_014905685.2 Nematolebias whitei | reverse complement strand
AAGCATTTAGCGACTATCGGGGTGAGGGCCACTGGCCGATAGTCATTCAGACTAGTCACTGTAGAGCTTTTTGGGACTGGGATGATGGTGGCAGTCTTCAGGCAGGTGGGAACTGTCTCCAGGGTAAGTGAGGTGTTAAAGATGTCTGCCAGCACCTCACAGAGCTGATCAGCACATTCCTTCAACACTTTTCCGGGGATGTTGTCTGGGCCAGTTGCTTTGTGCGGATTAATCCTCCTGAAGGTACTCCTTACTTCTGCTGAGGTCACGCTGAGATGCTCTTCATCCGGTGGCGAGGTGAGTCTGGTGCTGGGTGGTCTGTTCGGGTCTTCAAAGCGTGCATAGAACTTGTTGAGGGCATCAGGCAGAGATGGGTCTTTGGGGCATTGTTCACTCCTTCCTTTATAATCTGTTATGCACTTAATGCCCCTCCACATGCTCCGAGGGTCTTGTGAGATGAAATGACCCTCGATCCTCTTTGCATATGTGGCCTTGGCCCTCTTAATACCAGCAACCAGCTATGTCTCTGGAAATAAGAAAATTAGTTATACAGTCTTTAGTTCTTTGTCAACTTCAATATTGTTCAGCCGTTTGGTCAAGTGCTTCAAAAAACATCTGGATAAGCTGCAGGTAGTTCAAAATAAAGCTGCAAGGCTAGCACTCGGATGTCATTTTAGAACAAACGTTGATTTCATGCATCGATGCCTGTCATGGATGAAAGTCTGTGACAGACCAGCATTCAGCCTTCTTCTGTCTTTACACAAAATCTGGACATAACATAAACCTTTTAGCCTTTTCTCACAGTTGTTACCCACCTGCAGTAGACGTTTTAATACTAGGCGAGCCTCTGTTGTTACTTTTATATTACCTCTGCCTATAGGACTAATGCTCTCAGAAGAAAGCTGTGTATCGAGCTATTTCTTATTGGAACATGCTGCTTTCTGTAATTACATTAATCGCTGATCATGTTTATTTTAAAAATAATCTTAAAAAATCTATAATAGATAATGAAATAAAATTGAATTGATGATAAATTTACAATGGAAATGAAGATTATTGGTTAACGTTGGAATTGGTGAATTTTTGTGTTTTTAATTCTTGTGTGTTCTAATGTACGGTATTTTGTCATTTTGTAATGCTTGTAAAATGTTGTTATTGAGACGGTTGGTTTGAATTTTTATATTGTGAATTTGTTTTTATCTTAGGTATTTCATTATGTCTTTTTGTATGTTTGTAAAAGCTGGATTTAATTGCAATGTTTTAAGTGTGGACCCCAGGAAGAATAATGGTAGAAACGAATGGGGATCCTTAAATAGACAAATGTCATCTGCAAAACAATGGAAAAGAGACTTTATGTTTTTTTAAGAGAAAACCCAACTAACCCGTTAGTGAGGCCTCCGTTCATTTATATGACAATGACACTATTTTATATGCTTTTGGTTCTACTCCGGATGAGGTTATGAAGTCCTTTGCATGTGGTTTTCGTGAAATCCAGCAGGCCTTTATTGACTTAAATTTTTCCTTAAATGTCAAGAAAACTAAAATTATGTGGTTCGGTCATGGAGGAGGAACCATACCCACCTCAGTGGACTTGACATCTATAAACGGTGATATTATGGAAGAGGTAAAAGTTTATAAATATTTGGGGATTTGAATTGATGGTGCTCAGTCCTTTTCACATCATGGTGTTTTGCAATCTAATGTTAAAGCAAGACGGTTATCTACATGTATATAGAAATCTATCTTGGTTTACGTTGGCTGCAAAATGCACCGCTGTCAAAAAAAAAACATTTATCTCTGTTGGAGGGCAGCACGGTGGCGCAACTGGTAGAGCTGCTGCCTCTCAGCGAGCAGGTCCTTGGTTCAAACCCCGGTCCAGGGGCCTTTCTGGGTGGAGTTTGCATGTTCTCTCCGTGCATGCGTGGGTTTTCTCTGGGTACTCCGGTTTCCTCCCACAGACCAAAAACATTCATGTTAGGCTGATTTGGTAACTCAAAATTGCCCCTAGATGTGAGTGAGGAAGTGAATGGTTGTTTGTCTCGTTTGTCTCTATGTGTCCCTGTGATGGACTTGCGACCCGTCCAGGGTGTACCCCGCCCCTCGCACAGTGATTGCTGGACATGGGCACCGGCAACCCCCGTGACCCAAAATGGAATAAGCGGGTAAAGATAATGGATGGATGGTTGGATACTTCTGTTGGATTATGGAGACATAATTTACAGACATGCTTCTAAGGGTGTCCTTCATAAGCTGGACACAATTCATCACGCTGCTATTCGTTTTGTTACAAACACTCCTTATAGAACACACCATTGTCACCTCTACTCTCTTGTTAAATGACTATATACTTGTCATGAAATTCATTGCTTTCATTCATTCCCTCATCTGACCTTTATTTATACAGGTCAGTCTCACTGAGGCATGAGGACTCATTTACAAGAGAGACCAGTTTTAAACAAAGAACACAGATGAGGTACCGACAACAATCATATGAAGGCGTATAAAATAAAAAGTAAATAAAAAGTGATATAAAACAAAAACAACCTACATTGGTTTACCTTAATGTACTGTATAAGATATTGCTTGGTTACTCAGCTCCATATTTAACCCAGCTACTGCAATTAGTACCAGTGTCGAAGTATAACACCCGATCCTCTTAGTATTTGTGGTTAACAACTCTAAAAACTATCTCGCTTTGTCTCTGTGGACTTTGTCTCTGCTGCTCCATCTGACTGGAATCTGCTTTAAAAAACTTTGGGTCTGATCGCACTCGTCTCCGTTTCTAGTTTTAAAAATGATTTAAATGTTTTTTACAAAGATACTTGCAAATGTTTTCATGCTGAGTAATGTTGTCATTTGACTTTGACAATGAACCGTTGTTAATGAATCGTTGGTTACGTACTGTAACCCCAGATTCTATGAGTATAGGTGTAGGCCTTTAAGGCTGTCGCTGGTGGGTTTATCCCTAGGCGCTCAGCGCTGCACTGAAAAACTTTAGTCCACGCCCAATTGCTGTGTGTGGGCCTCACCCCCGGTCTGTATAAATTACAGTGAGACTGGGTAATTGGCTCCCAAAATAGCTTTTTTTCTTCAGCCATTAAGGAACCAGTGAGGCCCAGAGCTTAAAGGGCTACACGTATACTCATAGAATCTGGGGTTACAGTACGTAACCAATGTTCTATTTTGTATAGGCTTCGCCCTTTAAGGCTGTCGCTGGTGGGTTAAAGGCGAAGCAGGATGTAGTCTATGCCTCACTGGGTCCACTTATGCCCCTTTTCCATTAGTACTTGTAGTACCGGTACAGCACGGCTCTACTCTACTCGGTACGGTACAGGTTGTGTTTCCATTATGCTTTCAGTACCGGTTCCAGTGGGCGGGGTTCAAATTGACGTCACCACCTCTCACCAGCTGGTGGCGCTGAGACGCAGAAACTGTTTTCAGTACAGGTTGAGAATTTATGTTATTTTGAAGTTGTGTGTATGTATGCATGTATGTGTGTATGTACATGTGTATAAATATATATATATATATATATATATATATATATATATATACACACATATATATATATATATTTATACACACACACACAAATATATATGTACACACATGTGTATA
>NC_056499.1:54257088-54267151 GCF_014905685.2 Nematolebias whitei | reverse complement strand
TGTCAGGTTTTGTTTCGTGGCAGATCAAGACAGAAGAACCCAATTGCGCAGGCAGGACTCAGGAGGCAAATGTATAAAATAAAAATGCTTTTAATAATAACAATAATAAATCAAAAGGGCTGACATGGCAGCAAAACTTACATGGCCTCAAGAACACGATCATTAGCAGGACAAGACAGGACATACCCAACGACGAACCGACAATGACAGAACTGACAGACAGACTTTATATACACACAACCAAGACATGACACAGGTGACGATAATCAAAACAATCAATTCAGACACAAGGGAGAACAGACAGGGGGAAGGCCCACTAGATGGTGCCATCCTGACAGTTTTGTGTCTTTCTATGATTTTCAGCTGAGTTAACAGTCATTAAAGTGAAAACAGGATTTCATGATGAAGCTGGCACCGTTTATTTTATTATTTTTTTTAATCTTCAACGCTAAAATATATATATATATATATTTTTTTTTTTTATGACCAGCTCTGCTGGTCTCACACGATCCTCTCCTCCGGAGACAGGACGGGCAGGCTCATCTTCCCAGCTCCGAGCTCAGCTGGTGACTGACAGAGGCCGTTCCAAGACCCCAGCCGCGCGTAATCATGAAGGCCCGACCCGCGCAGACAGGTGGACAGAGACGGGTCTGTGAAGAATGGTGGAAGTGATTTTAAAAAACATTTTACGTGTAAAAAAAAAAAAATCATTTTTAAATCGCTTCAGCAATTTTTTTAAACTTTATTGTATAAAAACAAAATGTTATTTTATTTAAAAATCGCTTCCACCATCCGTCCTAGACTGTCCAGTCCTTTAATCATGCTGAATGCCAAATTCATGTCCATCAGCTGTTGTAGAAAAGACAACACGCCGCCTAATGGGCATGAGGTGGCCTCTACACCTTTCTCTGTACACCAGCGCTGAAAAGCCGTCCACTTTGATGTGTACAGCGCTGTGGTAGATGTAGCACATGAATCCTGGATTGTGCGCACCTCCTGTGGGAGACCCATCCTCTCTAAGCGGGACCGCTCAGCGGCCAGACCCACAGGTGCTGGCCTATTTCTGGGTAACTCCTGATCACTCCTCCTGCTTGAAGGAGCGCGACCTCCCTCCACGGCAGTTTCCACAGACGACCCAACAACAGACGTTGCAGGACTGGGAACCATGGTGTGTTCACGTGCTCGGGAGCCACCAGAAGAGCTGTCAATCCCTCCTCCTAAACTCGGTTCAGGAACCGTAAAATCAGAGGAAGTGGGGGAAACGCGTACAGAAGCGTTTTGGGCCATGGGCTGTGAACAAATGCATCCACTCCCAGCGGTGGATCGTCTCGCGTGCTCAGGGAAAACCATAGTTGACACTGAGCGTTCTCTCGTGTCGCAAACAGGTCCACAGCTGCTTTGCCAAACTTCTGCCACGTCTGAACCATCAGGTCTGGATGGAGAGTCCAGTCCCCGTGACGTGGGCCGCCCCTGGACATCACATCTGCCCCTCTGTTCAGAACACCGGGTATGTAAACTGCTCTGATGGAGAGCAGGTTTTGGTGAGCCCAACACAGTAGCTTTTGCACAATGTGTAACATCTGGGCTGAACGCACACCCCCCTGACGGTTTATGTACGCAGCAGTCACCATGTTGTCTGTGTGAATCAACACATGTTGATTCTGTAGCACGGGAGCAAAGTGTTGAATCACATTCAGCACTGTGCGACACTCCAAAAACATTTATGTGGGCTGATGTGTGGTGGGGCCACAGCGCCCCTACTGCTTGAGATAGGCATGTCCCCCCCACCCCCACCCCCAGCCTGACAGCGACGCATCCGTGAAGACTGACACGTGTGACGCGGGTCTGCTGACGGGAACTCCCTCTGACAGAACCAGGGTGTTTCCCCAGTGTCGGAGGTCTGCTCTCACGGAGGGAGGGGCAGCGATCATCCGTCTCTTTTGTTTTACTGGATCCACACGCAGACACGCAAACCACCTGTGGAGGCGTCTCATGTGTAACAAACCCAGCGGAACCACTGTGTGAGCTGATGACATCATTCCTAACAGCTTCAAGACGGAAATAGCTGTTACCACTTTGCCAGGTCTTACGTGGCGGAGTTGACTTTTAAAAGTGTCGAAACCCGTTTGTGATAAACGAGCCTTCATGGTGGTTGAATTTAATTCCACTCCCAGATAAACAATTGTCTGGGCCGGGAAAAATCGAGCTTTTCTTCCAATTTATGGCGAAGCCCAGATTTAACAGGTGTGATGTCAGCACCTGAGCCTGCATCAGCGCCTCCTGTCTGGAGTGTGACATGAACATCAGATCATCCAGGTAAAACAAAACTCTCATCCCTGCTCTGTGTAACAGATACTTCATCCCCTGAAAGGAGAAAAAAACGCAAGAATTTTCTGTGTTTTGGGATGATCGGTATGCGTTTCTCTGGATGTTGTACAACAGCTGTCTGGTGGTCAACATGTGAAAAACGGTCTGTCAATGATCATCTTGTTGAAAAAACTGTCAGATCCATGATCAGTCTCATTCCTCTGGTCCGTTGGGAACCAGGAAGTAACGTAAGTAAAACCCTGTGTTTTCTCTCTGTTGGGGAACTCTGGAGATTACTTTTATCAGAAACACTTGGACTTTTGCATTTAGGGATGAAATTTGGACTGATGATGACAGGACCGTTTCTATAACTCCTCCAAACGGAGGGGGTCAGGTTGCAAACTGTAACTTGTAACCATTTGCATAACGCCCTGTCCATCCATCTGACCGACGAGCATGTTTTAGCCACTCTACGTAATGTTCGTGGAGTGAACGTGCGTTTAAGTGATGCGTCACGTTTTGTACGGCTGTCAGCAGTCCGCCCCTCAAACCGCTGTCATGCATCGCGGGAATGTTTTCTGCGTGACCCAAGGCGAGGCTTCCTTGAAAAAGGCTCTGAACGCGCTCGTGCGCTGCGTTCGGACCGCGGACCAACCTTCATGTACAGGTGGGCCGGTGTGTGCTGAGGCAAAGCGTGTGATAGCTGATGATGCCGTGGGGCTGCGCATTTGACATCGCTGTGCGAACGTTGAGAGGCGGAGGGCGTGACTTCATCTACGCCGTGCTGTTGGAGTGAAGGCTGCGAGCCCCGCGGGAGCACACGTTTTCTCTGGAGGGACACGCGCCGCTCTCGCTGGAGGGAGGCGGGACTCGTCACCGGGTTCGTTCAGCTGCCTCACGCTTTATGCTGCCGTGAGCTGCCGAACGCTGAGACGCGGTGGATGATGGCTGCCCGCGTTTGATTCGGTGAGGCGAGTGTCACTCTTGTGAGAGCGAGGACCTCCACCTGACCCAGCCTGCGGTCCACATTTATACCGATGTGAGCCGGAGAGCACCGGGCAGCTGTGTTTGTGTGCGCCACATCAACGCAGCGCCGTTGGATGGAGGCTGTTTCATCCCACGAGTGCGAGTTTGACACCGCTTGGGTGAGGATCGTGCCGCTCTGGATGATAACGAGATATTTTCGCTTACCATTGTGTCGTGTGATCGACTCGTCATGTCTTGGAGCGACGGTGAGATTAAAAAACCTTTATTTAAGGACACCGGCTCGTTATGTGTGAAGGATGTGTGCGCAGCCGCTGTGAGTTCATCCGAGCTTACAGACTGGCTAAAAACAGACACTTTGATCATTGAATGATGATTTATTTCAACTTTCGTGTCACTTTTACGCACACCCTCCGGACACCGTCATTTTCAAAGCTTCGCCCTCTTGAGCTCTGCGATTTGTTTGCCCAGAGCGCTGTCTTGCAGGCGGACTCTGGGGAAATGCTGAACTGCAGGTTGCCGGAATGAAGAGGGCTGGATTCTGACGGGCAGGGCTGGTGGTGGAACTGAGCGAGAGCCGCGGCCGTGGAAACGTCGATGCTTTGCTAGCGACGGTCCCTCCAGTGGGCCGGGGGGCGGGATGAGCCGCGCGGCTTGATGAGGTGGCGCACAGCCTCTGGCACCTCCTCCGACTGCTTCAATTCGCCAGCATAGTTTTGAAGCTGCTCTCGAACAGCGTGTCCGCCGTGATGGGCCCTCCATCAGGTCTTTGTGCAGTTTCTCCGGCAGCGAGGGAGAGTAATGAAACCAGGTGGATCGTTGGATCATCGTCATTCACGCTGCAATTGTCGACAGGCAACCCGTAGAAGAGGCACACATGTTGAAGATAACGTCTGCTGCCTTACAGAGGGAGTTCTTTGTCTCCAAGGCAGGTCTGCGGCCTTCAGCCCCTTTGGACATGCTATATGCTAGCAGTGCCACGTTGTTGCTAGCTGCGGCTGCCTGAAAGCACATTGATGGGCTTGATTGGAGAGCGTGGTCACCGTCTGGTTCGTGTTTCTCCGGAGGGACGGGACGCTGCTCCGACCTGGACAGCTTCGCTCCGAAGTTTCCGCGAGGCTTGGCTCCAGGGGGGGTTACCGAGGGATAGCCCCGCTCGGTAAACCCCTCCACTTTGGTGATGGGTGCGGACTGGGGACCGACTCTCCCAATCTACCAGGAAAGAACCCGTCTGTGGCCTCGCCCGTAGGACGTCCTGTTGGGAGCACGAGGCCATATGGGTCAAGACGGTGAGCCAGAGTGGAGCCCAGAAAACAACCTTCCTGCCGGATCATCCGAACTGGCGGGAAAGGCGTAGGACGTAAAAAAGGGTCCTTTCATGTCAGCCTCCTCCTGGGTTACGCCGGGCAACCACTGAGGGCGCCATCGGACAGGAGCGGTGTGATCGCCGATGCGAAAACGAGGTAGGGTGGGATGAGCATTCACTCAGCCCCCCTCCACCGACACTACACTCCCCAGGAGGGAATGAGCAGCGGGGGCTGCAGCTGAGCACGCCTATCCCGGAGGAACCATCCGATTCAATCCGAGGGTCGGCGATAAGAGGAAAAAATACAAGATGGCGTTGTCCAGCGTGTAGTGACCTGTCACTGGGAAATATTCCTCGGCGCTTACCTTGAATAGGACTACTCGTCATCTTCTCCTCGGGGAGGAGAACTCACCGGACGACCGGAGGTCGACTGCCGGGCCAAGCATCCTTAACAAAGTTTGGTCATCTACACAATTTTCCTTCTTTGTTCTTCTGACAGTGCTATATTAGCTCGCTGAAGAAAAAATGGGAGCCGATTTCCCGCTCTTAACGTAATTTATACGGACCGGGTGGGGCCCACACAGCAGGTGGGCGTGGACTAAATTTTTTCAGTGCTTATGCTGCGCATAACAGGATAAACCCATCAGCGACAGCCTTAAAGGGCGAAGCTTATACGACATAGAACTGCTGATGGCCGTTATTTTTCGGCATTTTTTATCTGTTTACTCCTGTTTTTATTTTGTATTGGGGATGTTCAACCTATGCTGGCCTATGATCGACAAACGCTGCTGTCTATTCAGGGTTCCATGCAGAGGAGCTGCGCCTCACCCTCAGGTACCAGCTCATTCTTACCAGAGAGCGGCTTCCCATCCGGCGTTGTCTGCGACCCTCAACTGTGTTCGCGCGGATCTCAGAGAAAGAGGAAGAGGAAGAGAGGCAAGAGAGCCGGTGTCCAGGTGAAGCTCAGGCTTTTCTGGAATCGTGGGGTCGTTGGCAAACTACTCCATAAAACTCTTCCCACTTGTTGCGCTGGCTTTTGGACCAATGGAGATTTTACAAACACATCCCGACCCGGCTGTGTTCTATCTGGACCTCTGCGCTGCTGCTACCTCCGCTCTGTGTATCCAGAAGCTCCGGACTCATCACCATTTCTTCCCTCCGTTGATGGTCTACGTAATATCCATGGATCTAACCCTCAGTCACCTGGAACGGGCCGCTACGGCAAGTACCCCGCCTTCTTCCCCGCTGTGTACGGCTCTGTTTAATGTTTGTTCAATTACTAACAAATCGTTCGTGCTGAACGACTTCATAAAATCTCAAAATCTGAATTTTTTGTTACTAACTGAGACCTAGCAACGTGATTCAGATTTTATTTCTCTTATCGAACTGTGTCCTGGTGGCTATTCTTTCATCAGCCAGCCGAGGCTGTCTGGCCGTGGAGGAGGCTTCGCAGCCGTGTTTAGAAACGGGTTTTCCTGCCGCACATCTAATTTTGGACGTTTTGCATCGTTCGAGCTGCAGCTCTTTAAAATTGGGATTAAGGACCCATTTTATTGTGCAGTGGTTTACCGTCCACCTGGTCCAAACAATACTTTCTTAAAGGATTTTAGTGACTTTTTTTCAGCTACTCTAAAGCTGTCCTGGCTGGTTATTGTTGGCGATTTTAATATCCACGTTGATGACGTCACTGATTCCTTGGCAAATAACTTTATCAGTGTTGTAGTGAACTAAGCCTCAGGTCAAAACCTGACCCTGAGGACCTTCATGGGACAGGAACTGTTATTTCATTGATTTGAATCCAGAAATACAAATTAGCTCATCCAGAGACTTTCTCATTGTATTCTGAACTAATCAATTGAAGAACACTCTCTTTTTATATTATCATTACTATTTTTACAAATGTCTTGATAATCAAAAGTGTGTTAGTTCAAACCATTTTAAATGTTGAAGTGAACTACTCATTTTAAATCAACTGTGAAACAGTATTAATGATTTTTTAATCCTCATTCAAAGTAGAAATCATTTTAAATGTCTATGTTACAAAGTAATTATGCATTTTGATCTTCTCTCTGAAATGAGAAGGAGTGATGTCGGTCAAAAGTCGGAGACAGTCGCAAACAAGTTTATTGGAACGAACTGTCATGTTTTTAAACCTCTCAGACAGAAACAGAGAAGCTGGCACCTGTAGTCTGTCATTTCTCCAAAACATTTCTCTGTCTGCTCCTAAACATTTCTCTGTCTGTTCCTAAACATCTCACTGTTTTTCTGACTCGTAGTAACCCTCTTACGTCACTAAAACCACACCCCTGTTGGTTCTTTCAACCAATCAGGACTTCCCAAATGGGACCGGAAACAGAACTCTTTAAAAGTCGACACTTCCTAGTTCCAGTGAGTTCTACACTTGAACCGGAGTTCTGAGAGCAGAAGTGATCCGGAGTTCTGGGAGCACAGGAGAACAGGAGTTCTGGGAGACATGAACCGAAGTTCCGAGAGAGAACAGAAGTTCTGAGTTCCTCTGAGTCTTCTCAGAGTCCCGTTAGTTCTTTTGGTACTGATGGAGTTCAGCTGGAGTTCCTGTAGGAGCCACGATGCCTCGCTGTGGCTCCACCCGGTGAAAGCCTTATAACTTCTGAGGAAGTTTGTTCTGTGGAACGAGTTCTCACGACTTCTGCCGAGTCGCAGCCGCCCTGAGGAGACGCTGAAAGGTAGCGTACCAGGGACCTCTTACTGCAGCTGATTCATCCTCTGCCAAGGTAAAAGAGTCATCATGAGCTTCACTACCAGTGTACTGCGGGCGAACTGCGCTTGAAAGGAGCGTGTTGTTCTGGTCTACAGACATACATCCTCATCCACATCTTTTCTCTCCATATAAACTCCTTCATTCCCCATCTTTAAAACTCTTCTATCTTGCCAGTAATTAATCCAGATATCTTCAGATATGTTTGTTATTTTAGTTGCAAGTGAGAAATCATGGCCGTATGATTTCTCATTGTAAAGCTCATTAATTAAGCTGTGTTATTGCATTCAATCAGAATAATCAAGTGTACAATGTTTTGATTCTGTTAATAAATGACCACATTCATTTTGATGGGTCAAAGAAAATTAACGTCTCCTGTCACTGACTAGACCATCTCCGACACAGTACTTCTAAGCACAAGATCACTTAGTCCAGAAAAATGAAAGAATCCGTTTAAATTAAGTATAATATCATGTACTTGAACTAGTCCAGATATTATAAAATGTAAGAGAGCACCCCTGAGCTAAATCCATCTCTCGGCTCTCTCACTACAGTGTAATGGACTCTTTTAATTTCATTCAGCATGTGTCAGGACCGACTCACTCCAAAGGACATACCTTGGACCTTGGTTTTACTTTAGGTGTGAACACTGATTGTTTGTCTTCTGAGGACATTTTTATCTCTGATCATCACTGTATTCTTTTTAATTTATGTCAAACTGTTTTACAGCAATCACCTCGCCGTGAGGTCAGCTCTCGCTTTTTAAACTCAACAGCAGACCTTTTTTGGCTGAGTTTAATCCATTTTTATCTCCTTTTAATGATGTAGTTTTACTGACTGATGATTTTAATGAACATTGTCTCTCTGTTTTAGACAATATTTGCCCTATCAAAAAGAGGTCATTGCCTGTCTCTAACCCCACACCGTGGATAAATGACAGCATTCGATGTTTAAAGCGTTCTTGCAGAAAAACTGAACGTTTGTGGAAGAAAACTAATCTACAAGTGCATCTTCTGTTTTTAAAGGATCTTTTAGCCTCTTTTAACAATGCTGTTAAAGAAGCAAGGGCAACTTATTTCTCTAACCTGATTGCTAGGAGCAAAGGAAACTCCAAACTGTTTTTTAATACTATCAGGAACATTACCACCCCAGCGTCACCTTCTGTTCCCATCTCTTCAAATGAGGATTGCCAACTTTTTCTTTCTTATTTTATAGACAAAGTCAGTAAAGTGAGAAATAATATTCCTTCACCTGCACCTGGGCTGACTGTTCCCTCTCTAGCTCGGCCTGTTATTTTAGACTCCTTCCAGCCAGTGTCCTTCATGAGCTCGCTAAGCTTGTTAGCTCCCTGAAGACATCCTCCTGCTCTCTGGACATTCTACCTGCAGGCTTGTTTAAGAGTGTTTTTCAGTGCATTGGTCCTAGTGTAGTGAACATAGTAAATGCTTCTTTAGCTTCTGGTCAAGTACCTGTTTGCCTAAAGAGTGCTGTCATCCACCCACTCTTAAAAAAGGTTCATTTGGATTCCTCTTCATTTAACAGTTACAGACCAAACTCCAAATGTTCTTTTCTGGCTAAAATTATTGAGAAGGTTATGGTCCAGCAGTTAACTGCTGCTCTTGATCAACACAGTATTCTGGACCATTTTCAGTCTGGGTTTCAACGAGATGCGGGAAAATGTTCTGTGCTGCTTATGCTGGATCTGACGTCGGTTTTTGACACTGTTGATCATTTGACCTTGCTGGACAGGCCGAAGAGCTGGGCTGGTATTTCAGGTTCGGCCTTAAAATGGTTGTCCTCACCTGTCTGATAGATCAGTCTTCTTGGCTTCCTCTACTTTCAGATCCCAGTCCTGCCCTGTTCATTTTGGTGTTCCTCAGGGCTCTGTTCTGGGGCCATTGTTGTTTTTGATCTATCTGCTCCCTCTTGGTCCAAAAGAAACTTCTGGTAAGATGGAGCCCGTGTACATGGCTTGCAATCCACCTCTGCTGATGGTGTTTGGATTATTTTTGTTTTTTGCATTTCACATCCGTGACATCAACACTCTGCTGGTGTATGACAGACAACAACTTTTGGATCTTCGTTTTTCTGTCACTGAAGTCGCTTATTTTGACCATTATCAGCGTACATCTGGACACCCCCCCCGCTGGCGGACGTGCCAGCTTAACTCCGCTGTGCTCCTCACCTGCCTGCCCGGAGATCTCGCTTCAGACGCCGGGGAAAACATGCTGGACAGCTGGTGAAGCTGAAAGCTCTGCATGCTGCATCTTCCTCTTCACCTGGCGGTCATGGTCTCCAGCTTCCCGCGTGCCCGGACCAGGTAACCAGCGGGAGTTGTCAGCCGGTGCGCAGCCCGGACCGACCTGGAGGGGCTGTTATTGAAAACCTGCGGCCATTAGCGCGCGCTAACTCCACCGCTGCTGGCTCCACTTTGGACAATATCCAGATGTGTTTGGTCAACATAAGATCTGTAACCAACAAAACTTTTATCCTCAGGGATTACTTTCAAGAGCACGATCTGGACTTTCTGTGCATCACAGAGACTTGGATGTCTCCGGGTGAGTCCAGCGCCTTGACGGAATTACTGCCACCGAACAGTCTGTGTTTTAACGCCCCGTGGCCATCAGGCCGGCGCGGTGGTGGATTATTAACAATATTTAAATCAACTTTTGACTGTAAAAAAACTGCCCATCCCAGTTTCCCGCGCCAGCTTTGAGCTGAGCGTCTTT
>NC_056499.1:54252153-54256988 GCF_014905685.2 Nematolebias whitei | reverse complement strand
CTCCTAGACCTGACCTTGTCTCTCCCTTTTTCAGGAGTCCCAGGCCACCATTTTGTATATACCTGTCAACTCATTCACTGTAAATAATAAACACTGTTTTGCTTATTTGAGACTTGTGTCGTTCTGGTTCTCGTTCCTACTGGGTTGTCCGAATCATAACAGATAATGCTCCAGCCAGACCATACCCAGAACAAGACCAGAAGCGAACAAGCATCATCATCCGCTAACGCTGAGAACATGGACAATTTTGGAGAGGTTCTTAAGAAAATTATGGCCCAACAACAGAGCACCCAGTCAAACTTACTGAAACTAGGATGCATGGTTCATGCTATTAACCGACAACTTGTTTCTCCTTCCCCCACAGCCGCAGCTTCGCCTTTACCGAGTCCTACCGAATTCAGCCCTGTAAGTCATTCCACAAACCAACAACTGTTTGTTAAACCTTCTGAACTTTTTTCTGGAGACCCTGATCAGTGCAGAGGTTTTCTTTTACAATGCAAACTCGCTTTTAAGGGGGCTCCCCAGTATTTTTCTTCAGACATTGCTAAGATCAACTTCTTCATTAATCAACTCAAGGGAAACGCTCTAAAATGGACTTCTTCATTTCTTCACCTCCATGAACTAGAGACTGTGTCTTTTGACTCTCTACTCACCGAGTTTTGTAGGATTTTCGACCATCCGCTGCAGCAATCCAACGCCGAGAAGCGTCTGCTGGGATTACGGCAGGGCCGGCGACCGGCGTCCAAACACGCTCTCGACTTCCGCATCCTGGCGGCCCAAACAGGTTGGAACGACAGAGCCTTGCAAGGTACTTTTTTGAATTCACTGTCCGATTATGTGAAGGATCAGATTGCCGCTCGTGATGAGCCATCTAGTTTCGACGCGCTAATTAACTTAGCGATCTCCCTCGACGAACGCTTCCGGGAACGCCGTAGGGAGCGGGACTACAACTCCCAGAATCCTTCCGGTTCCGCAGAACCGCTGAGTGGGGCTTACAACTACAGTTCCACCCCAGAAGACTACAAGTCCCAGGGAGAGTTTTCTAACACACAGTTAGATCGGCCCAAACCAATGCAGATTGGTCGTACCCGTTTGACTCCTCAAGAGAGGCAGAGACGTAGAAAATTGGGCTTGTGTATTTATTGTGGGAAAAACGGGCACTTTGTAGCCTCCTGCCCGCTTCAGGGAAACTCCAACGTCTACCAATAAAGAGGGAGATACGGGTGGGCACGGCATCAATCTCCCCTCCTTTGAGACTTACCTTACCTACAGTAATTCTAATCAACCAAAATCGTTTCTCAGTCACAGCCTTAATTGATTCGGGCGCCGAACAAAATTTAATTACTCAAGATTTGGTTAAGGAGTTCTCCCTTCCAGTCAAGGGGATTGAGTCGATCTCTATAGCCGGGGTTACAGGGGAGTTTTTGGCCCAGGTCAATTTTAAGACGGCAGATCTTCATTTAATAACCTCGGGAAACCATCATGAGACCACTAGCTTTTTTGTATTTGAGTCGCCCAACTCTCAGTTAATCCTTGGGTATCCCTGGCTTAAGAACCATAATCCCCACATTAATTGGGAGCTGGGAAGGGTAGAGAGGTGGAGCGACAAGTGTTTAAAGTGCTGTCTTCGCTCAGGGGTCTCAAACATGTCCAGGCCCAAATCAGAGTCCTGTGAGACTGACCTGTCCGGTGTTCCATCCGAGTACCATGATTTAGCTCCTGTATTCAGCAAACAGCGGGCCCTATCACTACCTCCACATCGCCACTACGATTGTTCCATCGACCTCCTTCCGGGAGCCTCTCTGCCTTCTAGCCGCCTTTTTAATATCTCCGGTCCTGAGAGGGAGGCTATGAGGTCGTACATTGAGGAATCCCTCGACTCAGGGATTATTCGCCCATCAACTTCATCTCTAGGTGCAAGATTCTTTTTTATCACCAAGAAGGATAAGTATCTGCGTCCCTGCATCGACTACCGTGAACTCAACAACATCACTATTAAAAACAAATACCCTCTTCCACTAATCAATTCCATCCAAGAGCAGTTACAACCAGCCATCATCTTCACTAAACTGGACTTACGCAATGCGTATAACTTGGTTCGCATTAGACAAGGCGATGAGTGGAAGACCGCATTCAGAACCCCGTTGGGTCACTTTGAGTACCTGGTGATGCCTTTTGGGCTCACTAACGCTCCTGCAGTATTCCAGGCTTTGGTTAACGACGTGTTAAGGGATTTTATTGGGGACTTTGTTTTCGTCTACCTCAACGACATCCTCATTTATTCAAGAGACAAGAACGAACACGTTAACCATGTTAGAGCAGTTCTGCAAAGACTCTATGAGAATCAGCTTTTTGTGAAGGGTGAGAAGTGTGATTTTCATGCCTCATCTGTGTCCTTTTTGGGGTTCATTTTCGGGGAGGGTTTTTTCAGAACTGACCCCGAGAAGACTAAGGCAGTGGTGGAGTGGCCAGTCCCGGAGACAAGGAAACAACTGCAACGATTCCTGGGGTTTGCAAATTTTTATAGACGTTTCATCAAGAACTACAGCCGCATCGCCGCACCCCTATCTCAGCTTACCTCCACTACCAGAACATTTAAATGGACTCCAGAGGCCGACGCTGCTTTTGGTAAGCTAAAAGATTAATTCTCATCTGCTCCCATCCTCTGTCATCCAGACCCCGCACGGCAGTTTATCCTCGAGGTGGATGCATCCGATACTGGAGTCGGCGCGGTCCTATCCCAGAGGTCGCTCCTGGATGGCAAGGTACACCCTTGTGCATTCTTTTCCCGCCGTTTGTCCCAAGCAGAGAGAAATTACGATGTGGGCAATAGAGAATTATTGGCCGTTAAATTAGCCTTGGAGGAATGGCGCCATTGGCTTGAGGGCACAGAGACTCCCTTCCTGATTTGGACAGATCATAAGAACCTTACATATTTGAGAGAGGCTAAACGGTTAAACCCCAGACAAGCACGCTGGTCCTTATTTTTTAACCGTTTTAACTTCACGCTGACTTTCCGACCTGGTACTAAGAACATCAAGCCTGACGCTCTCTCCCGCCAGTTTTCTCCTCCAGACACTCCTGAGCCTGTTGAGGGCATCATCTCCCCGGTCTGCATTGTTGGAGCCCTTACATGGCCTATTATGAGAGAGGTTCGTGAAGCCCACCTGACGGAACTTGATCCTGGCACTGGTCCCCCTGGCACTTTGTTCGTCCCCTCACATATGAGATCTAAGGTACTCGACTGGCTCCACACCAATAGACTCTCGTGTCATCCCGGTACAGCACGTATGCTGTCTCTTACAAAGAGACATTTCTGGTGGCCCACTCTTTCTAAGGATGTCAAGGACTTTGTTGCAGCCTGCTCCACTTGTGCTAGGAACAAGACCGGTACTCAGCCTCCTGCCGGTCTTCTACAGCCTCTGCCGACGCCCAGACGTCCCTGGTCTCATATTTCAGTGGACTTCGTCACCGGGTTACCCCCTTCTGAAGGTAACACCACTATTCTAACTATCATCGACAGGTTCTCTAAAGCAGCACATTTCGTCCCACTACCAAGCTCCCGTCTGCCCTGGAGACAGCACAGATCTTGGTTCAGCAGGTTTTCAGGATACATGGCATCCCTTCAGATGTGGTCTCTGACATAGGACCACAGTTTATTTCCCAAGTTTGGCGTTGTTTCTGCAGGACATTGGGGGCGTCCACCAGTCTCACTTCGGGTTATCATCCTCAGTCAAACGGACAGACTGAAAGGTGCAATCAAGAGCTGGAGACCACCCTGAGGTGCATTGTGGAGCGTAACCCCTCAGCTTGGAGTCAACATCTTGTGTGGGTCGAGTACGCCCACAACTCGCACACCTCCTCGGCCACAGGTATGCCACCTTTTGAGGCTTCACTGGGCTATCTCCCTCCCTTGTTCCCCAGTCAGGAGACAGAGGTGTCAGTGCCGTCTGTCCAGCACCACTTCTGCCGTTGTAGACGTGTCTGGCGCCAAACAAGGGCGGCTCTACTTTGCACTACAGCTCATAATAAGAGGTTCGCGGCCCGTCACCGTTCCACCGCACCTTCTTATCAGGTGGGCCAGAAGGTGTGGTTATCCACCAGAGACATTCATCTCAAGGACACTCCCAGGAAATTGGCTCCTCGCTTCATCGGTCCCTTTACCATAGACAAGATCATCAATCCCTCGGCTGTGCGCCTACAGCTCCCTAGCTCCTTGAGAATCCATCCTACCTTCCACGTTTCTCAGGTAAAACCTGTTTCAGAGAGCCCATTGTGCCCTCCTGCTGACCCCCCTCCACCCGCCCGACTTATTGACAACCATCCAGCTTTCACTGTCCGTACCATTCTGGATGTCCGTCGCCGGGGACGGGGCTTCCAGTACCTCGTGGATTGGGAGGGCTATGGCCCGGAGGAGCGATCTTGGATCCCTCGTTCCTTCATATTGGACCCCAGCCTTATCGCCGCCGTCTTCAAGGCCCACCCCGAGAAGCACCTTGGGTCACCCAGGGGCGACTCGTGAAGGGGGGGGGGGGTACTGTAAGAGTTGAACTTGCTGCAGCTCCAAGATGGCCGCCAATCATCCACAGCTGACGACTATCTACCTGACGAGCTCCTTGGCTACATAAGGCTGCAGTCAAGCTCTTCTCGTCGCTGGAGCATTAATTCCTTCCGGGTATTTGTGCTTCTAGCCAGTATATTGAGTATATGAAGAGGATATCTTACCTTGTTTTTTGTGTCTACAGTTTTCTGGTCATCTCGGATCCTGCCCTTGGTTCTTCCTGTGCCGGAGTCTCATCCTTGTTGCCTTTGCCCTCCAACCACTTGCCTGCCTT
>NC_056499.1:54251132-54252053 GCF_014905685.2 Nematolebias whitei | reverse complement strand
GTGGAAACTTGACACTGGACCTCAAGCAATGTGAATTCTGTGTCTCCTCTCTTCCTCCAGACTCTGGGACCTTGATTTCCATTGGAAATGCAAAATTTACTGTAATCAGAGAACATAACTTTGGACCACTCAGCAGCAGTCCCAGGCGAGATGCTTCTGACGCAGTCTCTTGTTCAAGAGTGGCTTGACCTGGGGAATGCGGCACCTGTAGCCCATTTCCTGCACACGCCTGTGCACGGTGGCTCTGGATGTTTCTACTCCAGACTCAGTCCACTGCTTCCGCAGTTCCCCCAAGCTCTGGAATCGGCCCTTCTCCACAATCCTCCTCAGTCACTTCTTCTCGTTGTGCAGCGTTTTCTGCCACACTTTTCCCTTCCCACAGACTTCCCACTGAGGTGCCTTGATACAGCACTCTGGGAACAGCCTATTTGTTCAGCAATTTCTTTCTGTGTCTTACCCTCTTGCTTGAGGGTGTCAATGATGGCCTTCTGGACAGCAGTCAGGTCGGCAGTCTTACCCATGATTGCGGTTTTGAGTAATGAACAAGGCTGGGAGTTTTTAAAAGCCTCAGGAATAATTTGCAGGTGTTTAGAGTTACGTCGTTGATTCAGATGGTTAGGTTAATGTAAGAGTTGAACTTGCTGCAGCTCCAAGATGGCCGCCAATCATCCACAGCTGACGACCATCTACCTGACGAGCTCCTTGGCTACATAAGGCTGCAGTCAAGCTCTTCTCGTCGCTGGAGCATTAATTCCTTCCGGGTATTTGTGCTTCTAGCCAGTATATTGAGTATATGAAGAGGATATCTTACCTTGTTTTTTGTGTCTACAGTTTTCTGGTCATCTCGGATCCTGCCCTTGGTTCTTCCTGTGCTGGAGTCTCATCCTTGTTGCCTTTGCCCTCCAACCACTTGCCTGCCTT
>NC_056499.1:54215732-54251122 GCF_014905685.2 Nematolebias whitei | reverse complement strand
CTCCTAGACCTGACCTTGTCTCTCCCTTTTTCAGGAGTCCCAGGCCATCATTTTGTATATACCTGTCAACTCATTCACTGTAAATAATAAACACTGTTTTGCTTATTTGAGACTTGTGTCGTTCTCGTTCTCGTTCCTACTGGGTTGTCCAAATCATAACAGTTAATAGCTTGTTTAGAGAACCTTTTCATGATATGCTAATTTTTTGAGACAGGCATTTTGGGTTTTCATGAGCTGTATGCCATAATCATCAGTATTAAAACAATTAAAGACCTGAAATATTTCAGTTGGTGTGCAATGAAACTGAAATATATGAAAGTTTCCTTTTTATCATTACATTATGGAAAATAATGACCTTTATCACAATATGCTAATTTTTTGAGAAGGACCTGTAGGTCGGGGACCGAGGGAAAAAAACACAGATCGGTAAAACCCTCCACTCTGGAGATGGAGGCGAAGGTGGAGACGGATGTCTTCAGCTTGCCGGCCCAGCTGCAACCTCGTTCCAGTGTGATGTTACAGCTGGACAGCGAGGCCAGATGTGGTCTTGGGGCGGAGCCAACCTTACCGCCAGATCATCCGATCAGGGCGGAGGGAGGCGGGGGTCAAAAAGTCCCTTGTGTTAACATCCTCCTGGATTATGCCGGGCAGCTCCGAGAGGAGGGCGCCGATGGCTGGGAGAGGTGTGGTCGCCGACGTGGGAAGATCCGAGGTGGCTAAGCATCCGCTTGGCCACTCGTCTTCTGTCACTACGCTCTCCAGGAGGGAAGGGGCAGCTCCGCATCGCCTTTCTCTGAGGAATCATTTGGTTCACTGCGTGACTCTGCGTCAAAGAAGGCGGTGGCGTCATCCCGCCACAGAAAAAAACACTCAGCGGACCTGCTGCCAACAACACCTTTTTTGAGGGAATCATCCGATTTACCTCGAGAAAAAACACGTTAGAAAAGGCGGTGACGTCGTCCAGCGAATAGTAGCTCTCCACGGAAAAACATTCAGGGGGGCTGTTGCTAACATCGCCTTTTTGAGGAAATCATTTGATTACCACGAGGACAAAACACGTTAGAAAAGACTGTGGCGTCGTCCAGCGGGTAGCGGCCCGCCACAGAAAAAACATTCAGCGGTGCTGCTGCTAACATCGCCTTATTCAAGGAAATCATTCGATTACCACGAGGAAAAAACACGTTAGCAAAGGCGATGGCATCATCCAGCAGGTAGCGGCCCGCCACGGAAAAGCACTCCTTGGCGCTTACCTTGAACAAGGCTGCTCGTCTGCTTCTCCTCGGGGAGGAAGAGGACAGGAGGTTGACGTGGCGGAGACCCAGGCATCCTTAACAAAGGTTGTGCCGGTCAAAGCTGGACAACTTTTCCTTCTTTGTTCTTCTGACAGTGCTAGCTAGCTGGCTGAAGAAAAAATGGGAGCCGATTACCCGGTCTCATCGTAATTTATACGGACCGGGGGTGAGGCCCACACACAGCAGGTGGGCGTGGACTAAAGCTTTTCAGTGCAGCACTGAGTGCCTAGGGATAAACCCACCAGTGACAGCTTTAAAGGGAGAAGCCTATATGAAATAGAACATCAACGTTCATGCGCAATATTCCAGGTTAAAAAAAACAATATAGTTAAGTCAGGTCATCTGGACTTTCTTTTTTTGTTGTTGTTGAAACGTTTTGTCCTTCATGCAAAGGACTTCGTCAGTCCGAGGGGCCACAACAAACTCAGTCCCACAAGCAGGTGTTGTTAATGTAATTTTTTTCCTTGCATGACTTCTATATTTCACAGTTTTGCTTTATTTCCCTTCCCTTGTTCCTGTTGGTGCTTCCAGCAGCACTGTAAATAAAAATTTATTCTTAGTGTTTATGCCTGGTTAAATAAATAAAGGTTATAAGCAGCACTTTCTCATAGTGAATCAACCAGTTTGCCGGTGACAGCCAAAACTAGCTGTTCAACTGCAAAAGAAGGACCATCAGCCTAACATTTGATCATTAGTGCCCTACCATTTAGTTAGACCCAACAGTATGAAGACCCAACACAGTATTTAAAATGAACATAGTAATAGTCCCAACACAATAATTAAATCTAACATAATAATTAGATCCAACACAATAATTAAATCTAACATAGTAATTAGATCCAACACAATAATTAAATCTAACATAGTAATTAGATCCAACACAATAATTAAATCTAACATAGTAATTAGATCCAACGCAATAATTAAATCTAAAATAGTAATTAGATCCAACACAATAATTAACCCCCATTGAAAATTGACCCAATAAAATAATTAGACCTAAGACAGTATTAAGTCCATCACAGTAATTAGACCAAATGCACACACAAGATGTGATGTAATGTCGAAGCAATCTATTGAGTCACGTTTATTATCAAGTATATTTTTAATCAATATTTTATTAGGCTTACATCTTTTATGTAACAGATGTAATATGAGTCTGTCTGTGGTTCTGTGTTCTTGTCTGTGGTACTGTGTTCTGCAGCAGGATTTGGCTGTCGTCAGCACAGCCTCCTGCTCAGGATAATCAGGATGAATGTGCTGCAGACCTAATAGCAGCAGCTATGTTGGGAGGATGATTCTCTTTTTTTCATCAACTCCTCTTCATCAGTTTTCAGTTGTTGTTTTTTTATGTGCTGAAGTGCTGAAATCAAAGTGCAGGAAGAATGTGTGTGTGTGGGGGGGGGTTGCTCCTATTGGACCTTGTCCTTCTGGTTTCCCTGTAAAGGCTCAAACATCAATCATTTCCTGGATACCTCCTCAAAACCCTCCCTGCAGACCTCACAGGAGGAGTTAGTACACCTGCTTATCCTGCTCTCTCTCTCCATGCTCACCTGCAGGATCCATACTCACTCATCCTGGCATCCGTGGAATCCTCAGTCTCCTCTTTTCATATCTGGAAAACAAAGAAAAGCAGTGAGAGGCAGAATCTCAAAACTGAAAATGTATCATTATAATTACCTGGAAATGTTCAGTACTTTTCAACTTTTTTCACATTAGCTGCTGCTTGCCTACAGTTCTGGTCACTTTCACAATAAATACCTGTTTACACGTTAACTCTCTCCATGGACTTTATGGTTATGGTTACACTCAGCTCTGTAAGGCTAAAACTCTACATTATGACAGGTTTTCAAATTAAATAAAGATAATTTCAGCAGGATTAACCTATTATCAGTGCTTTGGGAGGCAGATTTTGTTTAAAATTACCTAGTTGCTTTAGTAACAATTTTTATATTTATGTTGCGTTAGAACATAAACTAAATGAATTGCCAGGAACTTTTTTTTTTAAGTTTAGTGTAGATCGAAAGAATACGGCTTAGATTTGACTTCTTGGTTTTTTTGTTGGGGCAGCTGTGGCTGAGTGGTCAGAGTGGTCATTCTCCAATGGGAGAGTTGGGGGTTTGATTCCTGCAGCAGCAGTCACATGTTGAAGTGTCCCTGCAAGACACTGAACCCCTCATTGCCTCTGATGTGTGTCCCATCGGTGTATGAATGTGATCTAAAACTCTGATTAGTCTCTTGATATGAAAATATGTTTTATAAGGTGTTAAGTTGCCTTTATGCCTATTCAAACATATACATTTTGTGTGTGTTACTTTTCAGAATTAAATGTCTAAATTGCCATAAAAGGCAAGGGTGGAATGATATAGGAATGATTATTTTGATGCTTTTATGTCAATTTATACTCATTTACATGTAATTTGAAAACACACTTATACTCACTTTTGATGAAAGTCAGGCCTGTGCTGCAGATGTGTTTTGGAGTAATTAAAGTTCTCTGGGGGATGCTCTAACCAGAAGATCGGGCCCAATCTTAAGGTTACAGTGACCCAGGTTTTGAAGGACATGTTTTTATGAAACCATCGCTCTGTTGCACAGACTGCTTTGATGAAGGAAAAACAGATTTAATTAAATCTGTTTTTCCTGGCAACCATCAAACTTGTTTTCCACTGCTCTCACGCGATCCGGTCAGGGAAAGGTATATAAGAAATGTAACAAACACAGAGAGTCGGAAGTCTTGTGTGGACCAGCGCGCGCGGTGCCATGCAGTAATTGATGATGTGATTCTTCTTTACCTGGGTCGAAAACGACTTCCCGGCCAGTGTCACGGTGAGAAGTTCTTTCATATCATTTTGTGTGTTAAGAGTGTACGAGTGTACATGTTTTTTGCTTGGCTGTTTTCTGTGGCAGGTTAATAAATGACACTTATTATTTCTAGCAGTAACAGCCTCTGGTGTTTTATTTTTTCCCTCTGGTCTGAATATCTGTGCCGACCGTTCACGAGCCCTTTTGATAAAGAATTTCATAATACATCTCTTTAGAATGATTTGTTCAATTATCTTTGTAGAGATCTAGTAGAGTGTTGTATGAATGGGTAAATAAGGCACAGATTGTAGTGTAAAGCGCTTTGAGTATCTCAACAAGATAGAAAGGTGCTACATAAGTACAGTCCATTTACTAAGTCGTACTTTATTTTGACAGACTTCCTACAGCTTCCTGTCATTGAAAAACATTTTACTTCAGCAAATCTGTGCATCATATTGCTGCCCAGCACCCTCATCTATTGGGGGCAGATTTTAGTGACACGCAGAGTGAATGCCTCAGGTAATCACATGTACCAAACCTCTCACTCAGGGTTTCAATTGTCCTACCATAATGCCACCCACTCTGTCATCATGTGACCAGAAGTCTAACCGAAATGACCAATGAGGGATACTCTCAAGGACCCATTCCCCAAGATAGACTTGAAATAATTTCTTCTGGTCATTACTGTATTTTGCGCCTCATGCACAGACATGTTCGTCTGCAGTGACTGAATGAACAAAACCTATACTGGATATGTAAACTGAAAATAACTACATAAACACTCGTTTTGAGCTTCCTAATAGACCCTGTTACACCTCCAGGTCTAGGGTATCAGGGGGTGTAACATAAAATGTTAAAACTTATAAAACATATAAACATAAAATTTATTTGATGCCTAATATATTAAGGTAATTTTAAATAATTTGTATGGGTTGTATTTACAGCCCTCCAAAATCATTTATTTCATTGTACCTATACTCTACTGGTGGGGATGATGGAATATCCCCCGCCAACCTGTTGTCCTGGATCCTCCTTGCCGTAGCATCTTTGTTGTACCTCGTCAATCTCTATGTGATAGCAGATGCATCGCTTAAATGTTGGAAAACTGAGTCTGAAGTTGTCTGGATCAATCTGGATGATGGGTATTGAAGTTTCCATAGTTCCCACATCCTTACCATATAGCCCCTTTCTCTAGGCTTGCTATAATTTCAACATTTTCAACAATTTCCTATGGGATCAATAAAGTTCTATCTTATCATCATTGTCCATACATGTCTTGTTCCAGTAGCCAATTTTTTGTCAGAATGTCTTAGTTCCCCAACATTTAACGTGGACCTTGTTAATCCAGGTGACGTCTGAGCCAGCATGATCTCATTATTTTGTCTTTTGCGTATAGTATATCCGAGGTTGCTCAAAGGTTGACACTCGGATTCAAATCCTGAATCCCTGACATTCCTGCTCCAAAGTCGTGTGACATATTAGTAGCCATCTAGGATTTTGACTTGGCAACAAATTTTTCAATAGTGACATTTATTATGCATAGATGTAGCTACACACCAAAATGGACGTTGACACCTGACTTGTTTTTCAAGTTATCATGATCAAAACATGATGGACAAACAGATGAAATAATAATAATAATCACAATAATCACAATAATAATAACAATAATATAAACTTTATTGTCATTCAAAGTTGTACAGTGCACCATGCAAAATTGAACAAAATTTTGTTTCATTTCTTCACAGCAGTGTACGTGTATATAATTTACATAAGTTTTATAGACATCAGTGTTTAAGAATGGCTGTGTGTGTTTGTTATTGTGGTCACTTCATTAGTGACCCGAGTTCAGCACTCTAAGGGTGCATTCACACCAGCCCTGTTTAGTCCGCTTTAATCGAACTCTAGCTCGTTTTCCTAGAAAGTCCGGTTCGTTTAGGGAGGTGTGAACGCGCCATCGAACTCTGTCACGGAACAAAAAGGCGAACTCTGGCCCGGGCTAAAACCTAGGTCTCGGTCCGGTAGAAGAGAACTCCAGCGCGGTTCGAGTATAGTGTGAATGTAAACAGACCGGGCTCCGCTCCGCAGGGTAAACAAACATGCATTTCTCTGACCTTATATGGAGTCGTCAGCTGCCTTGTGTGGAAAAACAATATTCTTCATGGTCTTCTGTCTCATCTTCTGCTCATGCTGAGTCCATTTTTGAAAAACGACAAAATATAACTCCTAAAACTGCTAAAACTTGATGCCACTCCGTTTTTATTTACAGAAGAAGAAGAAGACATGTCTTCAGAGGTTTTTGTGTCCTTTCTTTCAGTAGTTCTTGGTGCAGCGCCCCCACAGGCGAGTGAGGGAATAGGTTGGTTCAACAGGTTGAGTCGACTGCACAGTGCAGTGTGAATGCAAACGCACCAGCTCAAATGTAACAAAAGCTCATGAATATTGGTCCCGAACTGAACCGAGTCTACCGGACTATCTGGTGTGAAAACGACCTAATAGCTCGTGGGACAAAACTGTTGCAGAACCTGGTGGCTCTGGTCCTCAGGATGCTGTACATTTTGCCAGAGGTCAACAGAGTAAACAGTCCATGGGTGTAAGTTGTCTCTTTTGATTTTATTTCAGACAAAGTCTGAGACCAATGCCCTGATGGATGGGAGGGGTGACTTAATGATCTCTGCCGTTCTCACAAACCTCTGACTCTGATGTCACATGTGCCGCAGAATGGTAACACTGACAGGAGCTCCACTTTGACTCAATTTTTTTTCCTGTTGTTTTTAACTTTTTTTGTGCCTATACTCCACACCCATGGTACAGGTATGACCGCAACACACTTGTGGAGTTTTGTGTGTTGCTGCCTTGCCGTCATGGTTCAGTTCCCAGCCCCCCTCCAGCCTCAGGCTCAGGCTCTGGCCTGTAGTGTTGTGTTCAAGACCACCTAACCCGAGACCGAGTCAAGACCAAGACCAGAGTACACCAAGACTGAGACAAGACCAAGACTTTTAGGGTCCGAGACCAAGTCGAGACCAATACCTCAAATAAAATAAATAAAATATAACATGTTATTATAAAATATTTGTATAAAAGTTACATGCTGCAACTTTAAGTTTGCTTTTGAATGAATATATCAGCTTTTATACAAACCAGATTCCAAAAAAGTTGGGACACTAAACAAATTGTGAATAAAAACTGAATGTGGAGGTGCCAACATCTAATATTTTATTCAGAATAGAACACAAATCACAGATCAGAAGTTTAAACTGAGAGAATGTATCATTTTAAGGGAAAAATCTGTTGTTTCCAAATTTCATGGCGTCAACAAATCCCAAAAAAGTTGGAATAAGTCAATTTTTAACACTGTGTGGCATCCCCCCTTTTTCTTACAACACTCAACATACGTCTGGGGACAGAGGAGACCAGTTTCTCAAGTTTAGAAATAGGAATGCTCTCCCATTCATGTCTAATACAGGCCTCTAACTGTTCAATCATCTTGGGCCTTCTTTGTCGCACCTTCCTCTTTATGATGCGCCAAATGTTCTCTATAGGTGAAAGATCTGGACTGCAGGCTGGCCATTTCAGTCCCTGGACCCATCCCCGGTCCTTCTCCTACGTAGCCATGATGTTGTGATTGCTGCAGAATGTGGTCTGGCATTATCGTGTTGAAAAATGCAGGGTCTTCCCTGAAAGAGATGACGTCTAGATGGGAGCATATGTTGTTCTAGAACCTGAACATAGTTCTCTGCATTAATGGTGCCTTTCCAGACATGCAAGCTGCCCATGCCACAAGCGCTCATGCAACCCCATACCATCAGTGATGCAGGCTTCTGAACGGAGCGTTGATAACAACTTGGGCTATCCTTGTCCTCTCTGGTCCGGATGACATGGCGTCACAGTGTTCCATAAAGAACTTCAAATCGTGGCTCATCTGACCACAGAACAGTCTTCCATTTTGCCACACTCCCTTTTAAATGACCCCTGGCCCAGTGCAAACGTCTGAGCTTGTGGAGCTTGCTTAGAAATAGCTTCCTCTCACTTATGCATGCTCACAACCACACACAAATAGAAGCAGGGATGCTTATGTAGGCTTTAAATGTAGATATATAGATATGTATGTGAGTGTATATTCATGTCTATTTATGTATGTATGTATATAGGCGTAGGTATGGGTATATATATTTATGGAAACTTACTGCAAAGCCATGAATATTTTAAGTTCTTTATACATATGTATTTTGTTGCTGTGTTTTGTCCTGTTCTTTGCAGGTGAACAGACAGTGGCCGGGTGTTTTGACGTGTGCTCTCTTTGTGTATATTTCTTATATTTTGGAGTCTTACTTTGTCTTTTCTTTCTTTCTATTCTATTAAAAAAAAACACCTACACTAGATAGTCACTATAATAAATATTTCATAATAATGGTGTGGAGAGGATGGCTGTAAGGGGAGAAGGGAGGCCATCACAAGAAAAAAAAATAAAAAAAATAAAAAAAATAAAAAAAAAGAAATAGCTTCCTCTTTGCACTGTAGAGTTTCAGCTAGCAACGGCGGATGGCACGGTGGATTGTCTTCACTGACAATGTTTCTGGAAGTATTCCTGAGCCCATTCTGTTATTTCCTTGACAGTGGCATTCCTGTTTGAGGTGCAGTGATGTTTAAGGGCCCGGAGATCACGAGCATCCAGTAGAGTTTTACGGCCTTGACCCTTACGTACAGCGATTGTTCCAGATTCTCTGAATCTTTTGATGATGTTATGCATGGTTGTGTAAGGATGGTACCATTTACTGGCCCTGTTTGTGTCTGTTTGTCCCTTGTGTGTTCTCTTTAGTTTAATTGATGCCACCCTTGTCTCGTCACAGCTGTTTGTAATCACGTCTCGTTTTGTCCTTGTATAAAAGCTGTCTGTTCTGTCTTGTTCCTCGTCGGGTCGTATTCGTTGGGTCTCTGCGTTCTCCTGTGTTCTCCTGCGTTCTCCTGCGTCTCCCCTGAGCTCCCTGAGTTTCCCTCTGAGCCTTCCATCTATTTGTAAGTTTTGCTGCCACGTCAGCTGTTATTTTGTTCTTTATTTACTATTAAAATACTTATTTTTGTAATCTGCCGAGTTGAGTCCTGTCTGCACTACTGGGTTCGTTCCTGTCCAACAAATCCTGACAGGTTGATGATGATAACTTAAAAGTCTTTGCTATTTTACGCTGGGTAACACCATTTTGGTATTGCTGCACTATCTTTCTGCGCAACAATGGGGGAATTGGTGATCCTCTTACCATCTTGGTTTCTGAGAGACACTGACACTCTGAGAAGCTCTTTTTATACCCAATCATGTTGTCAATTGACCTTATTAGTGTTAATTGGTCTTCCAGCTGTTCCTTATATGCTCAATTTCCTTTTTCCAGCCACTTATTGCTACTTGTCCCAACTTTTTGGGATTTGTTGACACTGTGAAATTTTGAATCAACATATTTTTCCTTTAAAATGTTACATTTACTCAGATTAAACTTTTGATCTGTCATCTATGTTATATTACGAATAAAATATTGACATTTGCCATCTCCACATCATTGCATTCAGTTTTCATTCACAATTTGTTTAGTGTCCCAACTTTTTTGGAATCTGGTTTGTACATTTTCAAAGCTACATAACAAAGAATCAGACATTCAGTGGCCTAACTTCATGTGATTCAACGATAAAATGTCACAACTGGTAAACTAGAAGCAGTTTCATCACATGCCAAGCCTTAAAAAACTGCAGTGGCAAAACATGCTTAATAATTCCAAACTCAAGGCCAAGGATAAATATATAGTTGCATTAGTTACGAGTATATTCTTTGTAATTTAAATAGGAGAACTTTATAACTGATGATATGGCAGATATCTTCTCCCACGCCCATCACTTCTCATTTTCTAGGAGTGACCAGTGTTTCCAGATAGAGTCGAGGTTTTCCAGCCCAAAAATCTGTTAAAAACCACCATATCAGACAAAAATCTGCCCAATCAATATATTGCTAAAGTATATTTACTGTTTGAACATGAACGCACATCAGTACAAGCCAAGGTAACTTAACAATATGTGGCAAAATGCAACAATCCAACAAAAATCTTCCCAGAGTTCCCAGCAAAATCAGAATGAAAACTGCCCAATTGGCAGTAAACCACCCTATCTGGCCACACTGGGAGTGACGTGCGAGTGAAAGTGGGTGGGCATGACAGCGGTAACAAAAAATGTATTTAGCAATGAGTCACGTTATCTCTTGGATTTTAATCAGTACGTTTTGCAGCCAATAAAAACAAAGATGTTGACAAATTAACTGGACAATATTCTGGGAATTTAGTGATACTTCCACAGTTGTGGTCTTGACTGGTCTTGAAATAAAATCCCAAGTCCTCAATGTCAAAGACCGAGACAAGACCGAGATCAAATGCGGTCGAGTCCGAGACAAGACCGAGATCAAATGCGGTCGAGTCCGAGACAAGACGGAGACCATCAAAAAGTGGTGAAGACCGGTCTCAAGTACTCCAACACTACAGGTCTGTCATGGTGGTCGTCTCCATGATCCTCCATCTGCCGCATGGACCGAACATTACGGACCCGTCAGGTTCCGCAGAGGAACCTTGGATGTTCTCCGCCCGTGAAACTTGGTTGTGGCGGCAGTCTGGAACAGCAGCTGCTGCAGTCGTTATCACCATCAAGCTGCTGACAGGACCTGCTGACGCTGCTAACAGGATCCTCCCTCTGCTTGCACAAACTGTACTCTATGGACCCGTTCGGTTCTGCAGGGAAACCTGGATGTTCTTTGTCTGCTGGACCCGGTTCTGGAGGGCAGTCTGGGAGGCAGCTGCTGCGATCATTATTATTATCAAGCTGCTGACGGGACCTGCTAACAAGACCTACTAACGCTGCTACGAAGACCATGCTACTAACCGAACCACACCACTAACAGTACCATGGTGCCAACAGGACCATATTGCTAAGAGAAATTTCACTGTCATCAGAACCACTCTGCTAATGGGACCATGCTGCTGTAGATTTATTTATTTTTTGCTTTTGGTACCTTGTTTTTGTATTTTTGTTGCTTTGATATTTGCTGTTGTTTTTTTGGGGAGTCAAGACAGTTCTTCTTGTCCTGAGCATTTCATTGTATTGTTGACGTTGTGTTGATTTTACATATGACAATAAACCAAACCTGAATCTGAACCTGAACCTCCTAAAAGTCTTCCAGTCTGCATTTGGGTGTTTCCAATTGACTCCCTCTTCACGAAACAACTAAAAGTAATGCATCAGGTGGAGCAAAAGCATCATCTGTAGATATTTTCTACCTCCTGAACAGAACCTTTATTGACTGTGAAATAATATGATGGTGTATTAGGGCCCATCAGAAAAGAAATAAATGAGTTTTTTTTTTTTTATTATTCTGACTGGTCTAATATGCCGCCAGTTGCTGGATTTGGTGGCACGATCGGTTTTCTCTCAGAAAAGAAAAGAAAACTCCAGGAAACATCGTTGGGCAGAAAAATGTTTTATTTGTAGAGCCAGAAAACATTGAAAAGCTGTTTGATAGAGTTACCTGTTGGCAGGAGGTGGTGTACGAAAGCCAGACTTACAGGTGAGATGACAAAGAGCCCTTCCATCAACTGAGCTACAGTTTACTATGATTGTCAGTGTGCACCAGACACTTTACTAAAACAAACTCACCAGCTGGAAGCTATATACAACATGCACATCAGGAAGAAAGATTGCATAGCTCCTCACTGTTTGCCCTTTAAAGGTGTGCTTTTAGACAAGAGTCCAGTCTGCAGCGCAGACAGACTGCAAAGCACTGAAGTTATGCAGCACTGTTCTTCTGGTTTGTCTCAAGCCGTCACAGACCACATGGGTTTAGTCTGGACGACAACTTTGTGCAGGAACAACATCTACTGGAAGAGACGGAAGGATCCAGAACCATCCTCTGTGCTGCTCAGAGTTCTGGTCACAGTCCTCTTCGGAAGAAGACTCTTGGTGGAAAGGATAGGCACTGAATCGAGGCAGAAACGGGTTTGAGTGAGACATCTGTCTTCTTCAGGATCTATGTAAGAGACCCAGGCTCATATTCGTATGTGGAAGTTACTGCACAAACAAACAAACAAACAAACAAACAAATAAACATGAGCATTGTGTTGTAGTAGATTAAATCTCAAGACATCACAGAGTCTCAAAGTCATACAACTAGTTATGTAGTCATTTGTTACTAACAGGAAACCTTAAATATGTTGTATCTCAGTGAAACTTCCCAAGAAACAGAAAATGATACATTTTCTGCAGAAAGGTTGGAAAGTTCCAGTGAAGCTACTGCATGAAACTATAACAACGTCCTTCTACAACTCCAGTCCCAAAAAAGTTGAGATGCTGTGGAAACTGTAAATAAAACAGAATGTCAGTCTTAGTTAATCTCATAAATCCATATTTTATTCACAATAGAACATAGTAAACATACAAAATGTTTAAACTAAGAAATCACACCATTTTAAATAAAATATGATAATACTGAATTGTATGGCAGCACCACATCTAAAAAATATGAGACAGGAGCAACTAATTCTGTTACGGTCAGTGGTATGAATAATAAACAGCTGAAGCAGCATTTGGTAACTAATTAGGCTAATCGTCAACAGGTCAGTAAGAGGACTGGGTATAAAAAGAGACTTTCAAAGAAAATATATCTAAAAACTGGAAAGATTTTGAAGTTCCTATCCTATGAATACTTTCTGAGCTCTAAATAAAGCCAAATTATTCGTCCTCTATCCAGCCTCTACTAAAATGTTCCGTCAAACAGATCTTTAATGGTTCATCATGAATCTGGGTGTAGTTTCAGGGTTTGAAGTTTAACAAAGAGATTATGTCTGTTCAATAGAAAGGTTTTTTTTTTTCAGTTTGACAGCTAAATTTAAACCAGTTTTGACTGAACTTGATTTAGAGAGACCTTCTTTTGGCTTTTCCCTCTTCTGGGGTTGCCACAGTAAGTTTTCTTACTTTTTCTCCCAGTTGTTCAACCTTTGCTGTACCTCTGATGATCTCATTCCTAATCGTATCCATCCTTGTCACTCGTAAGGAGAACCGCACCATCATTTCTGCTACTTCCAGTTTTGTCTCCTGTCTTTTTGTCCGTGTCTCTGTCTCCAGACCAGACAACATAGCTGGTCTCACCACTGTCTTGTAAACTTTTTCTTTGACCTTTGCCGCCACCCTTCATTGATACAATGCACACTGTTTATGTATTTTAGTGATATTTTTTAATTAATTGAAAAGCAGCAGAAGGTTCAAACATGTCATATTTTGGTTCTGATGTTTAATGGAGGGGATATGACTAATTTAAAAAAGCCCTGACTTCCTGTTGGGAATGTCTGAGTTCAGATACAGTGGAAGTCAATGAGTGTTTCGGTGTGTGATCTCTGACCACTGGGGGGTTAAAGAGAAAACCATCAGTCCTACAGCAGAGACAAACACCGAGTGGACAAATACAAGGAATACATTTCATGCCTAGCTTTTGACTTGTTCTTATTGTTTGTCATAATTAAACAAACAACCAAGATGTAACATATATCTATCCATTATCTTGATCCGCTTCTTTCTCTTCGGGTTACAGGAGTCACTGGCGACCATATCCAACTGTCACTGTGCGAGAGGCGGGGGACACATGGACAGCTCTCCAGTCCATCACAGCAAGATTTAACAAATGGAGGGACTTTATATGATCTTTATATTCAAGTGATCACATAGCTCAGACAGTCTGGCAATACGGATCCCTTTCTTCTCACTACAAGCATTGGGTTTAAAACTACAAAACTACCAGCCATTATTCGGGGCAGATGTGGCTGTTGGTTAGAGCAGTTGTCCTCCAATGGGGGATTTGGGGGCTTGATTACACAAGCAGCCATGTTGAAGTATTCCTGGGCCAGACACTGAACCCCTCATTGCCTCTGATGTGTGTCCCATCAGATGAATGTGATCTGAAGCTCTGAGAGAGTGCTGTATGAATGTGTGTGTTGGAGGTAAATGAGGACACAGATCATGTTGCAAAGAGCTTTGAGTATCTTGATTAGATAGAAATGTGTTATATATTTTAAGTACAGTCCATTTACCATTTATTTGTCTCAGTGGAACATGCTGTGATACCAGCATATCCTCCTTGTCAACATCCATCCATCCATCCATTATCTTTACCCGTTTGTTCCATTTTGGGTCACGGGGGTCACTGGTGCCCATGTCCAGCAATCACTGTGCGAGGGGCGGGGTACACCCTGGACAGGTCGCAAGTCCATCACAGGGACACATAGAGACAAACGAGACAAACAACCATTCACTCTCTCACTCACACCTAGGGACAATTTAGAGTTACCAATCAGCCTAACATGCATGTTTTTGGTCTGTGGGAGGAAACCGGAGTACCCGGAGAAAACCCACGCATGCACGGAGAGAACATGCAAACTCCACCCAGAAAGGCCCCTGGACCAGGGTTTGAACCAGGGACCTGCTCGCTGAGAGGCAGCAGCTCTACTAGTTGTGCCACCGTCCTGCCCCCTTGTCAACATGAAATGATTAAATAAAATTACTAATGATTTAATTGATATATGGGCATAGATATAAAGGTTCAAGGAATTAATAAAAATACATAAATGAATGAATGACAACCTGAATGAAAACCTCAGCTGGAGCAACAACACCACCAGCCTGATCAAGAAAGCTCATCAGAGACTGTACTTCCTCAGGCGGCTGAGAGGAGCTGGTCTGGGAAGCTCAGTCCTCACCTCCTTCTACAGGTGTGCAGTGGAGAGCATCCTGTGCTCCAGCATCAACGTGTGGCATGGAGGCTGCACAGCTGCAGAAAGAAAAGCTTTGCAGAGAGTGGTGTAGATGAACATATTCTGTGATATATTCATAAATTAAACGGATTCTTTCATTTTTCTGGACTGAATAATTTCGTGCATTGAATTTGATAAAATGTATCGTGAGACGTTAATTTTCTTTGACCCATCAAAATGAATGCGGTCATTTATTTACAGAATCAAAGTTTAACATCACACATTTACATTAATTGGCAAATTGAAAAATAACAACATGGCTAATTTATCAAGTTTTACAAGGAGGAAACAATACGGCGATTGTTTCCCTTGCTTCCAGCTGTACAACAGACATTTCTAAAAATATCTGGAATAATTTCTAGCAGATAGAAGAGTTTAAAGATGGAAATGAAGTTTAAGTTGAGAGAAAGGATGGATGAGGGAAATGTGTGTGTCGGCATCAGAACGGCACTCTCCGGTGAGTTCCCAGCTTCTTCCCCGGTACACTTAGGTGGTATAAATCAACTCTTTACCTGGAGATGTCTCCACTGGTACGAAGTTCCATTTAATGCACCCTTTCAGCGTCTCCGTAGGAACAGCTGTGAATCGTCCGAAGTAGTGACGGTACTTGTTCGACACAAGTTCACCTCTTGGTGGACTCACATGAGTGGAGTCCGTCAGAAGTTCCACTCAGAGGTGGAAGATGTCATGATCCCCACAAGACTCGGAAGAGCTCTGGATCATGCCTGGACTTCTGTTTTCCCAGCACTGGAGCTGCAAACGACTGAAGCCGGAGCCTGAAGCGACTGGTTTGAACTAGGAAGTACCGACATTTAAAGAGTTCTGTTTCCGGTTCATTTGGGAGGTTCCTGATTGGTCGTTTCGACCAGACAGGGGTGTGTTTTTGTGACGTAAGAGGTCACTAGAAGTCAGAAAAACAGCAAGAATGTTATGGAACAGATTGAAAATGTTTTAAAGACAGACGAGAGGAATATTTAGGCGAGTTGGGGGAAAACAGGTGCCAGCCTCTATATTTACGTCTGAGAGGATTTAAAAACATGACAGTTCGTTCCAACAACTTGTTTTGCGTTTGACTCCAACCTTGGACAAACTTACACTTGCTCATTCAAAGACAGAAAATCAGAAAATGCATAATTACTCTGTAACAGACCTTAACGTGATTTCTACTTTGCATGAGGATTAAAAATCACTAATACTGTTTCACAGTTGATTAAAAATGAGTAGTTCACTTCAACATTTAAAAATGGTTTGAACTAAACACACTTTGATTATCAAACATTTGTAAAATAGTAATGATAATAGAAAAAGAGAGTGTTCTTTCAATTGATCAGTGCAGGACAAGAGAAAGTCTCTGGATGAACTTAATCTTGTGTTTCTGGACTCAAATCAATGAAATACAGTTCTTGTTCCAGGCAGGCCCTCAAGGCCAGATTTTGACCTGAGGCTTAGTTCACTACAGTGGTGAAGGCTGCACAGAAGATGTTGGAGTCAGCCTCCCCACCATCACAGACATCTACACCTCTAGATGCAGGAAGAGGGCCACCTGCATCGTGAAGGACCCCACTCACCCAGCACACACACTTTTTGCCCCGCTTCCCCCAGGAAGGAGGTTGAGGAGCATTAAGTGCAGAACCACTAGACTGAGGAACAACTTCTACCCTGAGGCTGTTAGACTCATGAATTTCTAACCAGAACAATCACTGTGAAGAATCACATCATGTTGCTGCTGATCTGTTTCATGTTGCTGTGTTCATTTGTACTCATCTGTTCACACAGACTCATGTCCATGCTGCTGTTCGGCGTATTGTGTTTATTGTTTTTATGCTATTAATGCTTAGTGTATATTTAGTTGATGTTTTTCTTAGTTCATATCTTAGATCTTAGTACTGTTTTTCTTTTACATTTTATTGTTGGATATAACTGGGACCCTGTGTACATAATCTCGTTCCACCACATGACAAATAAATCTCTCTGACTCTGATAATCTACTGACATGAATCACCTGGTTTTTACCTGTGCTCTGATGTTTTGCTTTGCCTCACGGAACGTGGATTACAAGTGAAACGCCGGACTCAGTCTTCCAGCTGGATGACAGACTTTTTTTTTCGAGCGAACCGCTGCAGTGAGCTAACGGGGAAATCACGGGGGGGCGGAGTATGCATTTACGTGAGTAAAAGTTGGTCCACGAACTGTACTGTTGTAAATAGCTCATGCTCGAAGGCTTTGGAGCAAATAACAGTGAAATGTCGGCCACATTATCTACCCCGAGAGTTCACAGTGACTTTTATCACAGTTGTTTACATTCCTCCGGATGCTAATGCTAATGAATCACTGCAGGAGCTTCATGATATCATCAGCTCGCTGCAGAACAAACACCCCAAAGCTCTTTACATGGTAGCCGGAGACTTTAACCACGTGAATCTAAAGGACTGTCTCCCAAGCTTTAATCAGCATGTGACGATTCCGACACGTGGAGACCGCACGCTGGACCGTGTTTACACGAACGTAAAAGATGCATACAAAGCCGAACCCCGCCCCCACCTAGGACTGTCAGACCACATCTCAATCTTCCTGGCTCCTGCTTACATGCCCCCGCTGAGACGCTCCAGACCGGTACAAAAGAAAGTTAAATGTTGGAGCCAGGACAGTGGCCCCATACTGAGAGATTGTTTTGATCGAACAGACTGGCAGGTTTTCAGAGAAGCTGCTGAAAATGGAGGTTCGCTTGATCTTGACCAATACACATCCTCAGTACTGGGTTACATTAGTACATGTACTGACACAGTCTCCACTATCAGAAATGTTAAAAGCTACCCAAACAGAAAACCTTGGCTGAATGCAGAGGTGCGTACCCTGCTGGAAGCCAGGAACACTGCCTTCAGGTCTGGAAACTCAGAGGAGCTGAGTAGGACAAGAAAAGAGCTGGTTGCTGGTATTAAGAGGGCCAAGGCCGCATATGCAAAGAGGATCGAGGGTCAATTCATCTCACAAGACCCTCGGAGCATGTGGAGGGGCATTAAGTGCATAACAGATTATAAAGGAAGGAGCGAACAATGTCCCAAAGACCCATCTCTGCCTGATGCCCTCAACAAGTTCTATGCACGCTTTGAAGACCCGAACAGACCACCCAGCACCAGACTCACCTCGCCACCGGATGAAGAGCATCTCAGCGTGACCTCAGCAGAAGTAAGGAGTACCTTCAGGAGGATTAATCCGCACAAAGCAACTGGCCCAGACAACATCCCCGGAAAAGTGTTGAAGGAATGTGCTGATCAGCTCTGTGAGGTGCTGGCAGACATCTTTAACACCTCACTTACCCTGGAGACAGTTCCCACCTGCCTGAAGACTGCCACCATCATCCCAGTCCCAAAAAGCTCTACAGTGACTGGTCTGAATGACTATCGGCCAGTGGCCCTCACCCCGATAGTCGCTAAATGCTTCGAAAAACTGGTCATGACTCACATCAAAACAACCATCAACATCAACGAGGACCCTCATCAGTACGCATACCGTGAGAACCGATCAACAGAGGATGCAATCTCCTCTGTGGTCCACACTGCACTCAACCACCTGGAGCAGAAAAACTCTTACGTCCGTATGCTCTTTGTGGACTTCACATCCGCCTTCAACACCATGATCCCCCAAACCCTGATGGACAAACTATCCACACTAGGACTAAGCCCCTCCATCTGCAACTGGGTACTAGACTTTTTAACAAACAGACCACAGTTAGTGAGGATCCACAACCTCTCCTCCTCCACCATAACCCTCAGCACTGGCTCTCCTCAGGGATGTGTGTTGAGCCCCCTTCTGTTTACTCTGCTCACATATGATTGTGCAGCTACCCATCCAGGCTGTCACATTGTAAAGTTTGCAGATGATACAGCGGTGGTGGGATGCATCACAAACAATGATGAGTCCAGCTACAGGCAAGAGGTGGAACACCTGGAGAGCGGGTGCAGAGAGAATAACCTTCACATCAATGTGAAGAAGACAAAGGAGATGATTGTGGACTTCAGAAGGAACAAAAACACCTACACCCCCCTGAACATAAGAGGATCTGGAAGTGGTCTCCAGCTACAAGTACTTGGGTGTACACATGAATGACAACCTCAGCTGGAGCAACAACACCACCAGCCTGATCAAGAAAGCTCATCAGAGACTCTACTTCCTCAGACGGCTGAGGCGAGCTGGTCTGGGAAGCTCAGTCCTCACCTCCTTCTACAGGTGTGCAGTGGAGAGCATCCTGTGCTCCAGCATCAATATGTGGCATGGAGGCTGCACAGCTGCAGAAAGAAAAGCTTTGCAGAGAGTGGTGAAGGCTGCACAGAAATCTGTTGGATTCAGTCTCCCCACCATCACAGACATCTACACCTCCAGATGCAGGAAGAGGGCCACCTGCATCATGAAGGACCCCACCCACCCAGCACACACACTTTTTGCCCCACTCCCCTCAGGAAGGAGGTTAAGGAGCATTAAGTGTAGAACCACTAGACTGAGGAACAGCTTCTACCCTGAGGCTGTTAAACGCATGAATCTCTAACTAGAATAATCACTGTGAAAAAACATATCATGTTGCTGCTGATCTGTTTCAATGTTGATGTGTTCATGCGTGCACATCTGCTCACAGACTCATGTTCATGTTTGTGCTGATGTTCAATGTTTTTATGTTATGAGTGCTTAGTGTATATTTAGTTGATGTTTTTCTTAGTTCATATCTTAGATGTCATTACTGTTTTTCTTATACATTTTATTGTTGGATGTAACTGGGACCCTGCGTACATAATTTCGCTCCACCACATGTACCACATGAGGTGCGAATGACAATAAAGAAACTCTGACTCTGACTCTGACTCTGATGTGTTACAGGGACCAATACTGGAGATGTTTCCCTCCAAATGTCATAAAAAAACTAAGATATGATAACTTCTGTTTATTATGTTTATGTGTTTAATTCACCACAGACCATGTGTTTGGTCAGGTTGCATCTCTTGAACTTATTACCAAGCTCCTGCTTTTGATATTGGACCAAATTTCCGAACCCCTCAGAGTCTTTCTGAGAATGAGCAAACATTCCTTTGGTTTTCCTGTGTCTCCTTTATGCTTTTCAACTCAGAAAACAAATCAAACCTGCATGGTTCCTGTATGGGTAAATCATTTCCTGTCTACAGTGACTTGGTTTCTACTGTACAGTGAAGCAGCATCATGTTACCCACAGCAGCAGCAGCACTGTGACACGTTACATCATCTGTGTGGATGACTCAGCAAGTGACCACAGCCAGGCGCTCAGCCTCATGCTGCAGTCCACCGGACCTGGTTGCTATGGTAACAGCCAATACCTCTTCTCTAGTGGTAATATCTGAGAGCAGTGCATTGGGGAGATAGGTGGATTTGTGCCTGAAATCAGTGACAGGATGAATCTCCTCCTCCTCCTCCTTCTGCTCCTCCTGCTCAGCTCATTCAGAAGGAGTGAAGCTGTGATGGATGGTCAGCAGTAAAACATTTTATCTCTGCAGCTTCATGCAGAACAGGACCTGGGTCTGATGGTTTACAGGGCCTAATCTTGGTGGATTCTGCTGGCACCTCTTTACAGAGTTTCCAGTTAAAAGCCCATTATTGATCTAGTGATGCTGCTTTGTGCAGCTCCTCACCTCTCCCTCACTCTGAAACATGTCTTTAAAGTATCATTCCACTTCACTAATTCTGCTCTGTTTCTCATTACCGTGGCTGATAGCCCTCTCCACCTCCACAGAGGGAGGTGTGGGCATATAACCAGTTTCCAGAAACAACGACGATTAAAAAATGTTGATGTTTACCAGAGGTTTCATGTGCAACTAACCAGAGGTCAGTTTTACAAAAAAAATAAAAAATTCACAAACGACCTCATTTATCTATGAAAAATACAAGTTAAAGGCAGAATTTAAAATGTGTTTCAATGAAATTTTGTTGACTTGCATAAATAATAATAATAATAATAATTTATTCAATTTGTACTGCACTTTACATTTTACAATCTCAAAGTGCTACAATATAAAATGTCTAAAGAGAATAAAATGTGGACTAAAAAAATGTTAAAAGCTAAAAGACTAAATAAAATAAATAAATAAATAACTGCAGGATTAAAATACTTTTAAACACTATAAAATCTTTTGAATAAAAAGGTCTTCAGTCCTTTCTTAAAACTTTCTGTAGTCTGGGGTATCCTTAAATGACCAAATAGCCATGTTCCACCTTCAGTAGTCCAGTTTGAAGCTGGGAGATTTGGAGATCCTGTGACTAAAAGAGAAAACTGCAGAAATATTTTATTTGTGTTGACTTGAACTGTTGACTTTAAATACCATGCAACCGAGACATCACTATCATATAAAATTGGAGAAGCAGCTGTACTCATTGTTACATTTCCTTTGATTTTTGTTTTTTTTTGTCAGCAGCTAAAGATTAAGATAAACCACCCACAAAGGAGCACAAGCCAGTGGCCATCTGTGTCAATCCTAAACCTGGTTAAATGGTGAGGGTTGTGTCAGATGGGCCTCCAACATAAAACACTTCTGCCAAAAAAATAGTGTGAAGTTGTCCATTCGACACCATACTCAGTTGAGGCTCGGGTTTAGCAACAACCTACACTGGTGCTGTTGACAAAACAGGGTGCTGGTGGGTGCTGTCCTACCGTTAGTCGTAGACCATGAGGAGGGAAACGTGCTAGGAGACAGAGGGAGAAGAAGAAATTCAAAAGTGTATGACTGAACGTAGTAATTCTAAATGTTGAAACAATGACAGGCAATGGTAGGGAGCTGGTTGACAAGATGCAGAGAAGGAGATGTTTTATGGATCACTCTGGGAATGTCCTGGAGTGGCCAAGCCAAAGTCCAGACTTGGATCTGATTGAACATCTCTGGAGATATCTTAAAATGGCTGCACAGATGTCTCCCATCCAACCTGATGGAAGAGAAGTACTGCAAAAAGAATGGGACAAACTGCCTAAAGATAGGTGTGCTGAACTTAAAGCATCATATTCCAAAAGACTGAAGGCTGTAAAAGGTGCCAAAGGTGGATCAACAAAAGTATTAAATAAAGGCTATGAATACATAGAACATAGTCCCCAAATATAACACCCCCAACAAGCAGACATGTTTGAGTATTTTTCTCTGCCATACTCGCAGGCCATAGTTACTACCATGTAAATATCATTGTAATACTACGTGTGGTTTGGGCTGCTGCGTGAATTTTATTTACAGACAAAAAATATCCATCCATCCATCCATCCATCATCTTCCTCTTGTTCTGAAGTCAGGTCACGGGGGCAGCAGCTTGAGAAGGGAGGTCCAGACATCTCTTTTGACAGCCACCTCTTCCAGCTCTTCTGGGTGGACCCCAAGGCATTCCCAGGCCAACCGCAAAACGTAGTCTCTCCAACAAGTCCTGGGTCATCCTCTGGGTCTCCTCCTAGTTTGACATGCCCGAAGCACTTTCCTAGGGAGGCACCCAGGAAGCATCCTTAACAACTGCCTGAATCACCTTAACTGGCTCCTTTCGATGTGGAGGAACAGTGGTTCTACTCTGAGACTCTCCCAGATAACTGAACTTCTCACCCTATCTCTAAGGAAGAGTCCAGCTACCCTGTGGAGGAAACTCATTTCAACTGCCTGTATCCACCATCTCATTCTTTCAGTTACTACCCAGAATTAGTGGCCATAACTGAAGGTAGGAACGTAGACTGACTGGTAAACAGAAAGCTTTGCCTTACTGCTCAGCTCTCTCTTCACCACAATGGACTTGCACAGAGTCTGCAATACTGCAGACACTGCTACAATGCATCTGTCAATTTCACACTGTATTCTTCCCTCACTCATGAACAAAACCCCGAGATACTTGAACTCCTCCACTTGAAGCAGAACCTCACCCTTGACCTGAAGAGATTAATCCACCCTTTTCTGACTGAGGACCATAGCCTCAGATTTGGAAGTGTTGATTCTCATTCCAGCCGCTTCACACTCAGTTTCAAACTGCTCTAGTGAGAACTGAAGGTCACGGCACGACAAGGCCAACCAAAGTGCTGTACAGACAGAACAACAGATAACACACAAAGCAAAATACAAAATGAAGTAAATCAGAAATATAGACATAAAAACAATGCAGATAATGACGACTAACCAGTGTGGAGCATACAGTTTAAAACACAGATTATCTGGTGTTGAAAGCTACCAAATAGTACTGGGTTTTTAATCGGGACTTGAAAACCGAGAGGGATGGGGCCTGTCTGACAAGCAGAGGTAACTCGTTCCAAAGTCTTGGTCCTGCTACAGAGATGGCCCTGTCACCTCTGCGCTTAAGACAAGTTCCTGGAACTGTGAGGAGCAACTGGTCCGCTGACCTCAGGGAACGTGGTGGGACATACGGTTGTAGCAGATCAGAGAGATGAGGGGAGGCGAAACTGGTCAGTGATTTGTAGATATACATGAGTATTTTGAACTGGATTCGAAAGTGAACTGGTAACTAGTGCAGTGAGGCCAAAACTGGTGTAATGTGCTCTCTTTTGCCTGTACTGGTTAAAAATCGGACTGCTGCATTCTGGACAAGTTGTAGTCGTGCTATGGAGGTCTGACTGATACCAAACAGGAGAGAATTGCAGTAATCAAGCCTAGATGTAATGAATGCATGTATTACTGTCTCCAGGTTATTTTTGGAAAATATGGGCTTCAGTTTAGACAGCCGCCTCAGTTGGAAGAAACATGATTTAACAATCATGTTTACATGATTGTTAAGTTTCAGGGAAGGGTCCATTATCACTCCCAGATTAGTGACTCTGTTTTTTCTGACAGGGTTAGAGCAGAGAGGTCGATGCAGTGATTTATGATCGTGTCATTGGGAGGGAACAACATGACTTCAGACTTCTTTTCATTGAAACTTAAGAAGTTTAAAGCCATCCCGTCCCTGATGTCAGCCAGGCAGTCAAGTAGGGGTTGAATAGAGCATGTGCCATTGTGTCTTAGGGGGAAGTAAATTTGACAGTCATCGGCGTAGAAGTGGAAGGGCATGTTGTGTTTCCGGAAAATAGCACCAAGCGGCAGCAGGTATAAAGAGAATAGGAGGGGACCCAGGATGGACCCCTGTGGAACCCCCCCATTTAAGCTCTGCCGCTGCAGAACTAAAATCCTTGATGGAGACACAAAAGGATCTGTCAGTGAGGTAAGATCTGAACCAATTGAGGGCTGACCCTGTGATGCCCACCCACTGCTCTAACCTAGCAATGAGGATCTCATGGTCGATGGTGTCAAAGGCGGCTGTGAGGTCCAACAGGACAAGCAACACAGAATCACAAGTATAAGTGGTTAAGTACTACGTCAGTGGATAAACTACTGTTTACTATAGCCAGAATGGACGGACCTAGAGAAGGAAAAACCTCCTTTAGTAGTCGAGGGGGGACCACATCAAAGGGGGAACCAGATGGTTTCAAGCTGCACATGACCTGCTCTAGAGTAGATAGAGTGATAGGTTCAAAATAGTCAAAAGGAGCTACAGATTGAGGTGGGATGGATGGGTCATGAGTTGGAGGGGAAATGAGAGCCCGGGTGGTCGCAATTTTTTCCAAAAAGAAATGTAGGAAGTTGTCGCACAGCTCAATCGAGGCTTCCAGAGGTGATGGTTCAGTGAGGTGGAGAACAGGGTTTAGGGTGGAGAAGAGGACACGTGGGTTGCGAGAGTTTGAGGTAATTATATCAGAGAAGTATTTGGATTTAGCAGCTTTCACTGCTTTCTGATAACGGCGCCAACTCTCTTTAAGTATTTGAAGAGACCTGCAGCCTGTCTTTCCTCCATTTGCGCTCCGCCCTCCTACATTGCTGCCTAACAGCCTTGGTGACGTCACTCAGCCAAGGTTCTGCACTGAGTTTTGATTTTTTGGTTTTAACAGGAGCGACATGATCCAGATTCTTTAAGCAGACAGAGTTGAACTGGGATGTCAGCTCCTCAGTGGTGGTGAGAAACACCAGGGGCTGAATGATCATTTCAGAGTTATAAGCATCTGTGAAACATGTAGCAGTGAAGTGGTTAATGGTCTGGCTACTATGTGCAGGAATGCACGGCTTAGGAGTTAGATGGGGGAGGGTGAACTCGAACTGGACTGGCATGTGATCTGAAAAAACTTTATCACCAATAACAAGATTACTAACAGTCACATCCCGTGTTAAAACAAGGTCCAGTGTATGTCCACGCTCTTGGGTGGGACCGTTTACATGCTGAGTTAGATTAAATGAGTCCAATAAATCTAAAAAGTCCTTAACCAAGGGCTTTTCAGGACAGCACACGTGCAAATTAAGGTCCCCAATAATGAAAACATGATTATATTTTGGTGTGATTTCAGCCAAGAAATCAGAAAACTCATTTATGAAATCCTTAGATCGAGGTGGGCGGTAGACGAGCGCAAAAAACGTCAGAGGAGAGTGGCCGAGTTCAAAGACGCTCAGCTCAAAGCTGGCGTGGGAAACTGGGATGGACAGTTGTTTACAGTCAAAAGTTGGTTTGGATATTGTTAATAATCGACCACTGCGCCGGCCTGATGGCCGCGGTGCGTTAAAATACAGACAGTTCGATGGCAATGATTCCGTCAAGGTGCTAGACTCACCCGGAGACATCCAAGTCTCTGTGATGCAGAAAAAGTCCAACTCGTGCTCTTGAAAGTAGTCCCTGAGGATAAAAGTTTTGTTGGTAACAGATCTTGCGTTGACCAAACACATCCGGATACTGTCCAAAGGGGAACCAGCAGCGGTGGAGTTCACGTGCATCAGTGGCCTCGGGTTTTCATTGACAGCCCCTCCGGGTCGGTCCACGTGTCACACCGGCTGACAACTCCCGTTGTTTACCTGTTCCGGGCACGCGGGAAGCTGGCGATGGAAACCATGACCACCAGCTGAAGAGGAAGATGCATTGCGCAGGGCTTTAAGCTTTACCAGCCGCCCAGCACGTTTTCCCCGGCGTCTGTAGCGATATCTCCAGACAGGGAGGTGAGGAGCCCAGCGGAGGTAAGCTAGCACGTCCGCCAGAGGGGGGGGGGGGGGGGGGGTCCAGCGGTACGCTCATATTGTTCCAAATAAGCAACATCGGTGACAGAAAAACGAAGATCCAGAAGCTGTTGTCGGTTATACACCAGCAGCGAGTTTATATCACTGATAAAAAACGAACAAAACTAAAATAATCCAAACACCATCAGCAGAGGTGGATTGCAAGCCATGTACACGGGCGCCATCTTACCGAAAGTCATAAAATATGCCATAGAATTTATAAAACAGTGTCAAAGCAAAGCTCTGCATACCGATAGATTGTTACAGAAGCGTTAAACTGTCGTTTAGTGTCTCAGTGATAAGCCTAATGGTATGTCATGTATCATTGGGCACTTTTAAATGGGTATATTGAAATTCTTAAACTTTTCTAGTGGGTATACGCCGTATACCCGAGTATCATGTAGACTACACCACTGGAGTACACCCTTCTGTCGTCACAGCCCTGTTTGGAGCTTAACACCTCAGACCTTAAACTACATTCAACTATATCAAAGCTGAATTGTTAAAAAAAAGTATATATGAAGTAGCTTAGTGTGTGTTTTGTATTAGAATTAGAATAATTAGAAAGAGTTATTCATTTTGTTCTGTTACTTGAAAATTATTATGATTGAAATAATTGTTTGAAAAAAGGGGCAGATATAATAAGATTTTTTCTTCTTTCTGCTGCCTTTCATTTGAAATCTTTTGTATCTTTTTTATATTGTTATGGAATTGTTTTGTACTTTTTTAAAATGAATAAACTTTATACCATACCATACCATACATTCGGGTCACAGAAATTTGGACTTTACTTGAATGAACTGCTGTTGTGATGTTATTCTGTTTTGATGTTATTCATGTATTTTGTTCAGTCACAGTTTAAACTGGATTTGTGAAGACTTTATTACAGAATGTTTAGTTTAGAGTCTGAACTTGAGGTGTAGGGCTAGATTATAATGTCACAATAATATTTACTGAGTTGAAAACTTTCATGAATTTGGGCAAAATTATCACTGAGGATTTCTCACTCACTTCTGGTCTGATTTATAGTCAACAACAAGCCCCATTCTTATGTCTCGCTGACGTGGGTGCATGATAAAAAGCATGTATGTTTCTACTTTTACCACCTGATGACAGCCCATCTTGTGCATTGCCCCCAGTCAGAAGTGGCCTCTTACAGGGTATGAGGTGAGCATTGTGTGTTTGGTCAGAACTTCACGAGTGTGTTGATGTAAAGTGATTGCAATCAGCTGATCTCCAAGTTCAGTGTCCAGCCAACTTCCCCCGCACTTTCTCTACAGAGAATAGTCCATGAGGAAAAAGACCATCTCAAAACACATCAGCAAGATCCAACGTCTTACATGTTGTTGAAGTATAACAAGGCCTTTAATCATTGGTGTGGCAGCATTTCAAACCAGTCAGGCACGTGGACCATGCTGTTATTGTCAGGCAGGCTGTGTTATGGAAGCAGCTTGTTATAATATCTATACAATATTTGATTAATAGTCAAAAAAGTCAAAGTATACAAAAGTTTTTTTCGTGCACCAAAAAAAGGCTTTGTTCACATGAATATCCACAAATCATCCGAAAGTCTGATGCAACCAGCTAAAGCGTGTGATGATCCCCCTTTCATGATTGATAAAGAAAAAAAAAGATTTAGAGAAAAGTTCATGGGCAGCACAGTGGTGCAACTGGTAGAGCTGCTGCCTCTCAGCGAGCAGGTCCTTGGTTCAAACCCCGGTCTGGGGGCCTTTCTGGGTGGAATTTGCATGTTCTCTCCGTGCATGCGTGGGTTTTCTCCGGGTGCTCCGGTTTCCTCCCACAGACCAAAAACATGCATGTTAGGCTGATTGGTAACTCTAAATTGTCCCTAGGTGTGAGTGAGAGAGTGAATGGTTGTTTGTCTCGTTTGTCTCTATGTGTCCCTGTGATGGACTTGCGACCCGTCCAGGGTGTACCCGCCCCTCGCACAGTGATTGCTGGACATGGGCACCGGCGACCCCCGTGACCCAAAATGGAATAAACGGGTAAAGATAATGGATGGATGGATGGATGGATGAAAAGTTCATTACATATTTCTGTGTGAATATTTTGATTTAAGAACTGAGAAAAACATGACAAATCTGAAACCATACAATTTTTTTTTTTCTTTAAAATGTTAAAATGATTGGCTGCAGTGGCTCAGTGATCAGTGCTGCTGTCTGGTAATCCTGAGGCTGCAGGTTCAAGCCCAGGTTGTGTCAGTAAGGACATCTAGTGTAAAACAATTGACTAATTTTTTATTTGGGTTCACTCATGAGTGCAATCCCTGAAGAGAGGGCCAGCCAATAGTAAAACAATAAGAACTGTGAAATCTCATCTTGACTCTTTTTTTGTGGCTCCAGCATCATCACTGCCCGGGACATGATGTTGTGTGACACCACTATTATCCACTTTCCAGAGATTTTTCAAACTAGCTCTTTTATTCCCACAATCTTTTCTGTTTCCAAAACAGTTTCTCCACCAGTCCTGCAGTATATTTTTTTTCATCCAGTGTATTTCTCTGCTGACTGACGGTGTTCTCTCAAATGCCCCCAAAGGTCACACCCAAACTCTCATTGACTTCCATTGATCCTGAGCCAAAAAGATTCTTCTTCAAAACAGGAAGATAAAGCTCTTTTTTACCTTGTCATACCTCTGACTTAAAGCTTTGTCAAAACATTAAAATGGACATGTGTGTAGACCGCAAGCTTCTGACACTTCCAGGTCAGAATTGTTTTCATGCAGGTTTCTTTGTGGTTATTTTGTAAGCTTTTCGTCTTATTAAGAGTATTAACAGGTAAAGACAGACACAGGTCTATGGTTACCATAGTGATTGCAATGAGCCACTGGCTGCAGCTGCAACTTTTTAATCTCAGTTCTCTTTACTCTCCTACAATTTTTACATCCAATTGTCAGAATATTATTATCTTAGATGATGGATGTTCGAGCTTCAGACAAGAACTGCACTAGTGTCCTTCAACATTTCTTCAGAAGTTTTCTAGTTTCAGTACAGTCAGTGGTAAAAGTGTAAACTCAACACAGGTGGATGCATCCATGTAAATGGACAAATTCATGCTTTCATTTGCATTTTCTATCAAGTTTCTTCTGTTCTGGGGTTGAATGTTGCATGTTATAAACTTCTACATTGTTTTAAAGGAACAATGGGAAACATCAGTGATTTTACCTCAGAAAGTCAGGAGCTTTGGAGATCATGTTTTCAAAGTCAGCAAAGGAGAGTTTGCTGTCTCCATCCAGATCAGCCTCCTCGATAGCTTTATCGCACACCAGAGTGACCTCCTCTGCTGTCAGCTCCCCTTTGGTGAGCTTGTTCAGGGTCTTTTGCAGGTCCTCCTTACAGATGAAGTTGTCCCGATTAAAGTCTGGACCAGAACCACACACAGAAACAGCTGCTGACAGCCTTTAGGTCTTCATCTATCTAACAGGCTGAAACATTTACCATTTTATAAAACTGAAGCTTGAATAGCTTCAGTGTTACTATGCACATACATGTAGTAAGGATAGCATGGCAGAAATTGATGGTGCTGAGGGAGCCAAGTGCATCAGTGTGCTGGAGTTGAGTAAACTTTAGGACTGACAGGAGCACTGATTATTACATTTATGAATAAATAAATGTTGCTTTTAAAAACATTTGTTTTACAAATCTTAAAGACACAGAACAGGTCCTTGTTTGGCTAGCCATTAGCGTAGCCTGAAGAAAGTCTTCTGCCCTTTTCATCATACTTGGTGTTCTTTGACAGATGTCACAACTGATTAAGTACTAACTATGGGTAGCTATTGAACAAAACATCACTTCAAACATGACTGGACTGGGTTACCTGTTAGGATTAACAAATACACCAGAGGATCATCTGTATAGCAGTGAAATGAGAAAGCATACAGGTACAAGTAGATAACCAGGTCCAAGAACAGGATGGACCTTGTAAAAAAGAAAGAATTCTAGCAAGGAGCCCTGGGGCACACCAAAGGTGAGGTAATCTGGATATTTGTTCTCCAGTGAGATTTAGTTCAGACTAAAACTAAGTTCAACAGGTTTGGATAAAGGAGGTTGTTTTTGAGAATAAAACAAGTTGTATCACTCTTTACATATAAATTTCTGATCAATGTCAATTTTCAATACTTCATTATATAATTGTAAACATTTTGTTGAAGAAAAACTCTACTATTATCATTTATGAACCCAAACAATTTGCCATATAGGTGTCAATATCTTACCGTAGATTTTGAAGGCATAGACAGTTTTGAGCTCTATAGGTGAAGTTTCACAGAGGGCAGAAAACATGTCGACAAAATCGTTGAAGCTCATGTTCCCCTGTCCATCCTCAGAGAACGTCTCTACAATTCTGTCTCTGAATGGATTCTCCTGTCACCACAGACACACAGCAAGAGATGAACAGGCGTACAAAATTTAGTAACTGGTTGAGCAGTGAGTGCAGCACATTTGTCATAGTCTGCCTCCTGTAAAAAGAGTACCTTCAGTTCAGGCATGGTGATGATGAGAGACAAGGGGACTTTGATGTTGGGGTTGTTTGTGTAGTCCAGGGGCACTAAATGTGGAGCCAGCTCTCGGTATCTTCCATGCAGACTGCAGACAGCAGGGTACATACAGACTGTTAGATCCACATCTGCAGCGTCAAGGGGGCATTGAAGAGGCTCACCACACTCCAGCCAGACTCATACAACTATAGATGCATAGCATTTTGTGGAGGAATGCATATTGCCCGTCATCTTTCATGCCAGAATTTAAGACTAAACCCATCTACTATTGACAAGAATTACAGAAATGTAGCCATTTTGGTCAAACCTTAAAAATAGAGTTATGCACAACCTCGTGTAATATTGTAAGATGTCACGCTCAAACCATAATTTAGCACCATATCTGTAAAGTTGACTGACTGAGAGCCATTCTTGTGTTGTAAAATGTTGATTAGCTGTTGGAAAAAGTCATTTCAATGACAACTGACTACCAACAACAGCAGTCAGCAAGAGGGTGTTAATCCAGAGATCAGCTCATCACATCCCAGACTGTCTGTAATGACTGAATACCCACAATCCTTCACTCAGTCCCATGAATCCCACAAGCCTGGTACAAGCGAAAGAACCTTCAGATCTGAAAACGCATGCTGACCAAATCTGAGCCAGAACTGGGCTTTGACCAAGCAGCTTCATCACGAAGAGGAAGAAACAGGAATGAAAAATGTGCCTGCAGTCATCAAGTCTTAAACACACACCCCCACATATGTGTATGTATATATATATATATATATATATATATATATATATAGATACATGTAGGGATAGTGCCATCTTGTGGGCCTTCCCTTGTCTGTGTACCCTTGTGTCTCATTATTCCTGATTATTTGCACCTTCTGTTCTCAGCTGTTTGCAATCACGTCCTGTCTTGTCTGTGTATTTAAGCCCGTCTGTAAGTCTTGTCCTTTGTTGCGTCATCGTTGGGTCTACCCTGTTCTGTCGTGTTCCAGTTGTATCTCCAGAGTGTGAGTTGCTGCCATGTCAGCCATTTTGATTTATATTTATTAAATATCTATATTTTTGTATCTCCTGGCTCCAGAGTCTTGTTTCCAATTGGGTCCGCTCCTGCCTGCCAAAATCCTGACAGTATGACGCGACCAACAAAGAACCCAGCAGACAAGTATTTTTTGTCAAGATTGTCTGATGAAGACTTTAAACAGCTCTGCGACACAAGTTGGAGGTTTGTGGACACGGCCACCTCCTGCAATCTGTGGGAGAGGTGGGTGGCCACAAAATCCATGTTGGATGAGTACATCCACTTGCCTGGACTAATTGATGCCCTCGGTATGGAGGATTTCTTGGACGAGGTACTGGAGGAAAAGCGTTGGTTGGAACTGCTCGTTAGACCATACGCTGCCAGTCCTGGTCCTCCACCCACACATCACTCTGTTTTTCAACCAGTCCTGGACTCTCTGTTCATGACACCTGGAATCCTCGCAGCTGCAGCCCTTGCAGTCGCTCCCATGCCTACTGCAGTCTCTGTAGTTCCAGCTCCTGCAGTCTCTGCATTAACTACGCAGTATGAGGATCCAGCCCGTTCCGATACCACAGACTCGGACCCACCAACAACATTCGCACCACCGGCATACTCAGCTCCTCTCTCTGGGCCCGATCCTGAACCTGAACCACGCCGCCGCCCACGTCGGAGAGGTCGACGACAGAAGGGTTCCAGAGACTCTGTCCCTGTTCCTGAGCCCACAGCCAGCCCTGAGCCCGCAGCCAGCCCTGAGCCTGCAATCATCAAAGAAACTGCTGTAGGACCCACGCTGCCTCCAGAGGGTCCTGCACCATCCATGTCTGCTCCTGTTTCTGCCGCTGAAGATCCTGCCGCTGAAGATCCTGCCGCTGAAGATCTTGCTGTTGAAGATCTGGCCGCAGAAGATCTCGCCCCAGATGGTCCAGCCGCAGAAGACCCTATCCCGCTGACCCTTCCATCCACGTCTGTTCCTGGTCCAGCCGCAGAAGACCCTGCTCCCGCTGACCCCCCAAAACCATGTCTATTCCTGGTCTGGCCGCCGAAGACCCTGCTGACCTGCCTGCTGAGCTCCTCGCCTCTGACCCGCCCCCTGAGCTCCTCGCCTCTGACCCGCCCGCTGAGCTCCTCGCCGCCGACCCGCCCACCCGTCCTGTTCCTGCCCGAAGAATGGCCCATAGGATGATCTCTCAGCCGCCCCCCTGACTGACCCCGGCCTGATGGACAGCCTCCCGGCCACCCGCCCAACTTGTTCTTGCATGATGGTCGGCCTCCCAGCCGCCCGCCCGATCTGTTCTGGCCTGATGGCCTCCTGGCCACCTGCCTGACCTGTTCCGGCCTGATGGACAGCCTCCCAGCCGCCTGCCTGAACAATGGTAAATGGTAAATGGACTGTATTTATATAGCGCCTTTCTTTCTTATTTCAAGACACTCAAAGTGCTTTACACTACAATCTGTGTCCTCATTTACCCATTCATACAGCACTCTACTAGATCTCTACAAAGCTAATTGAACAAATCATTCTAAAGAGACTAATCAGAGATTTATCACATTCATACACTGATGGGACACACATCGGAGGCAACAAGGGGTTCAGTGTCTTGCCCAGGGACACTTTGGCATGTGACTGCTGTGGGGTTCGAACTCCCAACTCTTGCATTGGAGGACGACTGCTCAAAACACTCAGCCACAATGACCGCCCAGACTTTTGTTGTGTCCCTGTTTGTGTTTAGATTTGTTCCCAGGATTTGTTTTTTGTCATGTTTTGTCTTGGGCCCTCCATCCTTGCAATTCCTCCCTCCTCCTGCCCAAGTATTTTGGGGAGCGTTTTTGGGGACACCGGGGGGACGTCCTTGAGGGGGGGGATACTGTAGGGATGGTGCCATTTTGTGGGCCTTCCCTTGTCTGTGCACCCTTGTGTCTCATTATTCTTGATTAATTCCACCTCCTGTTCTCAGCTGTTATCACGTCTTGTCATGTCCTGTCACACTGTAGATGTATTTCTTATTCAACTTTGGTGCTTTGTTTTTTAGTAGTATTTCTTTTAATGTTTTTAGTATGTTAGTAGTATTTTTAGTATGTTTTGCTGCATGCTTTGATTTTTAAATTGTTTTTGTGGTGAGTCGACACGGTTCTTCTCATCCTAAGCATTTTGTTGCATTGTTGACCTTGTGTTGATTTTGCACATGACAAATAAAACCTAACCTAACCATAAATAAATTAGACTTGACCTAAACTGGCTCATAATTGTGTGAATATTGATTCAGCACTGTCTTGGTGATGCAAGCTAACGTTTGTTTTCAACAAATTTCAGCTTCCATTCAGCTTTCAGCATCTCCTGTTACATTTCTGTGGATGTTTTAATGTGTGAACTTTGTTTGATTTACTAATTTAACAATAAAATAGGAATACATTTTAGGACAGGTTACAGTCCTAACCTCTTCTTCTTCATCTTAATTTTAAACTCTATAAAGATAAAAAGGTGCTATGCAATTACAGTCCATTTAAACATACATTAAAAACATTAATAAAATAAGTGTCATTTTCAAAATAAAGGAGATATTTTGTTTTGCATGTAATCATTAAATCATGATAGCAGCCTAGCATGCCTTGAAGTTTTTGTTCAAGCTTAAAAGAAAATCTTGTGCACAATCTCACTTGAGATTGACAAATTTTATACAATCTGTTAGCTCTTGGAGTTCTTGTTGGGGTTAACTCACCAAATTTAAGACCATTGTTTGTAAAACAACCCTTTCTGTGTTGGTTCAGGCTGATTATCTGTAGCACTACAGAATGGGACTGACTCCTAAAGTCACTGGTCAAGGTTGTGTTTTGAGTGAATACTTTGTCAGTTTAAGTAAAATCCCTCTAGTGGTTTCTGAGAAATTTTGCTAACAGACAGACTAATAAAAACACTCAGACCTGGCAAAAATAAACATTATTGCCCATTCAGTGGGCGATAACAAATGTGCTGAACAGAATTCTGAATGTGACGATGTTTCTGCCACACAAGATATATAAAAAAAATTAAAAAATTAAAAACATGCAGTTCCTCCTCTGCCTCACTGATGAAGATGTGAACTCACCTCAGGATTTCCTTCCGAGTGAAAAAAGTACAGTCCTGTAAATAAACAAAAAACAACCAGGTAAACAGGGTGAGTTCTGTGGGGAAATGTGATTTCACAGCATCTGTCAGTCATCAGCATCAGGAAGCAGATGGAGGCTGGAGATCAGCCAATCACGAGCCTCTGTCCTCCCTGTTCTGACTCCTCCGACATTCTCTCTGACCTCTGATTCATGCTCCCGTGATCCTTAAAAAAAGTAACATGCTGCTTCCTTGAGAGCCTCCACAGACTGATAACACCTGTCACCTGATACGCCTCCAGCTGCTCCTCAGTGAAGGTCGTCTGCTTGTTGCCCATCGTGTCCGGTGAATCCTCCCATCACACAGCTGCATCACACTAGAAGACGCCACCGCCACTGTCAAGCCACTTCACATGCAGGATCAGGTCTATGAGTTCACTTCACGTCCAGGATCAGGTCTCTGAAGACATTGCACATCCAGGATCAGGTCTCACACAGACCAGATGCTGACGTTCCGCATCCAGCTCTGAAGCTGAGGCTGCTGGAGGCAGCGAGGAGGAAAATCTGCTTCTCATAGGTGGAGGAGGGGGCTGATGCATTCAAGTCCTGCTCAGAAAAATGTGTTTTTCACAGGCGTATGACCAGGTTGATGCATTTAGGTATCGCTTAGAATATCTGCTTTTCACATGAGAAGGCTGATGTGTTCAAGTTTTGCTCCAAAATAAAGATAGATAGATAGATAGATAGATAGATAGATAGATAGATAGATAGATAGATAGATAGATAGATAGATAGATAGATAGAT
>NC_056499.1:54214766-54215722 GCF_014905685.2 Nematolebias whitei | reverse complement strand
GATAGATAGATAGATAGATAGATAGATAGATAGATAGATAGATAGATGACAAATATGCATTAGGTGGTAGGGAGTACTACATTATATATATATATATATATATATATATATATATATATATATGGCTGTGGCTGAGTGGTTAGAGCAGTTGTCCTCCAATGCGAGAGTTGGGGGTTCAAATCCACCAGCAGTCACATGCCGAAGTGTCCCTGGGTAAGACACTGAACCCCTCATAGCCTCTGATGTGTGTTCCATCAGTGTATGAATGTGATCTAAAGCACTGATTAGTCTCTTTAGAATGATTTGTTCAATTAGCTTTGTAGAGCTCAACTAGAGTGCTGTATGAATGGGGAAATGAGGACAGAGATTGTAGTGTAAAGCACTTTGAGTATCTTGAAATAAGATAGAAAGGTGCTATAGAAGTACAGTCCATTTACCTTTTTTTAATTATCAATTTTCCTCCTGCGGCCAGGTCCAGGGAGGTTGGCTACAGTAGGAACATGAAGTTGCTCGGAGATGGTCTTATAACCGTTACCTTTAACACGCTTGTCTATAATTTTCTTTCTAATCTCCTGAGACAACTCTTTCCTTCGCTTCCTCTGGTCCATGTTGAGTGTGGTACACACCATGTCACCAAACAGCACAGTGACTATCTGTAGCCCTATGAATAGGCCCACTGACTGATTACAATATTGTAGACACCTGTGATGCTAATTAGTGGACATGCCTTGATTTAACATGTCCCTTTGTTCACATTATTTTCAGGGGCACCATCATTTCTGTCCAGGCCTGTTTCATGAGTTTATTTTTTTAAATAATTCTTTTGAAGCATGGTTGAAAAGCAATGCCTGACTTTCATTTGTTCATTTTCATAGAATTTTTATTTATTATTACTTTTGTCAGATTCAAATTATTTCTGTGACCATTGTGGGTTTTTCTTTCATTAACCGAGGGGT
>NC_056499.1:54199078-54209766 GCF_014905685.2 Nematolebias whitei | reverse complement strand
AGGATCACGGGAGCATGAATCAGAGGTCAGAGAGAATGTCGGAGGAGTCAGAACAGGGAGAACAGAGGCTCGTGATTGGCTGATCTCCAGCCTCCATCTGCTTCCTGATGCTGATGACTGACAGATGCTGTGAAATCACATTTCCCCACAGAACTCACCCTGTTTACCTGGTTGTTTTTTGTTTATTTACAGGACTGTACTTTTTTCACTCGGAAGGAAATCCTGAGGTGAGTTCACATATATATAGCTGAGCTTCGCCTGTGGGCGAAGCTCAGCTCTGAGCGTGTATGTGTGCTGCGCTTGACTTGCGGGTCCACATTCACTGTTGACGCAACGGGAGCGTGCGTTGACACCACTGTGGTGAGATGCGTGTCGCTCCTGCCAAGAGCGAGATACGTTACTGGGCTCGTACAGCTATCTCACGTTTATGTTGACGTGAGCGGTGAGCGCTGAAAACTGTGCGACTGTGCGTGCCTTCATAAAGCAGTGCCGTATGGGTGAATGGTGCTTGCGCAGCGGGAGCACGCATTGGCACTGCTACGTGAGGGGTGTGCATCTTGGGCTGAAAAAACAAGTTATTCCACTGAAACTCATTGTGCGGGCCACATTCACTTATGACTGTTGTGTCATGCGGGCGTCTCGCCTTGTTGGAGCGGCGGTGATTGAAACAGCCTTAAAAAAGGCCACCGGCTCATTCGTGTGGGGTGTGTGTGACGGAGCCGCTGTCAGGTCATCCGAGCTGACAGACTGGCTAAAAGACACTTCATCATAAAATGATGTTTTATTCCCACATTATGTCATCTTTACACACATCCAGCAAACCGTCATACAGTCATCTCCCCTTGAGCTCTGTGGTTTGTTGTCCTGGGGGCCCCCTGTTGGCGATCTCTGGGAAAAGTTGAACTTCCGGATGCCGGGGATGTCTGACGGGCGGGGCTGGCGTAGCAGAGCTGGAAGGCGTTGTGCAGCCTTGGAACATCTTGAAAGTGAACTCTCGTTGATGAGGGCCCTCCAACAAAAAGCTTTCTGCAGCTCCTCCGAGAGGGAGGTGGAGTGACGAGCCAGGAGAACCTCTGGAAACCTCTTCTTCTGGCTGCGATGCGATGCCGGCAGACAGCAAAGAGGCGCACCGGTTGAGGATGACGTCAGCTGCCCTGCAGAGGGAGCGTACGTCTCCTCCCACCTCTGAACGTGTACGCCAACAGCATAACGTGTTGTTCGCTGCGGCCGCCTGGAAACGCATGCTGGTGAGCTCGGTTGGAGAGCGATGTCACCGTCTGGTTACGCTAACCAGAGGCGTGGAACCCTGGTCCAACTTGGACATCTTGCTCCAAGAAAAGCCTCCGTCAGGCTCGGCTCCCGGGGGCACTGAGGGAATTTTCGCTCGGTGAACCCCTCCACTCTGGTGATGGACGCGGATGTGGGAACCGGCGCCCTATTCTATCAGGACCGGCTGCAGCCTCGTCCCAGAAGGACGTCACTGCTGGGAAAGCAAGGCCAGATGGGGATCAGGGCGACAAGCCAGAGTGGAGCCCAGAAACCTTTCCGCTGGATCATCCGAAACTGGCGGGGGAGGCGAGGGACGTAAAAAAGGTCCCTTCATGTCAGCCGCCTCCTGGATTAAGCCGGGCAAACTCCAGAGGGCGCTGGTGGCTGGGAGCGGTGTGGTCGCCGATGCGAAACAGTGTGAGGGGGGTGAGCATTCGCTCAGCCCCCCCTCTACTGACACTATGCTCTCCAGGAGGGAATGAGCAGCGGGGGCTGCTGCTGACGTCGCCTGTCCCGGAGGAACCATCTGATTCGCTCTGAGGGTCGGCGATAAGAGGAAAATTACAAGATGGCGTCGTCCAGAGTGTAGCGACCTGTCACTGAGAAATACTCCTCGGCGCTTACCTTGAAACAAGACTGCTCGTCTGCTTCCCCTCGGGGAGGAGAACTCACCGGGATAACAGAAGTTTGGCGTAACGGGCCAGGCAGTCTAACAAAGGTTGTTCAGCTATACAACTTTCCTTCTTCGTTCTTCTGACAGTGCTATTAGCTTGCTGAAGAAAAATGGGAGCTGATTACCCATTCTTAACGTAATTTATACGGACCGGGTGGGGCCCACACAGCAGGTGGGCGTGGACAAAACTTTTCAGTGTAATGCTTCGCATAACAGGATAAAACCCATCAGCGACAGCCTTAAAGGGCGAAGCCTATATGAAATAGAACTACTTCTCACAGGAGGAGGAGTACTGATGCACATAAATATGATGCACATACATATGTGTGTGAAATCTGGTTCCATAAATATAGTAGACTGTGTAAGAGAGCCTGAAGACAGAGCAAAAATCCTGGGACTGGTTTGCAGAATTATTGAGTTGTATGTAAAATTTGATTTCTACAGCATCCATCCACCCATCTCTTTTGTTCTTAGTGAGACCTTTCTTTATTCATTGAACACATTTGTTTTGTTTTTTTAACAATCTAAAAATTGTGACTTTCACTTTAACACAGCAGAAGCCCCCTCCCCCTAATTCCCTGGCTACTGAAAAAGAGGAGGAGGGGTGGAGCTAAACATGGGCAGGTTCTTAGACTCTATGGCGTGGCTCATCTAATGTCCATCCATCCATCCATTCATCATGTTTCCTTGCTTCTTCCTATTTGGATTGTGGTGGTCACTGGTGCCCATATCCAGCTTTCACTGTGTGAGAAGTGGGAAAACCCAGAACAGGTCTCCAGTCCATCACAGGGTCACATAGAGACAAACAAGACAAACAACCATTCACTCTCTCAGTCACACCTAGGGACAATTTAGAGTTACCGATCAGACTAACATGCATGTCTGTGGGACGAAACCGGAGTACCTGGAAAAAACTCATGCATGCACGGAGTTATTGCAAGAGGGCCTCCTTTGCTCTGTCACCAAACTCTGCTGCCTTTGCGAAGGCGATGCTAGACTGAGGGGATCAAAATGTCAGACTCCTGGCTGGGGAACAGAGGAGGAGAATATCCCAAGGATGCTTTGAAAGGGGACAAGCAAACCAGTAGCTGAGGAGGTGTGCATATTCTGCCCAAGGTAAATGCTGACACAAAGTGGAGGGACTGTACTCAATCACACACCTTATGGCAGCTTCCAGATCCTTATTACATCACTCAGATTCAGGTTCCTCCATGAAAGACTTGCTGCTGGGATTGAAACAGTCCAAAAAGTATTCACAGGCCAGCAACATCATTGAATGAGGTCTACAGCACCCCACCTCCACTATACACTGTATGGTTAAAGTGCTGCTTTCCCTGACTCTGCTACCTGATGATTTGCCAGAATCTCCTCAAAGTTTCAGAGCTGATCGAGTCTCTGTCCAAGGCCTCACCAAACTCCTCCCACATCTGAGCCTTTTCCTCAGCAACAGCCAGGACTGTAGCCCGCTTGGCTACCAGTCAACAAGGCCCAATAGGACTGTAAAAAATTTAAATCTGGTCCTCTGGACACTCAAAAAAAAAAAAATTTGTAGAAACATTTCGTCTTTCATCTGAAAGACTTCTTCAGTCTGAGGTGCTGTATTCAGCTCAGTCTCTTAAATAGCACCTTCTCAGAGTGGATCAACCAGTTTGTTGCTGCCAACCAAAACCAGCTGCTCACATGGTCAAGAAGGACCATCAGCCTAACAATGGATCATTAGCACCTGATGGCTGTTTACTGTTCACAGAGGGCTGAGTGATACTAGCAATCACAGCATTGTAAGAGGGGGACAGTTGAACCTGGAGGCCTCCACCCCTGTTTAATGATGGACTATTTCTTTTCACAAAGATGGCCTCCTTTACTCCTCTCTCAAACCATCGTTCTTCTCTATCCAGGATGTGCACATCTTCATCCCTGAAAGAGTGACCGCTGGCCTGGAGATGAGTGTAGACCGCAGAGTCCTGGCCTGATGATGTTGATCTTCTGTGCTGGTCCATCCTTTTGGCCAGTGGCTGTTTAGTTTCCCCGATGTAAGACTGATCACCCTCCTGACACTGAACAGCATACACAACATTACTCTGTTTGTGCCGGGGGACTGGATCTTTGGGATGAACCAGTCTTTGTCGTAATGTATTTTGGGGTTTAAAAGCCACTGGGACGTTATGTTTAGAAAATAAACGTCTCAGTTTCTCTGATACTCCCGTGTGTCCTGATGCCATGTGTACTTAGTGGTGGCTCCTGAAAATAAAATATTAGTGGGGTGGACATTAAATTCCTGAATTTTTTTATTTTTTATTTTTTTTACAATCTGCCTTACATTTTATGTGATTAAAAAAATGATATACAGTATGTTGCTTAATATTAAAATTATTTATTTATTTTGTATGTGTGTGTCTACAAAGTAAGTTGAACACTAGTCTGAACTGAAATGACAATTTATTACCTTTGGGGTTGCAGCATTCTAGTACTCTTCCAACTTCTGTTAGTATCTAAGAACTACATGTAGCAAAGCAGGAGCATAGGTGACAGGTAGTAAAACTGTAAGTAGAACCTAAAATAAGAAAACCTATTGCTGAAAGAGCGGACATGCTGATACACATTTAATTTTTTTAAAAACCTAGGAAAAGATTTTTAAATTGATTAATTTTTTTCAGAATTTATAAAATGTGCAAATATAAGTTGTAGTAGTACACTGTCACCAACTGGAGCAATCATTTTGATACATGAATGTTTAAAACATAAGTAAATGGAAGTGGTTTGACTTCAAAAGGCATACAGAACAAATTATAAACAGGAAAACAGGAGTGTGGACTCTCACTTAGTATTCGCGGACACAACATAACGTAAAATTAACTCAATATGACCTCAATTTGACCACAATAGCCCACCATGCCTCCAGAGTGAATAGAATCATCTGTCTATAAGACTATCTTTGTCCGGACCGTTCCTTGTCAGTCCGAGGGAGTGAGTCATCTCGCAGTAAGACGACCTCTGAAGTCAAGTCAGCTTTCTTTTGGCAGGATGGCAGCAGGCGGCATGTGGAGGTCATTGGTAAGGAAACAAAGCATTGATTATTGGTGAAAACCTTCTAACAGAGTGATTATCTCTTCTCGTCAGGGCTGTTAGGGTGTGTTTGTGTGAGCTGCAGTGTTTGGCTTATTTTGTGGCTTTCTATTTTCACTCCACCGTTAGCATGTTAGCTGTTAGCCTGCAGCCCGTGTCCTTCAGCGTGAAGTTGTAGCTGACACGACTTCATCCAGAAACTCACTTCCACCTCCCTCATCAGTCTGAGTTTGTCCCTGTGTTGTTGTTTTTTAATCAAGAAGAATAGTTTGTTTTTTAACCTTTGCTGAAATGAAATTAGACCAAACTCCATAATTGTTAAATTGATCTTTTTTGTTTGTTTGTTTTAAAGACAGGCGGACATTAGAATACAAAGAAATTGAAGGAATTCAAATTCGGCACACATTAAACTTGTCTTTTTAAGCAGTTGTATTAATGCCATACTGGCTGTGTTAGATGAGTATTTTGGCAGCCATATTGTGAGGAGCTACCTGCATCACTGAATACCACACCTTTTCATTGTTTTCAGTTAGTGAGGTTAATAAATTGTTAAGAGTCTTTGTTCTACCTTTGCTGAAGGGAGGAGACCCACCTCACTGAACAACTATCTACCAAGCTCTAAACTGTATTTTAGCCAAGGTTCTAGAAAAGTAAAAAGTATTTGGATTCATTCTTTTAACATCTTACCGCCCAATCAGTCTGGTTTCAGGAAACAACCCAGCACAACGACTGCTTCGCTGAAGGTTTTTAACAATGTCGATGAAGCACTGGATGCTAAGAATTATTGTGCTGCTCTTTTTTTAGACCTGTCTGAAGCTTTTGACACACTGGACCATGACATCTTATGTCATAACCTCTCAGAAATTGGTTTCTCAGATAACACTGTTGGTTGGTTCTAGGGTGGGAAATCGGCCGATACTTGCATGGGAAACCGATTTTACCGATTTTTATTTTTATTTTTTTAGTTTTAACAGCAATTGTCTGAACTTCATTTATATTTCAGAGCACTACCTCATGGCCAGTTAAAACAAGTTTGTATTGTTTCTAGGATATCGTTCAAGGGTATGTTTTTCAATAAAAAAGATTGGAAAATTGAAGGTGCATTGTGACCTGATAACACCTGACAGTGTCGCTTATGAAACAAAATTGGTATCGGCCAAAATCGGAATCGGCAGGTCAGACTTTTTAGAAATCGGTGATCGGCCAGAAAACTGCAATCGGTGCACCCCTAGTTGGTTCACTAACTATTTCTCAGATTGGAGGCAGTGTTTTCAACATAATGGTACTTCTTCCAGTTATTTAACTGTTAACAATGGTGTACCACAAGGCTCAGTCTTAGGACCCACCCTCTTCACAATCTACACAGGTAAAGTAGGTCAGGGTTACAGTGCTCGGTTATTTATAACTTAATATCGAATGTATTTATAAATTAATATGACATAATCCTCACCTTTGAAACAGATATGCCACACCGCCAATGCAAGAGTTGGGGGTTCGAATCCACCAGCAGTCACATGCTGAAGTGTCCCTGGGCAAGACACTGAACCCCTCATTGTCTTCGATGTGTGTCCCATCGGTGTATGAATGTGATAAAGCTCTGATTAGTCTAGAATGATTTGTTCAATTAGCTTTGTAGAGATCTAGCAGACTGCTGTGTGAATGGGTACATGAGGACACAGATTGTAGTGTAAAGCGCTAAGCAATAATATTTTAATCTTAAAAATGTAGTTAAGTCTGGATTTAAACTTAAAGTTCTCAAATAAAATTATAAAACCCAACTGTCAGTCATTAGTAGGTGTAAGAGTTCAGTAAAGGATTATTTTAACTACCGGTAAATCTAAATGTACATAAAAATCATGAATAAAAGCAAAAGTTTCATTCCAACAACTGAACACCCAAATAAGGTTTTATGCATTATTATTATGAAATATAACTAATTTAACACTCGGGTCTTATTTTGCTATTTTCATAGCTGTTTGTATGTTGACATGTTTTCTTGTGAGCTGCTGTGAGTTTGAAAACGTGGTTTAAGTTTTACATCATCTTGGCTCAGGACAGTCTGCGGTTAGACCACCACATGTGGATGGAAAGGGGTCCAGGCCGCCTCCCAAAGTGTTCGGAGGGAAAACTTCATTTAATCTTATATTTCCTGAACGAGGTCGTACTGAAGACGGTGGTGTGATCAGCCTCCTGTAGCAGACTACTCTTAGTGACCTTGGTGTTGTTCCTCTTCAGGTGAGCCAGGTGCTGGGCGGGGCAACAAGAAGACCTGCTCTGTTCTCTGCCTCCTTCTCCAGAGGGGTGAGTCCTTCAGGGACACCAACCTGAACCTGACACCACCCAACATGTTTGTACTTTCTGTAGCGTAGGGGAGGTTTTATTTTATGCACAGTAACATAAGTTATCTTGAAACTGAAAATTCATATCTGGTTTACGTCTAAAGATATACGTTTAAACACTTTTATCTGATGCCTGTGTGTTTTAGTTTTAATTAGGGATGCTCAATGTTGGATTTTTGGCCTATATCCGATTATGTTAAAACTTATTTGTCCAATAACCAATACCGATATTATTTCCTAGACCTACTTACAGAGACTACATATCTTTTTCTCTGCTGTGGAATTGAAATACTACATGATTCTTCATGGTCTTTGTCAGTTTGGCCTGCTACCAAATGCAGATGCCAAAAAGAGGGGCTGAAAATGATGCAACACTTCAACTTGGATTATGTTTAATGTCAAATTTATTCATGACGTTTACTCTCTCTAACACAACGACAACACTCGAACAGTTCAAATTTGTACATTTTCACAAATCTAAACTCAACAGTGCACGTGATGTCATAACGTTGTGCTGGCGCTGCAGGCATCCATGTCACTGGGCTGTCATACAAAAACAGCATCTTTTTTATCAGTGAATTATTTTAATTGAATGGCCCATATTTAACTTTATCGCCAATATCGGCTGATACGATACCATGTCGATAATATTGTGCATCCCTAGTTTTAGTGACGTAAAAATATAACAAAACATTTCATACGGTTTTAGAAAACAAGTCATAAAGTTCACTTAACAAAAGTTTTATTTTACCTCGTGTACTTTAGCACATCAGGATGTCTCAGAGGAGGAACGGTTTAGTGCTGTGTCATCAACTGTAGTCTCGTTTTTTTGTTTTACTTTGTAGACACATTGATGTAGGTGAATTGAACGGCTTTGTTTGTGTACAGATGCAGACCGTCACTTTGATTCCTGGAGATGGAATCGGTCCAGAGATCTCTGCTGCTGTTGTGAAGATCTTTGATGCAGCTAAAGTGAGTTTGATCCCAGCTGAGAGCAGAAACTGGATCTCCACTCCAGGAAACTGTAAACTGATCAGTTTTTACCTGCAGGCGCCTATCAGATGGGAGGAGAGGAACGTCACAGCGATAAAAGGACCCAGTGGGAGATGGATGATCCCTCCTGACGCCAAAGAGTCCATGGACAGGAGCAAAATCGGCCTGAAAGGTCAGTTTATTCATCCTGAGGTGCTGTTTGTCTTCTGGAAGCTCTCGGCTCATCACTGGTGTCACGGCTTCCTGCAGGACCCTTGAAGACACCCATTGCTGCTGGCCATCCCTCCATGAACCTGCTGCTCAGGAAGACCTTTGACCTTTACGCCAATGTGCGGCCCTGCATCTCCATCGAAGGCTACAAGACACCGTACACCGACGTAGACCTTGTCACCATCCGGGAAAACACGGAGGGCGAGTATAGTGGCATTGAGCATGTGGTGAGTGGACGGAGGCGAAGAAATAACTTCACTGTGTTTAAACTGTCAGTTTGTTTCATTTCTGAAGATTAATGTAACTAGATCTCCTCTGTAGTTTGCACTGTCCGCCACTTTGTTGGTGAAAGACAGAAGAGCCGTGATAATGTTTTATCCGGTGTGCATTCGTCTGTTAGTAATATATCTCATGAACAACAGAACAGATTTTAATGAAACTTTCTGGAAATCACACATGGGTTAAAGTTCTCCATCACTGTGATGGATTTCCGTCATTTTGAACCTGGTCAGGACAGATTTCTGTCATCCTGTAAAAATGAGGATGGTGAAGAAAAGGTGTTGTGGACTTAGTAAAACCATCCAATCCAAAAATTTTACAGGGATTCAACTGACACTACTTTCAACCAATAAAGAGAACCAGTGCCACAGTTTGAGCCAATCAGAGCAGAGCAGGGTGGGGCCTGCTGTCTGGTTCATGGTGAGCCAGGGTGTGAGCAGCAGAGACAAATTGTAGGTGAAAGCTCACCTGCAGTCCAGCAAGCCAAGGAGGACACCCCGCCCCTTCATGAAGGTGATGGCATGTAATAAATTATTAATCATCTTCATATTAAACGTGTTTGCACGTGACCAATTCACTGCAGCTGGGGAAGATACCAGAACTGATGCACCATCACCCCACCCCTTCTTCTGCACCACACCCTGACCTCCTCAGGACTTTGTTTTAATCTTTAAATCTTTATCTTTTTTTAAAATCTAACTTTGTATTAAATGTTAATTTGTTCAGAGGGTCGCCATTGTACAGGCATGTTCATCTTGTGCGCGAGACCAAACTCCGGGTCAGACAGAGACGTGCACCGCCGTGCGAGCGCGCAGCCTGTTGAGTTTCTCTCACGGTGAGAGAGACCGTTTCTGATGCTTTAGTTGTTCTAAACAAATATTGAGGCTAGACAAATATTTATGTGTCCCAGATTATAGCAGAGACGTGTGTCTCTGTTCAACTTTTGATTTTCCCCCCAAAACTCGTGAGAGAGGCGGAGCGCTACGTCTGTAGCTTTTTAGCTAGTACATCTGTATTACGCGCTACCTGTATGCCAGCAGTTGTCGGTGGGGGTGGGGGGTGAAGAGCATTTCGGTTGGCAGGACGCTCGGTTCTATTGACAGGGTGAGGCGCCCTCCTTGGATTACGGTAGGGGAATCACTGATGTTGGTCTGGATGATGCTTCAGATTATCTTTATTGCCATTCAACATAACATCAGAGATGCACTGCAGAACAAAATTATGTTGCAAATTGGTCACAAACATAAACCAGCTGGATAAACTATAAAAAGAGTATAAAAGAAGAATAAAAACAATTAAAAATATAGAAATAAATAGAATAAGAAGAATAAGAACCAGATTTAAAAAATGGGGAGGCTGTATACATATAAGTGCAAACTTTTGCAATTTGTACAAGAAATGTATCATGAATAATTTGTGCAAACAATCAATATAACGGGTAGATGAAATAATATTATAGTCTTGGATTATTTCGAATGATTCAAAAGTCTAATGGCGGTTGGATCGAAGCTGTCATGGTGCCTTACTGTTCTGCATGACAGGCTGCGGTATCTTCTGCCTGAGGGTAGGAGAGAGAACAGTCCATGACAGGGGTGAGAGGGGGGTCCCTGGCGATTCTTGTTGCCCTTAACAGTTAGTGTGGTTTTGCCAGGTCCCCAATGGGTGGCAGCGTGACCCCAATAAACTTTTCCTTAGAGAACACTATACTGTGTAGTTTTACTGTACTGTGTACTTTTACTAAGGTCATGTACACAGTTTACTGTGTACTTTTACTAAAGTAATATACACAGTGTACTGTGTACTTTTACTAAAGTAATGTACACAGTGTACTGTGTACTTTTACTAAGGTCATGTACACAGTG
>NC_056499.1:54171381-54199068 GCF_014905685.2 Nematolebias whitei | reverse complement strand
ATGTACACAGTGTACTGTGTACTTTTACTAAGGTCATGTACACAGTGCACTGTGTACTTTTACTAAGGTCATGTACACAGTGTCCTCCTGTTTCTGTGAAAACCTTTGGGAAGTGACCTGTATGTAGTAAAAAGCTCTTGAATGTGTGTTATTGGGGTGCATGGGTAACCTAGGTGTAGAACAAATTTCATAGAACAGATTTTTTTCTGATTGAATCCATGAATCCATCTCTTTGACTAATTGAGAGGGTAACTTTGGAGATGGACTGGGTCATTGTAGAGCCTTCCTCGTCTCTCCCTGATGTTGTTTGTTGTTTTTTTGACAGTGTGGTTATGATCAGTTATCTTCCATTCAGTTTGGTTGCATCATTTTTGATGGTCAGATAAGATGTTTCTGTAGACTTCAGTAAGTTCTTCAGTCCCCATCACTTTGGTAAACCCTCATGTTTGTTTCATCAGTTCAGAAAACTGAACCCGTCTTTGTATGTTTGGGCAAATTCCAGTCTGGCCTTCGTGTTCTTGCTTATCCAGGAGGACTCCTGGACCACCTCCCTTTGGAGATTTTCCAGCACGTCCAACTGGGAAGAGGTCCCAAGGCAGACTCAGAACTCACTGGAGGAACTGTGTATCTTCTCTGGCCTGGGAACACTTTGGGGTCTCCCAAGAGAAAATGGTGAGATTTAGGTCTAAGTTTCTCTCCTGGACCTGTTGCCTCAGCAACCCAACTACAGATAAGCAGCAGAAGATGAAGATATGACAAAAGGGCAATAAGAAGAATTCATCATTCTAGTTACAGTCATGACTGCTGGACACGGATAACAGCAACCCCCACAACCTGGAAGTGAAAATCTGGTAAAGATAAATAAATCCCTCGAATGGGAAGCAAAACATCTCAACTCCAGAATAGAAGTTAATTTTTTTTCTATGTTCTGTTTTAAAACTCAGATCATTGTAACTTCTGGATGTTTTGTGAATCTTACTGCAGCTCACCTGTTCAACCCTGATGTGGCTCAGCTCAGACCTGCAGACATCCCAGTGTTTCCCCTACCGTTATCCAAGGAGGGTGCCCCGCCCTGTCAACAGAACCGAGCGCCCTGCCTACTGAATGTCCTTCACGGCCCCCCGTCCTTCATCGACAACTGTCGGCAGTGACGTAGCGCTAAACTAGCGGTGCGCAATACAGACACGCTAGTAAAAATGCCACTGATGTAGTGTTCCACTTCTCTCATGCATCCTCCCCCGTCAAAAGTAACGTAGCACTAAGCTAGCGTGCAACACAGACATGTCTCTCCATCCCCACCCCCGTCGACAAAAAAAAAAAGGATCACCCTGCCAAGGGAACTGATCTAGGTTAAACACTGCATCCTGTAGTGTGTGTACCCATGTTTGTGATAATTAGCCCGCCTGTGTTTCCTCCCTCTGTTCTCACAAACCTGGAGAAGGTGGATCCCTCGCTCCCTCGGAAGTTGCAGTTGCTCCTGCGTCTCGTCCTGATCGCTCCTTGTCATTTTGTCGTTGCAGATTGTCGACGGTGTTGTTCAGAGCATCAAGCTGATCACAGAGAATGCCAGCAGACGCATCGCAGAGTATGCCTTCGAGTACGCCAGAAACAACCAGAGAAGCAGTGTTACAGCCGTCCACAAAGCCAACATCATGTGAGTTCAGTTTGTCCTAAGTAAACTGATCCCAGTTGTTCTGGTTCAGACAAACACTGATCAGGACCTAAAGACATGAAGAGGACTTGGGTAAAAAAAAAAAGTGTGCAAATTTCCTACTGACATCTGATCTACGCCTAAATACACTACATTTCTAGAATTGCGCTGCTCGGGGTGGCTGCATGTTGGAGTGGCTCTGTTACTTTCATTCTGAGATATTACTTTTGAAAACTTTAATTCCTCTTTTTTTCTGGATATAAATCGCTTTTTTTTTTTTTGGATGATTATTTCCTCTGGTGTCGGATGCTGTGCAGCTGGAAGGATTTTTTTAATAGAAATATCTTTGTTTTTTGGACATTTGTTATGATGCGTAACCATAACAACAAGGTTGTTTTTTACAACCAGGAGCAGCTGATTAACATCTCCAAAGCTCAAATAATGCGTCGTGGATGCAGAGCAGGAGCAAAGAAGAGGGAGAAAGAGAGAAGAATGCAGTTTAAACCATCTCTTCCATCGATCATGATGGGCAATGTGAGATCGCTGGGAAACAAGTTGGATGAACTTCAAGCCCTAACAAGGACCCATCCAGAGTATCTGGAATGCAGTGTTATGTGTTTCACTGAGACATGGTTGCAGGATCATATCCCCGACTCCAGCGTTTCCTTGCCAGGCTTTCTGACCATACGAGCAGATAGAGATTTAAAGAGGAGTGGCAAAAGGAAAGGAGGTGGGTTGGCAGTGCTTGTGAACAACAAATGGTGTAATCCTGGACATGTTACTGTGAAGTGTCGTCTCTGCAGTCCAGATATTGAACTGTTAGCACTAAGTTGTTGTCCATATTATTTGCCAAGAGAGTTTACCAGTGTTATTTTGGCAACTGTTTATATTCAACCCAATGCTGTTGCTGAGACTGCGTGTGATGTCATCAGCTCAGAGGTTGCTAAGCTACAGACACAACACCCTAGTGTGTTTGTTGCAATATCTGGGGATTTTAATCATGCCTCTCTCTCTGCTACACTTCCGACATTCCAACAGTTTGTCAGCTGCTCTACCAGAGAAAACAAAACGCTGGACTTGTTTTATGCAAATGTCAAGGATTCATATATCGCTAAAGCAAGACCCCCTCTTGGCAAATCAGATCAAAAAATTGTTTCTCTGCTCAAAATATAAACCCCTTGTTCAGAGGCAACCTGCAATAAAGAGAACAGAGAGAAAATGGTCAACGGAAGCTGAAGAAGCCCTGTGGGGTTGTTTTGAGGCTACAGACTGGGATGCACTGTGCCAGCCACATGGAGAGGACATCAATGCCATGACTGAGTGTGTGACCGACTATATAAACTTCTGTGTAAACAACACCATCCCCACCAGAACAGTGAGATGCTTCCCCATTAACAAACCCTGGATTACCACTGACCTGAAGGAACTGCTAAACCAGAAAAAAGAGCCTTCAGGGAGGGAGACAGGGAATTATTGAGGAGCACACAGAAGCAACTAAAAGTCAAGATAAGAAACAGCAAGGAGGTGTACAAGAAGAAGCTGGAGAGCAAGCTCCAACAGAACAATATCAGAGAGGTGTGGTCAGGGATGAAACAGATCACAGGCTTCAAGCAGAAGGAGGATCAGAAGGATCCATCCTTCTGATCTGGACAGAGCCAATGAACTGAACACATTCTTCAATAGGTTCAGTTCAGGAACAAGCTCAGCATCCTCCGCTCTTGCCCACAGCCAAACATACATACCACCCTCCATTGACCCAAGGCTGTCCTGTCACACCTCAAATATTGTATCTACCACCTCAGTCATGGACCCTTCTTCTACTTATTGGTCTTCAACCATATCAGAAGATGCTGATACCTCTTTTGCCTCCCCGCTCTGCGTCTCCAGAAGTCAGGTGAGGAAGCAGCTGGAGAGACTGAACCGGAATAAGGCTGCAGGTCCAGATGGTGTCAGTCCCAAAGTCCTGAAGGTCTGTGCAGAGCAGCTCTGTGGGGTTCTGCAGCACCTCTTCAACCTTAGCCTGAACCAGGAGAAGGTTCCAGTCTTGTGGAAAACATCCTGTCTTGTGTAGATGAACAGATGCTGGGATATATTCATCATTTAACGCGGGTTCCTCATTTTTCTGGACTGAATAAAACGTGCATTGAATTTAAGGAAATGCAAAGTGAGACGTCATTTATATTTGACCCATCAAAATGAATGCGGTCATTTATTTACAGAATCAAATTTAACATCAAACATTTACATTAATTTGGCAAATTATGAAAATAACAATATAAGCAATGAATCAGGAAAAATCATACGGCCATGATTTTTCCGTTGCTGCACCACAGACATTTATAAACTGTACAACTATGATCTTTTACCCACACGGATGTGAATAAGCACTTTACACAGACATTTCTAAATATCTGGGAGAATTTCTACTTGATAGAAAGTTAAAGATGAAAGAAGTTAAAGGGAGTAAGATTGAATGGGAAGGGAGGAATGTTCACCAGAACCGACACTCTCCATCAGAAGCCCAGCTCTCCTTCGGTACGCTTGGTAGGAAACTTGATCCATTACCTTTCTGAAGATTCATCAGCAGATATGGAATTCCGTTAACGCTACCTGTCCAGCGTCTCCTGATGGGGCTGTAGCTCGTCAGAAGTAGTGGCTAGTGAAAGTTATAATCCCATGGAACTCGGAAGAGCCTTTTGTCATGTCAAGATCATCCCGTCTCTAACAGAACTTGAGCAGAACCAGCAGAAAACTCTCCAGCACTCCAGCAACTTCAGAACTCCAGAACTCTAGAAGTCTGACAACTCTCCAACTCCGTAACTCTGTAACCCCGTGTAGACCAGGAAGTACTGACATTTTAAAGACTCTTTCCCGGTTCACTTTTTGGGATTTTTCATTGGTCAGAAACGACCAGACGGGGTGGGTTTTGTGACGTAAGAGGTTAGAGACAGCGAGAATTGTTATGGGACAGCTCAGAAATGTTCTCACAGACCGAGAGGGTTTTGTTTTGGCGTGTTTCAGGACACAGGTGCAAAACATCTCTACTTACGTCTGAGAGGATTCTAAAACATGACAGTTTTAACATAACAACTTGTTTTTCGTTTGACTGTAACCTTGTAAACGCACACACTTGCTCATTCAAAAGCAGAAATCAGAAAATGCATAAACTCTGCAACAACTTTTAACATGAGAATAAAAATCATTACTCAGTTAATAAAATTGATTAGTTCACTGCAACATCTAAAATGGTTTGAACTAAGACACTTTGATTATCAACATTTGTAAGATAGTAATGATAATAAAAAGAGAGTGTTCTTTTCACTTGAATCTTCAAGAAAGAAAGTCTCAGGATGGGTGAACCTGTATTTATGGATTCAAATACATGAAATGACAGCTTCTGTCCCACAAGGTTCTAAAGGTCAAGAGTTTTGACCTTAGACTGGGTTTCGACGTAGGCCTAGTCCACTACACTTGTTCCAGTGCCAAAGAAAACTCACCCATCAGTCCTCAATGACTATAGACCTGTTGTCCTGACATCCCACATCATGAAGGTCATAGAGAGACTTCTGCTGACCCACCTGACTAGACAAACAAGCACATATCAGGACCCACTGCAGTTTGCTTATCAGCGTGGACTTGGAGTTGAAGATGCCATCATACACCTGCTTCAGCAAACTCACAGTCATCTAGAAAAGGCAGACAGCACTGTGAGAGTCATGTTCTTTGATTTCTCCAGTGCATTTAACACAATCCAGCCTGATTTGCTTTGTCAGAAACTCCAGAAGACTCAGGTGGAGGCCTCAACAATCACCTGGATCAAAGACTACCTGACGGACAGACCACAGTTTGTGAGACTGAAGGGTTGTGTGTCTGACCAGGTGGTCAGTAGCTCAGGAGCACCACAGGGGACTGTACTCTCACCATTCCTTTTCACTCTGTACACCTCAGATTTCCAGTACAAAACAGACTCCTGTCATCTGCAGAAATATTCAGATGACTCTGCAGTAGTCGGGTGTATCAGAGATGGACAAGAAGCTGAGTACAGGGAACTGGTGGACCACTTTGTGGCATGGTGTGGAAACAATCATCTCATCTTGAATGTGAACAAAACAAAGGAGATGATTGTAGATTTCAGGAGAATCAGAAACAGGTCCAACCCTATTTCCATCATGGGAGAAGAAGTGGAGGTGGTGGAGAAGTATAAATACCTTGGAGTTCATCCTGGCCAATAGACTGGACTGGAAATGCAACAGTGAAGTGTCTACAAGAAGGGACAGAGCAGACTGTACTTCTTGAGGAAGCTGAAGTCTTTCAGTGTTTGCAGCAAGATGCTGCATATCTTCTATAAGTCTGTTGTAGAGAGTGCTACCTCTTCTGCCATCATCTGCTGGGGGAGCAGTGACTTAAAAAAGATCAATAAGCTCATAAAGAAGGCTGGCTCAGTTCTGGGGACTCCTCTAGAACCTTTGGAGATGATTGTACAAAGAAGGATTCTTCATAAAATGAAGAACATTATAGACGACCCTCAGCATCCTCTTCATCAGACTGTCATACAACAACAAAGTGTCTTCAGTCAGAGGCTTCTTCAGATCCGCTGTAGGACAGACCGCTACAAGAGATCCTTCCTGCCCACAGCCATCAGCATCTAGAACAACTCATTAATGAAACCAGGATGATGAGTTACCACAACATATAATTTCCCTCTGGGATTAATAAAGTATTTTTGAATTGAATTGAATTGAATTGAATTGCCAAAAGTATTTGCTCACCCATCCAAATTATCAGAATCAGGTGTTTCGATCACTTCCATGGCCACGTGTATAAAATGAAGCAGCTAGGCATGCAGACTGTTTTTACAAACATTTGTGAAAGAATGGGTCGCTCTCGGGAGCTCAGTGAATTCCAGCGTGGAACTGATAGGATGCACCTATGCAACAAATCCAGTCCTGAAATTTCCTCGCTCCTAAATATTCCACAGTCAACTGTCAGCTGTATTATAAGAAAATGGAAGTGTTTGGGAACGACAGCAACTCAACCATGAAGTGGTAGGCCACGTAAACTGACGGAGCGGGGTCAGCGGATGCTGAAATGCATAGTGCGAAGAGGTCGCCAACTTTCTGCAGAGTCAATCACTACAGACCTCCAAACTTCATGTGGCCTTCAGATTAGCTCAAGAACAGTGCGCAGAGAGCTTCATGGAATGGGTTTCCATGGTTGAGCAGCTGCATCCAAGTCATACATCACCAAGTGCAATGCAAAGTGTCGGGTGCAGTGGTGTAAAGCACGCTGTCCCTGGACTCTAGAGCAGTGGAGGCACGTTCTCTGGTTTGACGAATCACACTTCTCCATCTGGCAATCTGAATGAATCTGATGGACGATTGTGGGTTTGGCAGTTGCCAGGAGAACAGTACTTGTCTGACTACATTGTGCCAAGTGTAAAGTTTGGTGGAGGGGGGATTATGGTGTGGGGTTGTTTTTCAGGAGCTGGGCTTGGCCCCTTACTTCTAGTGAAAGGAACTCTGACTGCTTCAGCATACCAAGACATTTTGGACAATTCCATGCTCCCAACTTTGTGGGAACAGTTGGAATTGGCCCCTTCCTCTTCCAACATGACTGTGCACCAGTGCACAACGCAAGGTCCATAAAGACATGGATGCAGGGTCTGGTGTGCATGAACTTGACTGGCCTGCACAGAGTCCTGATCTCAACCCGATAAAACACTTTTGGGATGAATTAGAGCGGCGACTGAGAGCCAGGCCTTCTCGTCCAACATCAGTATGTGACCTCACAAATGCACTTCTGGAAGAATGGTCAAACATCCCCATAAACACACTCTTAAACGTTGTGGACAGCCTTCCCAGAAGAGTTCAAGTTGTTCTATCTGCAAAGGATGGACCAACGTCATTTTGAACCCTATGGATTAGGAATGGGATGTCACTTAAGCTCATATGTGAGTCAAGGCAGGTGAGCTAATACTTTTGGCAAGGTAGTGTATGTAATACAGTGTTTTGCACAAACTCAGATGTGTGATTGGCGTGAACCCAAGAACACCTCATTTGTTCGTCCTTATCAGCATGGAGCTGAGGACGTACCAAACACTGACATCACTGCTACAGAGCTGAACATTCTGAAACTGTGGTCTAACCAGCAAAACACACAAACGTGCTCACTTGAACCAACAGGCCTTTTAGATCAGAACAGAATAATAGAATAATCTGACAGTTTATTAGGGATGCACGATATTGGATTTTTGACTGATATCCGATATGTTAAAACTTATTCGGCTGATAACTGATGCCGATACCGATACTTTATATACGTTCCTTTGTCAGAACATAGCCCTCTTATTTAGGCTTATTTGCTACAAAAATTGTGCAACAGCTATAAGAGCTGGTGACATTATTCAGTAACAGCCATATGCATAGCACTTTGACTTATATTAAATGAAAAGTGTTAAATGTTATTTATTAGCCCTGTGATGCTGTCTCACTTGTGGAGGCTTGTTCCAGGTTCCTAGCTGCAGTGTGGGATCCTCTGCACTCCTGTGCATGAAGGACAGACTTTTTAAGTTCAAAGTTTTTGTCTATCCATTGTGCTGTAAGACTAATCATGCTAATGGGGCTAACATGACATCCAAATGTCTGTGATAAAACTCACCCAAGTTCTATCAGCTATTAGCTTCTTAATGACGGCTTGTAACTTGGGTAACGTTACGTCGGAAAAATATCTCAGACTGCAGTCAATGTAGCGAGGCTCAACGTAGTACATAAATCTTCGGAATCTGACATCCTCACCAACGAAAAATAAAATTTCCACACCGCCGACATTTTGATTTCTCCTCTTTGCCGTGAGATCGGGTAGGCGCACGGGACCTCATCGCGTTGCTCTGCCGCTGCAACATCATCACGTTGTGCTGCAACATCATCACGTTGTGCTGCCGCTACAGGCAAAAACGGCGCCTTTTATATCGGCTAGTTATTTTAATGGAATGGCCGATGTCCGATATTGAAATTTAATGTTAATATCGGCCAATACCGGTACAATGCCCATAATATCGTGCATCCCTACAGTTTATTCTTTAGCTCTGACTCTGTCCCATAATGTACAAATCACTTTGTGATCAAATCAAATCTGGTCTTTTATTCTGATGTATGGAGACACTAATAAATAAAATTTAATATAAACTGTTGAAAATGAAGTTTAACTCATGGCAATGAGAGCCCTTTAATCATCATTTGATATGATTCTGATAGAAGTCGTGATGCACACAGGGATAAAAATCGCCTCAGTGGATTTCTGTGATTTAAATGTGGTCAGGACAAATTTCCATCATCTGTAAAAAAAAAATAAATAAATAAATAAATTTAAAAAAAAAAAAAAGAGGGAGGGAAAAATACATCTTTTTTGTTGTGGTTGTGTTAAAGCCATCCAACTTAAGTCAGAGTCAAAGAGATTTATTTGCCATACACACCACATGTGGTACATGTGGTGGAATGAGATTATGTACACAGGGTCCCAGTTACATCCAACAATAAAATGTAAAAGAAAAACAGTCATAAGATCTAAGATATGAACTAAGAAAAACATCAACTAAATATACACTAAGCACTAATAGCATAAAAACAATATGCCAAACAGCAGCACAAACATGAGTCTGTGTGAGCAGATGAGCACGAATGAACACAGCAACATTGAAACAGATCAACAGCAACATGAAACAGATCAGCAGCAACATTGAAACAAATCAGCAGCAACATGAAACAGATCAGCAGCAGCATGATGTGATTTTTCACAGTGATTATTCTGGTTAGAGATTCATGAGTCTAACGCCTCAGGGTAGAAGCTGTTCCTCAGTCTAGTGGTTCTACACTTAATGCTCCTTAACCTCCTTCCTGAGGGGAGCTGGGGAAAAAGTGTATGTGCTGGGTGAGTGTGGTCCTTCTTGATGCAGGTGGCCCTCTTCCTGCATCTAGAGGTGTAGATGTCTGTGATGGTGGGGAGGCTGACTCCAACAGTCTTCTGTGCAGTAATTTGTTCTGTAATTGTGATTTGGGGAACAGAGTGATGCTGCTTTCAACAAATAAAATGAATCAGTCATCCGGAGCAGAGCAGGTCTGGTTGTGTTTTCCATGTCTGGTGCGTTCAGGGCCAAGCAGTTTTCCCAACTTAGAGCGAGACTGCAGGTGAAGGCACCATTTATTGTACAGTTCCTGTCCTGAGCCAGCAGCAGCAGCGTGGTTGTGAGCCTCTCTCTGTCACAAAGCGCTCACAGGCAGTCAGGATCACAGAGACTGCAGCTGCTGTCGGAGCACTCCTCCTCACTTCACCCACAACCTCATGTTGTATCTTAAATCTAACTTGAGAGAGAGAAAAGTCCATAACTTCTCCCTAGCAGATTCATAACTTATGCAAGCAGAGATTATGCGCAACGTTAGTGGAACGTTTGTCAAAGTCATGCATAGCATGTTGGAGCGAGCAGCCTGTTTGAGTGTCTGTGTGACTGACTGTTCCTGCTGCATTAGTTCTTACAATTAAACAATAACTGTAAAAGTTGAATAGTTGTAAGCCCCAGATTATGGCATAGATGTGTCTCCATTTAACTTTCTTCCCCCAAAAAACTCAAAATTCTCTCTGTGAGCGTCAGTTTCAGGTGTTTGTAATTATGTAGTTGGATGTCACAAGCAAACTGGTTGATCCACTTTGACAAGGTGCTGCTTATAAGACTGAGTTTGTTGCAGCTCCTCAGGCTGAAGAAGTCTTTTGGATAAAAGATGAAATGTTTCAGCAAAGAAGAATCCGTCCAGAGGACCTGACTTAACCTGGTTATATTTATCTACCTGGATTATTGAGCAGCATCAAGACAATCCTCTGAACTGAAAGTTTAAGACTATTCATGTGAAACTCATTAAACAAATAGAATTTGTTAATTTTTTTGTTGCTTTCAGTCTAATCATGTTCATATCCTAAAACCACCTGTTCTTGTTTTGTTCAGCTGTCTTTAAATATACAAACTTGTATTTTTGTTCTTCTGTCGTTTGAAGGTCTCCGCATGTGTTTGTTTTTTTCTCTGAAAGGGAACCCATGCTTTGCTCTGAACTGTCTCTGCAGGCGAATGTCAGATGGTTTGTTCCTGAGAAAATGTCGGGAGGTGGCGGAGAACTACAAAGACATCAGATTCACAGAGATGTACCTGGACACCGTGTGCCTCAACGTGAGTTCGCTGCAGCCACTCGGGTTGTTCATCCCAGAGGAGGGAGCTTCACCTGCTCTCAAGTGAACAGTGGCTGAGTGTTTCTGTCCAGGTGATCAGAAACCAGTCTAGATGAGGCACATTCAACGTGTCCACCATGTCTTTCTGGCCTCTACTGGAACAAACAATCTGGACTAACTAAAACTCTCACAAAACTAAACATGCAACCATCCATATCTAGATAAACCACTAGTAAAACAGTCAGTGGTTGTAAGGCTGGGTAATATGAACCAAAAAATAATCTCAGTATTTTTATTCTCATAAAGTAATAACAAAAAGACATTTCTCAGTCAAAACTACAAGTCCCAAATGTCACTCGGGCACTTTTTAATTACCGTAATTCTCTGACTTTAGAACGCACCTGTGTCTAAGCCGCACTTATTAAATATAAGATAAATCATAATTTTGTACATAAATAAGACACTACGGTTATTAAGCCGCGGGCATCCACTGTTCAGAATCTGTGCCCAGTCTGCTCCGGCTGTGTGCAGCTTCCTTGTAGTACAAGAATCAGCAGATGGCTGTTCACAGAATATAACTTGCTTTCAACACACACTCAGTCTGTAAGATCGTCACGTCTTCATGAAGCTTGGCTGTCTCACTCATGTTTACAGCCTTTATACCTTCAAAATGAACACAATAACTATCTTAAGCATAATCACTGAACAGAACAGTGCCAAACACCTACGTAACTGAAATTATTTAAAAATTATTTACCGGTAAAACCCAGTCTTATCTAGTTCATGTAGTGGAAGTCAAATGGTACCGGTAGAATGCAGTAAATATTCATTAAATTAGTACCATTGATTTTTATTGGTAAACACTTTTGTTAGCAACTGCTGTTTTTAAATATACTTTCTATATAGATTTGACGTGATTTCTGCTCAGCAGAGTTCATATGGGCAGGACGGTGGAAGAGCCCCTCCCTCCCCGACGTCTGGAATTTCCAGCCAACCGTGAATTTGTTTGCGAACACAGATGCCTTCAGGGTTCACAAAAAAACAGGGTGATGACAACTGATTACAACCACACATTCGTGGAATGATCAAATTATCGTATATTTGGCCTTTTTTGGGATTATTGATCGAACATCGTACAGAGGGCAAAATTGTCGTACAAATACGATAATTATCGTACACCTGGCAACACTGCCACCGCTGTGCTCTCATGACGGAGGGGGTAAAGACTCCTTTTTCCGCTTCGTGTTCAGATGTGACTTTAAAATGAGATCCCAGTATTTAAATGCATATTCACCGACACAGAAAGAATTTTAAAACTTTGATTAGAACATGTAACTGCTTTTGCGTCTCAAATCCTGACCGCTGACACGTTGTCCAGCTTACATGGGCAGCAGCTCTGTCCTCCTCGACAGCCGGTCGCTTTTAACATGAAAGTTGCATCATAAGAAATTCTCTGTGCGTTTTCCATTATCTCTGAACAAATGAACAGGTCTGTGCATGAAGCGCAAAATACGATAAACAACACGGGAACTATCTGGAGAAATGAATGCGCGTTTATCTTGGGGCTTGGACCTCGAGAGTACCCGTTGATCATTCAGGTTAGACTTCTGGTCACATGATGACAGAGTGGGTGGAGTTATAGTAGGAATTTGAAACCATGAGCAACCTGAGGACTTTCTGTCTGTGTCACTAAAGCCTGCCCCCATGAGGGGTTGCCATAGGTTAGGGTTGGCCACAAGCACCCAGCTGTCAAAGGAAAATGCTAGTCAGGGGCAGGAAACTACAGAGACGGCAGGAAGTCTTTCAAAATAAAATGTAAAAATTAAAATTTTGAAAATTATGAAAAAAAATACATAAACAAGACACTCCTTCATATAAACCGTGGGTACAAAGTGTGAGACAAAATGCTTATAGAACGGCAATTACCATATTGGAATTACACCTGTATACCTAATTACACACACAATTACTAAAAGTAGGGCTGCACAATATGGACCAAAATTAATATCTCAATATTTTATGATAAATTGCGATGATATATATCTCAATATTCAAATCTCTGCTAAGTTCATAACACAAACCAATGCAGACATGTTTCTGTTTTTAGTATTTTATATCACTTTATAATGTAGCTGTTTTTGTTTAGTTTTTTTCATATAATTTTCTTCCATTTATTTTTTCAATTCATATGCTTTTATGATTGTCTTCATTATGTGTTAAAAACAGGTCTCTCTTCTAAATGAGTACCGAGGCGCAATGAGACAAACCTGTATAAATAAAGGTTGAATTATTTGTTTTTTTTCTTTCCATAAAGTAATAAAGAAAATATATTTCTGAGTCAAAGCTTTGTCCCAACTGTCACACAGGCACATTTATTAACCAACAGCTGTAACTACTAAATGTCTAAAAAAATTAACTATTTACCGTACATATATTAAATAATAATCCTCTTCAGCTGCGCCGTCTTCACAACTTTGTAAGCATGTGTGAAGCAGCACGTGAAGCATCACTAAGACACGGTCCTGGGCTGGTGCGCACGGGTCAGGTTCTGCGTTTGTATTCAAAGAGGGAGAAGGAGGAGGCTGTGTGAGTTGGAGGCGCAAACGACATAAAAAGAACTACACGCATTTTCAAGTCTAATAATACTCAATAGTTGCGATAGAGCCATTTTAACCGTCGTAAATAGAAAATCTTGCGATACATAGAGTAAATTCGATATAATCCCCAGCCCTAAGTAAAAGTGTGCCAAAAGCTGCCATGTTGTATCATTTCTGATGTATAGACAAAAAAACATCTGACCATTAATTTGCCACAGAGGAGTAAAGACAATGATGTGTTCAAGATCTTGTGTGACCAGATCAGATCAGACCTGAGCTGTGAAACATCTCGTTTCTGTCTCTGGTGTTTAGATGGTTCAGGATCCGACCCAGTTCGATGTCCTGGTCATGCCCAATCTGTACGGGGACATCCTCAGGTCAGTGTCCGTCCACTGTGAAACTTTGGTTTTGGGTGTGAGCGTTCATGTCATGTGACTGTGTTTCAGTGACCTGTGTGCTGGTTTGATTGGAGGGCTCGGCGTAACACCAAGCGGCAACATCGGAGCCAACGGAGTCGCCATTTTTGAATCGGTTTGTTTCATTTTCTGCTGATTATTTTTTTTAACTATGTGACACTGACCTGAGATCTGCAGTCATAAACCACGTCCTTCAGCTATCAAACAGGAACTCAAACTTCAAGCATCTCAGATTGATTTTATTGAAACAACATATTCTTTAGTCTCTGAATATAAACCTGGTTCATCTTTAAGGAAATTATTTCACTCTGACTTTGAAGGAAAAGCCCTGACGTGTGTGTTTGTGTTTCAGGTGCACGGCACCGCCCCTGACATCGCTGGCATGGACATGGCCAACCCCACTGCCCTGCTGCTCAGCGCCGTCATGATGCTGCGTCACATGGGGCTGCACGACTTCGCCCACAGGATCCAGACGGCCTGTTTCGACACCATCAAAGACAAGAAGGTGAGACTGTTCACAGACGACCATGAAGCACAGGTTGTTGTGGAAACAGCCTGATGCTGTGTTCAAGTACCTGTTTGTCTCTGAAGTCCTCTCAGTGGCTGCATCTTTTACTCCTGTCTTCATGAGCAGTAGATTCTGTGTTCCCAAAGGACTGGTATAGGGTTTTCAAAATTAAAAAAACGTTGACCATTTGGATGTTCCCTGAATGACTGACATGCTGCTGTTCCCCCACTTGGCAAATATTTGGCTCATTCAACAGACAGTTCAGTGAAATGTCTGCGTAGATGAGTCCTTCCTCTGATGGTTCATAAGTAACATTTAGTAACAGGTGAAATGCTTACATCCTGCTTACATGTGAGCTTCAAGTAGAACCAAAAGAGATGGAGCAGAACTCTTCTGTGGTGAAGTGAAGCGCGGTGCATTCAATGTGTGTCGGACGTCTCCCTCGTGTCATTTACTTTAATGAATTTACTCACTTTAGTAATCCTCTTTGTGGTCAACAATTTTAAAAAAACTAACTACAAAGTTCATGTGCATCATCATCATTCGTCCTCTGGTAATAAATCTGTTTGTTGTTGTTTAATCCCACAAATGGATGGTCACACCTAAAGTCATGAGTTGAGACAGAGTTCCCTGACATGATCACAAACCGGAAGACCAGATGTCCCGTGTCATTACTCATTTATAGGCCCTAGACTCCTCCTTCACAGAAGGGAAGCACAACCTGTCATGTGTATGAGGGGGCGTGACTAAGTGTGATCTCAATGATCTTACGTGGTTTGACGTGTAAGGAGAAATGAGACGGTGCTTCAAAAGCCTTTCTACGTGATGTAGCAAGCAGAAATAAACTCTAGTCCTTGACGGATATTGAATCCCTGTGAGACTCTTTTTGGAGTTGCTGGCCCCGTTTAACCCAGTCAGAACTGGGTCATAATTTCATTATAATCCCGTCTCTGAGCAGATCAAAAAACTCCAGGACCATCCATCCATTCATCCATTACCTTTTACCCGCTTCTTCCATTTTGGATCACAGGGATCGCCGGTGCCCATGTCCAGCAATCACTGTGCGAGGGGCGGGGTACACCCTGGACGGGTCGCAAGTCCATCACAGGGTCGCAAGTCCATGGATCCAGTCTGAGATTGGATGCTTCTCCCCTCCCTCTCCGCTTTGCTTTGCTGCTCTGTCTGCGAAACTGATTGTGAGACTCTCTTGCATTTCTTCCGAACCATAATTATGGACTTGTTTTGATCAGTTGGTCCCTCAACTCAATTTACAACAATTCTTCAAGAGAAGACAGGCTTCAGGTGAGCCGATATGCCCTGATGGCACGCATGCAGCTGGATATCTCATCGACTGGAAGACTTGATGATGTGTCTATCTCTGCTGCCACTTGTGGATTTTAAGGACGCATATTTAACTGGATTTTCAATAACTGGTTCCTGCTTTTTGGATGCGGCTGGTGGCTGGTTTTATCTACAATCAAGGAAGTCATCAGCAGCAAATTTGGACCCGATCACGCTGCTTGCCTTTATGATGGCTTGGTTCGTGTCTCGAGTACCTGGACTCAAATGCTTTGGGCTGAATGGATCAGATCTTGGGGATTTTTACTCAGTCATGTTCCATCGGTGTGGCTGTATTATTTGGACATTTCGGAACCGAGTGGACCAAACACAGACTCAAGGTAGATGTCATTAAGTTCTGCCTGTCCCCAAAACAACTGTGTTTATCTGAATTTGGCGCCCTTGGCTGGCCTTGAAGGCCATCTTATCTGAATTTGCCTGGAGAACATGTGATCTGACGCTCACCACCCCCTCCCCGAGCAATTTCCAACTGATAACCAGAGGAAACCAGCTGAATAAACTTGTGTCATCATTTCAGGACTCTTGGATTCTCATAGACGTTATTCTTGGCCATTCCCCGACATACCTCGAGAATGTTTACGGATCTCACCGGAGGACAATGGCTGATTATTACATCTTTATCAGAACTCTTACAGTGCCCTCGAGAGCATCTATGAACATGCTTACCGCTCTCGTCGTCCCCCCTCTGCAGAATGTCTACGTCACTATGTGCTTGTTTGTGCGAGGTGTTTTTTAATATCAGAGTTTTTTCTTCTCAGGCAGGAAAAAAAAAAGTCTGATAGGAATTTTTTCGCCTCCAATTCCTACATGTGTCCAGTTTATCACTTTTGTCTGTCCAAACGGGTGTCACTTGTAAATGATTATTTGAGGCTCAATGTGACTTATCTGTTTAAATAAATGTTGAATGAATGAGTGTGTTAATAGTCCAGAGGAGGAGTGAGACACAGGTCAGGAGGTTTCTGTTAAGAGGGGCTTCATTTGACCCTCGTGGTGGTCTGACGACCTGAACCCATATTCACACACAGCAGCTGCACTTTGGGTCTGAGAGGTTGTTTGATTCATTAGCTGCCCTGCAGAAGAAAGGATGACATTGTTACCACGCAGTGTTTCCCCTAGTTAGCTTGCCATGGTGGGGTGCTCATCTCATCCATGATTTTTGCTGATGGGGGGGGGGACGGAGACATGTCTGAGCGCAGCTTGTACCAACAGTTTTTGAGCGGGGGTGGTGGGTGTTCAACATGAGGGAAGAGGCAACGTGAGTGCTGCCTTTGGCTTTTTAGCTAGAGAGCCTGTATTTTGCGCTGCTACCTTAGTGATATGTCAGTGCCGGGTAGATGTGGGAGGGGCAAGTTCAGTTTGGTTGGCGGGGTGCTCAGTTCTGTTGACGGGGTGGGGCACCCCACCTGTATAATGGTAGGGGAAACACTGCCATGGAAACAGGTTTGTTTGTCTTCCTTCTGATGAGTCGTTCTGTTTTTGTTTCAGGTGCTGACGAAGGACCTGGGGGGGAGCTCTAAATGTTCAGAGTTCACAGCTGAGATCTGCCGTCGAGTTCAAGACCTAGCCTGAAGCTGCAGCACTGAGTGGGGGTTGAGGGGGGGGCCGCTGCAGGACTCGTCCCGTCTCCCCCAACCTGTCGCACCGTCTGCTTCGAGCTGTTGCTCATGGTTTCTAACATTCAGAGTAAAAACTGTATTTATGGAGGTGGGGGGCAGTGCTCCTGCTGCAGCTTCCTGTGTTAATGTTCACAAGCAAGACGCACAAGTTTGACCCGACCAAAAATCAGATCATCTTTACTGCTCTCATTTCATCTCGTATTGTTTTTAACGGTTCTCTGTAACCGCAGCTGAAGTGTCCTTTTATTTATTGTTTTTACTTCCTGCACTTCTTTTTCCTCTCGCAGAACCACAAAATATACAACTTTCTACGAATAAAGACGTCACTGTGTGTTTTATTTTGTAATCAGTTACGTTACCCTGCACTTTTATTTTTGAGCTTTTGTTGTACGCTGCTCTGGTTCAGGTGGTTCTGACTGGTTGTTTGGATCCATCAGTAACTAAAACTACCGTCTGTAAACGGTTCTGTTGTGTTGAGTAATGGGATGGGAGCTCCAGACCACTGATACGTTGGGCTGTTTTCACTGGTCGGATATTAAAGTTAAATAAACGTTTGTTGCGTTTATTTTTCTGTACTTCTTTATGTCTGGGTATTTTACCATTAATCAAAATGTTTCATATAATTTTAACACTTCAGTATGTCAAACTTCATTGTAAATAAAATTCCTTCACGGTGGGTCAGCGTTTTAGCGAGAAGGTTGTCGGATTGAATCCCGACCTGTGTGGAGTTTGCATGTTCTCTCCGTGCATGTGTGGGTTTTCTCCTAGTATTCCAGTTTCCTCCCACAGACCAAAAATATGCATGTTAGGCTGATTGGTAACTCTAAATTGTGCCTAGGTGTGAAAGAGCGTGACTGGTTTGTCTCTGTGTCCCTGAGATGGACTGCTGATGTGGCTGCTGGATATGGGCACCAGTATCCAGATATGGCCACCAGTATCCAGATATGGGCACCAGTATCCAGATATGGGCACCAGAGACCCAGAAAGGAAGAAGCGGGCATCTATGGGATGGGATGGGTGTTATCGTTAAATCTCGTTTCAGCATATTTGTTCAATTTTAATTGCTTTTAATGCAACTTAAAGCTATAATTTTACTGCCAAAAGTGATTATTTCGTTTAAAATAAAATTAAAAACCAACTTTCTGGCCCTGTAGGCAAATCGGAACAGGACAGTGTAGAGTTCAGGCTTTAAACAGCATGAAATGCTCCGTGCATGCAGTTAATCTCCCTCTCCTGAGGGTCATTAAGGTCTGTTCTCTAGCTCACGTTTTGGTCACATGCATGAAAGTGTGAATTAGAGGGAAAAGAATTGAGAATCAAGTCTAATGCTGCAATGTAGATTTGAGAAAGTTCCCTCTCGGTTGGTACACTTTGTACAACACGAGTACGGGGATTGTGCCTTAAAGACCAACCTGAAAATTTTCTTTCAACACGTCTGTCAAGGCCAATGAGGCTGCTGCATATGCAGGATGCCCCGCCCTCCTGCCTTATAATATGCAGTATGGTCTCAATTTCCTAATCTTTTTGCATTTCACCTCACTTTATCTGATTGCAGGTGTCTTGTATGACTTTACTGTATGATGAGGTGAGCTTGCTCACCAATTGCAAGATAATTGCAAGACTCATCAATTACAAGATACACTACATTGCCAAAAGTATTCACTTTCCTGCCTTGACTCACATATGAGCTTAAGTGACATCCCATTCCTAATCCATAGTGTTCAATGTGACATTGGTCCATCCTTTGCAGCTAGAACAGCTTCAACTCTTCTGGGAAGGCTGTCCACAACGTTTAAGAGTGTGTTTATGGGGATGTTTGACCATTCTTCCAGAAGTGCATTTGTGAGGTCACATACTGATGTTGGACGAGAAGGCCTGGCTCTCAGTCGCCGCTCTAATTCATCCCAAAAGTGTTTTATCGGGTTGAGATCAGGACTCTGTGCAGGCCAGTCAAGTTCATGCACACCAGACTCTGCATCCATGTCTTTATGGACCTTGCGTTGTGCACTGGTGCACAGTCATGTTGAAAGAGGAAGGGACCAGCTCCAAACTGTTCCCACAAAGTTGGGAGCATGGAATTGTCCAAAATGTCTTGGTATGCTGAAGCAGTCAGAGTTCCTTTCACTGGAACTAAGGTGCCAAGCCCAGCTCCTGAAAAACAACATCACCATAATCCCCCCTCCACCAAACTTTACACTTGGCACAATGTAGTCAGACAAGTACTGTTCTCCTGGCAACCGCCAAACCCAGACTCGTCCATCAGATTCATTCAGATTGCCAGATGGAGAAGTGTGATTCGTCACTCCAGAGAACGTGCCTCCACTGCTCTAGAGTCCAGGGACAGCGTGCTTTACACCACTGCACCCGACACTTTGCATTGCACTTGGTGATGTATGACTTGGATGCAGCTGCTCAACCATGGAAACCCATTCCATGAAGCTCTCTGCGCACTGTTCTTGAGCTAATCTGAAGGCCACATGAAGTTTGGAGGTCTGTAGTGATCGACTCTGCAGAAAGCTGGCGACCTCTTCGCACTATGCATTTCAGCATCCGCTGACCCCGCTCCGTCAGTTTACGTGGCCTACCACTTCGTGGCTGAGTTGCTGTCGTTCCCAAACACTTCCATTTTCTTATAATACAGCTGACAGTTGACTGTGGAATATTTAGGAGCGAGGAAATTTCAGGACTGGATTTGTTGCATAGGTGCATCCTATCAGTTCCACGCTGGAATTCACTGAGCTCCCGAGAGCGACCCATTCTTTCACAAATGTTTGTAAAAACAGTCTGCATGCCTAGCTGCTTCATTTTATACACGTGGCCATGGAAGAGATTGGAACACCTGATTCTGATAATTTGGATGGGTGAGCAAATACTGTTGGCAGTAGTGTACATTGCAATTCATAACCCTCCTGCTTGCTGCTAGTTTAGCCTGCTAACTTGCAACATTTATTATCCCTGTTTAGTTAGCACAGCTAACAGTATTTTTTTCTGTGTATGGATGGAACAGGAAATCTGGTTACCATCTCCTCATGGTATATGGTTCATGAAATGGGTTCTGTGTAAAAGGCCACTGTGCAAAACACCGGTGCCTCAGTGGGACCTATCGCTGGTTTTAGATGCGCTGTATGATGCATTTTTCAAACCTTTAGAAGTAGTCCATGTGATTATGCTGTCATATAAAACAGCACTTCTTCTGGCCTTGTGCTCAGCAAGACATGAGTGACATCCATGTGTTTTTGGTTCACCATTTACCCAATTAATGTATGATGGTTCCAAAGTCACTTTATGCCCCAACGTCAGCCCATGACATCGCCCAAGCTGTTCTTTAAACAGAAGAGATGAACATGCATGCCCTTGTCAGGACTATGTTGTCTAAATCTTTCTGCATATGCATTTTTGGGGCATGATTTGTAGGGCCCCATACTCATGTTTTACCGAGTGCACCATCCAAAATGGAAGAAGAGAATCAAGGTTCAACACAAGCCAGCCCCTCAAAGCTCCAGAAGCTCGGTAAAGTGCATTGCACACAAGGGAAATGAGACCATGCTGCATATGACCCATGAGGGTGGGGCCTCGTGCGTATGCTGCATCCTCATTGGCCTTGACAGACGTGTTGAAAGAAACTTCTTCAGGTTGGTCTCATGAAGGCACAATCCCTGGGGGATTGATGGGGAGCGATGGTGCAGAGGTTAGAGAAGGTGGGCCGATCAGAATGTCGCCAGTTTGACTCCCTGAACCAACAACATCAATCAAAAATGTGGGTGGAAAAAGTGAAACACCCACACCTGCCTGCCTCCACCCTCATTTGCCCTACTCTGGGCCCTTGAGCAAGGCCCTTAACCTCCACCATCTGCTCCCAAACAGGTCTCTCTTGAAAGTGAGTCCCTGTGACTCAATGAGACGACACTGGATAAAGGTTAAATAAAGTCCCCATACTCGTGCTGTACCTCGTTTCTCTCGCTCAGGGAACAGGTTATTTAACCTCCAGACTCCTCTGTTCATATTTTTCTTCATTTATTTATATAAATGGCTTCTTTCAACCCCTTTCACACCAGCTCCCTTCTCTGTTCAAAATATATTTACCTTGGTGTCCTTTATCCATATAGTTTATTAATTTGCAATGTCCTGGAAGAATTTACACTAGTTAAGAGCTACAGTCCAGTCCTTTTTAGTGTTTATATTCTGCCTCTTTTTCAGCCTTCTTTATTTCTGTTCTTCTCATTTATGCCTCCAATTTTCAGTTTATTTATTTGACTTGGTTTGAGTCGTTTGTTTATTGCTTGCTTTATTTGTCCAGTAGGTGGCGGTAAAGAAACTGGATACGAGTTGTGTACGACCAATAACCACAGAAGAAGAAGAATAAACAGGAAGTTGTCGTCACCTTCAGTTTCTGTCGGAAAATAGGATAAAAAATACAAATAAGAAAAACCTTTCTAACTGCCTTCACGGGACACGGTGATTCAGTGTCAACCCAGTGGGTTCCAGCACCATGGCGGCGGTGGACGTGGAGGACGAGAGTATCCTGGTGTCCGTGTTTCGGAACAGTTTCCCGGACAGCTGGAGGGAGCAGCCGGACCTGGCGGCCTACCTGTCGGAGCTCAGCTCCTTCGGGGTGGACAAACTGAGCCGGGAGCCCGAGCGGCTGGCGGAGGAGCGGGCCCACATCCTGCAGCAGACCCGGGAACTGGCCTTCTCCAACTACCAGACCTTCATCCGAACCGCCGAGTGCACCGAGCACATCTACCGGGACTTCGGCCGGGTGGAGAGCAGCGTGTCCCGGCTGCTGGACAAGCTGCCCCTGTTCGGAGAGAGGTGCAGGTGAGTGAAACAAACACACCCAACCCGACGCTGCTGGAAGAAAATTCAATTCGTTGTTTTTATTATTTTTATTAACAACTGTGTCAAAGTGTGAATTTATTTACCGTTCATCATGAAGTGAAGTTTCCGATTCCACAGTTTATAAAGGGCTGTGATGCAAGAGTTGGGGGTTCTAATCCAGTAGCAGTCACATACCGAAGTGTCCCTGGGCAAGACACTGAACCCCTCATTGCCTCTGATGTGTCCCATCAGTGTCTGAATGTGATGAAGCTCTGATTAATCTTTGTAGAGATCCAGTAGAGTGCTGTATGAATGTATAAATGAGGCACAGGTTGTAAAGAGCTTTGATCAGATAGAAAGAACATATCAACACCGTCCATTCAGGGCCTTCATGAAGGAGGCGGAGGAGATCGGAGCGAGTCGTCGCATGAACAGCCTCACTCTGAACCGCCACACAGAAATCCTGGAGATCCTGGAGATCCCGCAGCTCATGGACACCTGCGTCCGCAACGGCTACTACGAGGAGGCTCTGGAGCTGACTGCGTACGTGAAGAGGCTGGAGAAGAAGCACTCGTCACTGCCGGTCATCCAGGTGAGTTCAGCTGAGGGAGCTGAGCCACGTGTGTTTACTGAGAGGCTCTTGAGCTTCTGTAAGTCACTTTATCCAGGTTCTTTTAGAATTTGATCGTGTCTGGACTCAGATGTTCATTCAACCTTTATTTAGACGGTAAATCCCATTGAGCCTCAAGGACTCATTTACAAGAGAGACCTGATTTCAACAAAGAATGATGACAACAATAAACAGTTATAAAAAGTCATACTCCAGTTTTTCTTTTTTTTTTTTCATGTGGATGTGAGATGTGAATCTCCGACGTTTATCCGTCAGGACTGGTTGACCTCTGACCTCTTGCTTCTGCAGGGAATCGTGCGTGAGGTGCGTCAGTCAGCTCAGCTCATGCTCAGCCAGCTGCTGCAGCAGCTGCGCACCAACTCTCAGCTGCCTGTGTGCCTGCGCGTTATTGGGTACCTGCGGCGGATGGACGTGTTCACGGAGGCGGAGCTTCGGGTGAAGTTCCTGCAGGCGCGCAGCACCTGGCTCGGCTCGATCCTCGCAGCCATCCCTGACGACGACCCCTATTTCCACATCACCAAAACCATCGAGGCCTGCAGGGTGCACCTGTTTGACATCATCACGCAGTACAGAGCCATCTTCTCTGACGATGAGCCGCTGCTGCCGCCTGTGTCCGACCAGGCGCCGCTCAACGAGGGCGCCATCTTCCATGGCTGGGTGGTGCAGAAGGTGGCAGAGTTCCTGGAGACATTGGACAGGGACCTGCAGCGTGGTGTGGGGAGCCGTCTGGACTCCTTGTTGGGACAGTGCATGTACTTTGGCCTGTCCTTCAGCAGGGTGGGGGCAGACTTTCGCGGACAGCTTGCGCCCATGTTCCAGCGGGTGGCGGCGGCGACGTTTCGTGGGGCCGTGCAGGAGGCCGTGGACAAGTTCCAGGAGGACATGAACCTGTACACACTGATCAACCTTCCCTCGGTGCTGGGGGGCACCATCCCCCCTGTGGCCCCTGGCATCCAGCCTGGCACCCTGCAGCCCCCCATGGCCCTGCTGGACTTCCAGCCGCTCGCCTGTTTCCTCAACAACATCCTGAGCGCCTTCAACGACCTGCGGCTCTGCTGCCCCATGGGACTGGCGCAGGACGTCAGCACGTGTCTGCAGGACGCCCTGAAGATGGTGAGTTAGCCCCGCCTCCTTTCTGTCTTCACACCTGACCTACAGGTGAGTTCAGACCTCTTTGGACTGGAGTCTGTCACCATGGTAACGCACTGTAAGGTGAAACAGACAGGAGAGGACGTCCCACCTTCGTCACCTCTTTTTGTTTAGTTATAAATTATTTCACTTCATCTGATTCACTTGTTTATCTCAGGAACTTTAGTTTCTGAATGCTGTTCGTCAGACATTGTAAACCCTGGTGATCACTGTGGGGTGGGAGGTTTCCTGCAGCAAACTTACTGAACATTTTGGGTTACCTGGATGAGTTTTCTCTCATTAAGGTCATCATGAAAGCTGTTAATCTGTTACTGGACTGACTGTGAACAAATGTCTTGAAATTCAGATTCCTTCCACCTCTTGATGCACGTATGACTGGCTCGCTGGAGGAGGTCCAGCTGCTCGATGTTCCTCCTCCTCCTGAAGTCCAGCTCCGCTTCATGTTTTCAGTCCGGCAGAGTTTCGATGCAGCGGGGGATGAGGCTGTTTGGTCGCCTGCAGTTGCAGCTGAACTCGTGCTGCTGTGGTTTATGTGCTGCTCTGTCTGCCCGCTCAGCTGCTTCCAACAGGCCGGACCGACCACACGTTGCCAGCGTTGATGTTGGTGGTTTCCCAGCTGCACAGAAACCGTTTCCTTTATACGTATAGCCATGAAAACAGGCTGGTTCTGGAAAATCCCCCAATGTTTTTCTCGTGCTGTTGTTTGTGTGTCCGGTGTTTTCTCATGCTTCTGTTTTTCCGCCAGGTGACCCGTCAGATTCTGGCGTTCCACAGGGCTGAGGAGTCGGCCTTCAGCAGCAGAGAGAAGGAGCTGTTTGTTCAGTTCTGCTCTTCGTACGCTGAAGACCTGCTGCCCTTCCTGAACCGCTGCCTGCAGGTTCTGTTCCCTCCAGCTCAGCTGGCGCTCATTCTGGGTGAGGACTTTTTGTGGAACCACTTCTTGGTTGTTTCTGTCCAAATTCAGCGAATAGGAACAATCTCGTGCTCCAAGTTGAATCAGACTGAGAAGTTGCTGGAGAAGCTGCACCACCTGCTGCAGCCTGCAGGGGGCACTACTGACAGGAGGGAGGTCTCAGACCCAGTTTGGACCTGGGATCTGATCATGAGTTTACAGTTTGAGCATGTCCTGGTATTAAAACATTTGGTGGCGAGGTTTGGATTGATGAACGTTTCTGATCAGTTTAATAATTAGTTTTGGCCCAGAAGTGTTAACTTAAAGCTCAGCTCATTGATTGGTTTCTTTAAGAGCTTGAAGGAATGCATGTCACCTGCTCATTTGTCTGTTAGCAAAATATCTAATGAACTACTGGATGGATTTAAAGCAGTGCTTCTCAATGAAAAAAAAATCAAATTAAATATAATCAATAAATAATAATAAATTCAAATTGATCAGCAACATTTTAACTCAGGAGTGTTATATAAAACGCTTTGACCTACAAAACAAAAATGAATAAAACAATTTGTGCTGATTTTTAAATTTTTTTAAATCAAAAGGAGGACGTCAGGATTAATGTCTACAATGAGCACGTTTTGCAGTGCACAGCTTGTTGAAGTTTGAAACATGACCCTGCAGCTCTCGGCTCCTGCTCAGTGTTTACCTGGACCTGGTCTCAGAGCAGCAACAGCAGAGAAGCTGCGCAGAGCGAGCGGGCTGGGGGGGGACCAGGGGAACGCGCTCACAAGAGAAGAACCTGACAAGTTGTTTAGTGGCATAAATATATTTTGTTAGCAAAGAATAGAGTCCTAACATTTGTTAAACATCTGTTTTTACAACAACAACAAAAAAAATCTAAATTGTGTTTGACAATCGATGAAACTAAAAAATGTTGTCAACTTGAAAGAAGAAGGGGGGGCAGGTGTCGCTCTCACTTTGAGTTTATTCTCTTTGTTGCATGCGTGCTGTGGGTGACGAGCGTCACCAGCGGAGGAGGTGTCAGAGTTTCTCAGCAGCGGAGGGGAGCGGCACGCTTCAAACATGGCTCCCCAAACAACAAGACATATTTGTTCATAACTTTATTATTAGTAAAACTGAGAGTTGCTGGATTTTAGCAAACAGTTGCTGAACGCACCCTGACAAAATGACAAAAAACTATTCCCTGTTGCAAAATGTTCCCCGGGTCACATGCACCCCCCTGGCATTGCTCCGGGCCCCCCCAGGGGGGCACCCCACTATTTGAGAAGGACTGATTTAAAGAAACCCCAGAATCAGTCACTGGTTAACCTTTGTGTCATCCCAGTTAAACATGGCCGTCAGATAATAAAACTTCTACCTTCTTCATGCTGTTTAACATCCTGTCATCTGCTCAGGTGCTCTCTCCTGATTGGCTGCTGTGTGATCATGTGATCACTCGGGTGTGTTGTCTCTCTGCAGGTGTTCCTGCCTCGCAGCTGCACAGGTACCGCGGTCTGGGCAGCATCGACGTCGCTGCAGTTCTACAGCCCCTGGACTTTGTCCTTCCTCAGAAGGAAACCCCGCTTCTGTCGCTGGAGGTCGACGTCACGGCCGAGCTGGGCAGCCTCACCTTTGACCCGCACCTCTCAGATCCAGAACCTGCGTCCACTCAGTCCGGTCCTACAGAACCGGAGCCTGCAGCTGAACTGAAGCGTGATGAAGATGGGGGACAGGAAGAAGAGCATCCAGAGTGAAACTGGATCTCTGGGGCAGTTCTGGACAGGTTCAAAGAACCTGTTTGGACTCAGGTGGTGGGATCAGAACTTTCTGGACTGGTCTGAACTGGGAAACACATTGTTGGAAGTATAACAGTGTTTTCTGTCCACATGTCTGATTTTTGGTGTCTTTCATGACTCGGTCTCTTCCTACACGTGCCGAAGCTGCAGCCAGAAAGGTCAAAGGTCAATCTGAGACTCCTTCAACTGAGCTGCCGTGGAGATCGTTTTGAGAGAAGCCTCAACATGATCAGCATCGTTTGTTTCAAGTCCAGGATGTCAGTCCTCAGTGAAAGTACAATTATTACTGACGCACACGCTGCATTTAAAGATCGTCCTGTGTCCAGTGGTGCCTCCAGATTTATTTAATGTGTGTGTGTGTGTGTGTGTGTGTGTGTGGGGGGGGCATTTGTAATGTCACATCGGTTATTTGACAAATACAGAAACACTGGAGTAAGGCAATCACTTTCTAATGTGTATGTCTTTTTTTTTTTTTTTTACAGTTACTATTATTAAGAAAAGCACAGCCACTGGCCAACTTCATGAAACTCGTCCTCCTTAATTTGAATTTACACAAAAAATGCAGAAAACCTCAGACGTTGCCTCTTGATGTTGAGGACACTGGTTTTACACCTGTCATCTTTATTCAGGGGGACAAGATTGTTTTATTTTCAATTTTCCATAAAATACATATTCTTTAACTCAACTGATCAAAAGCAAGGTTTGTTCTCATGTCTGACGTTCTACTAATCCTAAATTGCTAGGATTAAAAATAATAAAAGCTTGGGACTCGAGGATAAAACTGTCTGGTCAAGGAGGGCCACGCATTTTTTTTAGGTGGCCATTGCCCCCTGGCCCCCCTCTGGTGGTGCCCCTGCCTTCGTTGCGTTGATGTAATGGGTTAATTCTTCGAGTGTAGGAGCTTTTTGTTGATGTTCAGGGACCAGGACAGAAGCAGAGGGAAAAGCTGCCAAAGAAAACCATTGAGATGCCTTCAGAGGCTGGTCAGCACCTGCCGGACATCATGTGACCGTTCACTGCAGACACGCACAGCGGTCCGACATC
>NC_056499.1:54150693-54171371 GCF_014905685.2 Nematolebias whitei | reverse complement strand
CGGTCCAACATCATGTGACCGTTCACTGCAGACACGCACAGCGGTCCGGTCAGCGCTGATGACGCACACGTGATCATTCTGACAGTACGGTTCAGAGTCATTCGAGTCATTTATATGGTTCTTTTGTAACGAGCTGAATGACCCAACAGACTTCACAGATCTGCATCAGACAAGTCTGGATACCTGAACCTGGGTGTCCATCAGTGGCCTGCCAGCTGTTGTGCACAGCTGCACTGTGAACACATCAACATAAAACTGCTCAGACTGGTTGTAACGGCTCACAATGAGCACAGCGGGTTCAACAATAATTAAACAGGTGCTAGTATTTTTATTTGGACTCAAACTGCTCATTAAACCAGAAACGACTAAAAGCAGCAGCTGTGACTTCATGGATCACGGAGTGGACTTTAGATCAGCTGCAGGTCACAGCTCAGGACCAGCTGTATGAAGATCAGGATGGACCACTCTGATCGAGCACAGAACTGAACAGGACCTAAAAGATCAAAGTCTGGATCTCTGCCAGGAACACAGAATCGTTGGTTACATACTGTAACCCCAGATTCTATGAGTATAGGCGTAGCCCTTTAAGGCTGTTGCTGATGGGGTTTATCCCGTCATGCGAAGCATTGCACTGAAAAATTTAGTCCACGCCCACCTGCTGTGTGGGCCCCACCCGGTCCGTATAAATTACGTTAAGAGCGGGTAATCGGCTCCCAAATAGCTTTTTCTTCAGCCATTTAGGAGCCAGTGAGGCCCGAAGCTTAAAGGGCTACTTTCATTCATTCAACCTTTATTTAAACAGATAAATCACATTGAGCCTCGAAGACTCGTTTACAACTGATACCTGTTTGGACAGACAAAAAACAGTGGTTAACTGGACACATAGGAATTGGGAGGCAAAAAAAAATCCTATCAAACTTTTTTCTTGGCTGAGAAAAACCCCTAATATTGAAAAAACACTTTGCACATACAAGCACATATTTACGTAGACATTCTGCAAAGCAGGAAGAAGGAAGAGACGAGACCGGTCAACAACGCCTACAGATGCTCTCGAGGTCACTATAATCAGTCAATGTCCTCCGGTGAGATCCATATAGGCTACGCCTATACTCATAGAATCTGGGGTTACAGTACGTAACCAACGTTCTATTTCATACAGGCTTCGCCCTTTAAGGCTGTCGCTGATGGGTTAAGGGCGAAGCGGATGTTGTCCTCGCCTCACTGGGTCCATTCGAACACCGTATGAAGCAGAAGCTTGCCCAAAAAACGTCTCGTCACTCAGCTCCCCAATGTGCGTAATTACGCATTGCATAATTATGTGTGCCGTGCACAGACGCATGTTGTGTAACTATGCGTTCTGAATGCATGAACACCCTGGAAAACTTTCAACGGGGAGGGAAAAAAGCTGAAAAGAGCCATGAACCAACCGGTTTACGGCTGAACAGTATGAACAGATTAATAATAACAGGAGAGCTGATTATTAATCAAATGAACTGATTGATAACAATATTCGTGAACTGATTAGTGACAATAGAACCAAAATAACAATCACAACTTTGATAACATCTCACACTGTAATGCATGCAGACAGATGTGAGTTGAACGGAGTTCCATGAAACAACAGTATTCATTCTGTAAAACACTAAGGACAGAATGTGTCATGGAACGAGCCGTCACATCACGTAGATAAAAGTGAATAAATGAGCGGGATGTTGACCACGCGGCCGCAGTGCAAATATCCTGCATTGTCATGCCATTTTGCAAAGCAGTCGAAGATGCGATACCTCTGGTCGAGTGTGCCCTGAGGTTGTCAGGAGGCTCTAAATCTGATGCTCTGTAGGCTTCAGAAATGGCCTCACACAGCCAGTGTGACAGGCGCTGGGTGGATAACGGGCGACCTGCAGATGCATCTCTATAATGCACAAACAAATGTTGATGCATTGCAGCTGTGCGCTATGTAACACGTCAATGGGTGGGGGGGGAATCCCTCCAACAAAATCGCTCTTGATTTAAAAGAGCTCGTGATGTTCTAGGCATAAAGCCTGGGTTTGGTCTTAAATCAGCTGAGCTGCCGTCAGCCTGAATTCTAAGACATGACGGAGCGACAGAGAAGGCAGATAATCACTCACTCTTAGTGGATGTTAAAGCCAGCAGCAGGGCTGTTTTAAGAGACAAGAATTTAATTGGAACCTGATCCAGAGGCTCAAATAGAGCTTTGATCAGGGCCCACGGGACTAGTGTTAAATCCCACTGTGGAACAAGTGGGTGTGAAACAGGCCTGCGTCTCTGTACACTTTTTAGAAAATGCTTCATCAGCGGATGATTAAAAGCTGTTCTGTCTCCGAACCCTTCTAGGCAGGCAGAGATGGTTGGAGCGTACGTTAATCGTGCTGAACGCCAAGTTCCTGTCCATCAGCTGTTGTAGAAAGGACAACATGCCACCTAGTGGACATGAGGTGGCCGCTACACCTTTCTCCGTACACCAGCGCTGAAAAGCTGTCTGCTTTGATGTGTACACCGCTGTGGTAGATGCAGCACGTGAAACCTGAATTGTGCGCACTACATCCTGTGGGAGACCTCTCTAAGCGGATCCGCTCAGCAGCTAGACCCACAAGTGCTGGACTATTTCTGGGTAACTCCTGATCGCTCCTCCTGCCTGGAGGAGAGCATTCTCCCTCCACTGCAGTTTCCACGGGCGCCCCGACAGCAGGCGTTGCAGGACTGGGAACCATGGTGCGTTCACGTGCTCGGAGGCCACCAGGGGAGCTGTCAATCCCTCCTCCTGAACTCGGTTCAGGAACCGTAAAATCAGAGGAGGTGGAGGAAACGCGTAAAGAAGCGTTTTGGGCCATGGGCTGTGGGCAAACGCATCCACCCCCAGCAGTGGTTCCTCTCGCGGGCTCAGAGAAAACCATAGTTGACACTGAGCGTTTTCTTGTCTCGCAAATAGGTCCACAGCTGCTTTGCCAAATTTCTGCCACGTCTGAGCCATCAGATCTGGATGGAGAGTCCAGTCCCCGTGACGTGGACCGCTCCTGGACATCACATCTGTCCCTTAGTTCAGAACACCGGGACTGTACACTGCTCTCACGGAGGGAGGAACAGTGATCATCCGTCTCTTTTGTTTTACTGGATCCACACGCAGACGCGTAAGCCACTTCTGGAGGCGTCTCATGTGTAATAAACCCAGCGGGACCACTGTGTGAGCTGACGACATCGTCCCTAACAGCTTCATGACGGAAACAGCTGTTATCACTCTGCCAGGTCTTACGTGGTAGAGCTGGTCTTCCAGAGTGTCGATTCTCGTTTGTGATAGAGCCCTCATGGTGGTTGAGTTTAGCTCCACTCCCAGATAAACGATTGTCTGGGCCGGGAAAATCGATATTTTCTTCCAATTTATGGCGAAGCCCAGATTTAACAGGTGTGATGTCAGCGCCAGGGCCTGTCTCATTGCCTCCTGTCTGGAGCGTGACAGCAGCAACAGATCGTCCAGGTAAAACAAAACTCTCATCCCTGCTCTGTGTAATGGTTGCAGGGCCGTCTCCACACACTTTGAGAACGTACGAGGCACGAGGGAATACCCAAACGGCAGCCTGTTGTACTGATACTTCATCCCTTGAAAGGAGAAACGCAGGAATTTTCTTTGTTTTGGGATGATCGGTATGTGAAAATAGGCATCTTTCAGGTCGACGAAAACAAACCAATCGTTTCTCTGGATGTTGTCCAACATGTGGAACGGTCTGTCCATGATCACCTTGTTGAAAACTGACAGATCCAAAATGGGTCTCATCCCTCCGGTCCGTTTGGGAACCAGGAAGAAACGTGAGTAAAAACCCTGTGTTTTCCTCTCCGTTGGGAACTCTGGAGATTACTTCTTTTACCAGAAGTTCTTGGACTTCTGCATTTAGGGATGAGACCTGGTCTGGTGATGACAGGACTGTCTCTAAAATTCCTCCGAACAGAGGGGGTCGGGTTGCAAATTACAACATGTAACCTTTGCATAACATCTGTCTGGCGAGCATGTTTTTAGCCACTCCGCGTAACGTTTGTGGAGTGGACGTGCGTTTAAGTGATGCGTCATGTTTTGTACGGATGCCATCCAGTCCACCGCCTCGACCGTCGTCATGTGTCGTGGGAATGTGTTCCGTGAGACCCAAGGCGAGGCTTCTCGAAAAGGCTCTGAGCGCGCCTGTGTGCTGCGTTCGGACCACGGGTCCACCTTGTGTTGAGGAGAAACGTGTGACAGCTGATGACGCCGCTGGCCCCCGCATTTGACGCCACTGCGGTGAAAAACTCGTGTCGCTCCTGCCGCGAGCGGGGTCCTGCGCTGGGCTCGCTTTGCGGTCCCGCATTTAAGCTGACGGGCACTGAGAACGGTGAACGCGACTTCATCTATGCCGTGCTGTTTGAGTGAAGGCTGCAAGCGCCGCTCTCGCTGGGGCGAGATTGGTCACTGGGTTCGCTCAGCTGTCTCACGTTAATGCCGACGTGAGCGGACGAGCGCTGAATGAAGACTGCCCCCGCCGCAGCGGCACGCGTTTGCTTCGGTGCGGCGCGAGTCGCTCTCGCTGAGAGCAAGGTCCTCCACCGACCCGACCTGCGGTCCCACATTTATGCCGCTGTGAGCTGGTGAGCGCCGGGGAGCTGTGTGTGCACCATCATCAACGCAACGCCGTTTGAGTGAAGGCTGTTTGCGTCGCGCAAGTTTGACACCGCTTGGGTGAAGATCATGCAGCTCGGGTTGACTACGAGCTGTTTCGCTTACCACTGTTGTGTATGTGAGTGTCTCGTCATGTCTGGAGCAGCGGTGAGTTTGAAAACCCTTTATTTAAGGACACCAGCTCGTTTTTGTGGAGGGTGTGTGCGCAGCCGCTGTGAGTTCATACAAGCTTACAGACTGGCTAGAAACAGACACTTGATCATTGAATGAAGTTTTATCCAACATTTGTGTCATCTTTACACACACCCTCCGCAGACCGTCATTTTGAATCTTTTCGCCCATGAGCTCTGGGATTTGTTGGCCCAGGGCGCCGTCTGCTGGGGATCTCTGGGAAAACGTTGGACACTCTGTTGCCGGGATGAAGAGGGCCGGTCTCTGACGGGCGGGGCTGCGGTGAAGCTCAGCGAGACGGCCGTGGAACGTGAAGGATTTGTGGTGTTCAAAATGACCCGAGCACAGAATTTCAGGAGCACTTCACCTTAGTATAAAAGATTTAATTGAGACAAAGTTAAAGTATGCAGATATTACATATAATCAGAGTGCAGTCTGAGGAACAAAATCAGAGTGAACCTTGCCTGGTCAATCAGCCCGATGTTTGTTCAACCAAACTTTGTGTCTGAGCAAGATTTATAGGTTTATCATGTCTCGCCCTTTCGGGTTCAGACAGACTTGTGATTGGATGTCCAAATCTCTTGATTAGTCCGAGTGACACCATGTTCAGCCACTCAGGAGCAGATTTTATCTCCAGGGTTACTCCGAAAGCCCCAGACGGCCTCGCTCATTCTTCTACTGATAAGGGTTGATTTACGAGCTTTGTTTTGGAACGCAGGACACTTACTCTGGCTCTCGTCTGTGTAAAGCTTTAAAACACGTTTTCTGTGTTTCTGAACTATTATTAATGTGAAAGCATATATACTCAACCTGTGTTAAGTATAAAGTATATGAATATTGTGATTTAGCGTTATTTATGTTTAATCAACGTGTGAACAGTGTGTCACACTGGTGGGCCCTCACTCTCAGCTGCTCTGCTCAGATGAACAAAGAAGGATCGTTTCCTGCTGCACAAACAAGTGTCTTACCTTTCTCTGTTTCCCTCAGAATTATATCAAATGTGAACTTGTATGATTATCCTTAGCACTTGTGAGATTATATATAACATGAAGTAATTAGTGTATGATTATACACGCACACACCTTGTAGAAAATGCATCATTTCACATCATCAAAGAAATGCCAAGGCTTGTCAAAAGATATAACAAGATATAAAAGATATCAAATCCAACAAACGTCTTGCCACCAGCTCATTTCGTGTGGCGGATGTGAGAGGGAGCCGCTGTCAAGTCATCAGAGCTGACAGACTGGCTAAAAATAGACACTTTCATCATTAAATGAAGTTTTACTCCAAACTCGTGTCACCTTCACACACATCCTCCACCAAAACCGTCATTTGCTCTGCCATTTGTTGTCCTAGAGCGCCATCCGTTGGTGGTCTTAGGGAAACGCTGAAAACCCCGTCTTCCGGCTGCGATGCGGGCCAGCAGACAGCAAAGAGGCGCACCGGTTGAGGATGACGTCAGCTGCCCTGCAGACGGAGCGTACGTCTCTTCCCTCCTCTGAATGTGTACGCCAACAGCGTAACGTGTTGTTCGCTGCGGCCGTCTGGAACGCATGCTGGTGAGCTCAGTTGGAGAGCGGTGTCACCGTCTGGGTTACGCTAACCAGAGGCGCGGGACGCTGGTCCACCTGGACATCTTGCTCCGAGAAAAGCCTCCGTCAGGCTTGGTTACGCCGGGCAACCCCATAGGGCGCAGTCGGCCTGGAGCGGTGTGATCGCCGATGCGAAATGAGGTGGGATGAGGTGAGCATACGCTCAACCCCCCTCCACCGACACTACGCTCTTCAGGAGGGAATGAGCAGTGGGGGGCTGCAGCTGACGTGGCCTGTCCCGGAGGAACTATCCGATTCGCTCCGAGGGTCGGCGATGAGGAAAATTTACAAGATGGCGTTGTCCAGCGTGTAGCGACTTGTCACTGAGAAATACTCCTCCGTGCTTACCTTGAAGCAAGACTGCTCGTCAGCTTCTCGGGGAGGAGAGCTCACCGGGACGACCGGAGGTCGACGTGATGGGCCAAGCATTCTTAACAAAGGTTGGTCATCTACACAACTTTCCTTCTTCGTTCTTCTGACAGTGCTATTAGCTCGCTGAAGAAAAATGGGAGCCGATTACTTGCTCTTAACGTAATTTATACGGACCGGGTGGGGCCCACACAGCAGGTGGGCGTGGACTAAATTTTTCAGTGCAATGCTTCACATATCGGGATAAAACCCATCAGCTCAGCCTTAAAGGGCGAAGCCTATATGAAATAGAACATCTGCTTCTTTAAAATGCTGCCCTGGAGTCTTCCTCACCAAACCCAGAGGAGACGCTTGGTGAGGAAGACTCCAGGGTGTCCCGATGGTCGCATCAATAAACAGATTGTTTGGAGACGAGCTGAAGGTTTATGGATGAAGTTTAATCAAACAGATGTGAGTGTTAACATCAGCTTCCACCAGAGTCCGTGTGTGGTTCTGAACCATGCTAGAACCCTCCACAGGTTAGTAACATGAGCATCCTGCAGGATGGATGACATCACTTCTTGCTGAACTTCTTGCGCGCAGCGTTGGGGTTGGCCCGCCTCCTGCCGCCGCCGCTCTGACCGTCTCTGATGTGCAGATTGGCGGCCCGGCTGTAAATGTCGTTCTCGCAGAACGGCGAGGAGCCAGCTGTGTAGTCCGGGTCGAAGACATCCGTCTTCTGCCGAGCCTTCCGCGAGAGCCGCTGCTGGGGGAAGCGCTGGTCCTCCACCAGGTGGGGGTTGTTGGCGTGCTTCCCGCCGTGAGGCAGCGGCAGCGAGTGCTGCAACAGAAACACGACACGTGAGTCAAACGTGTCCACAGGCTGACATGAGAACTGGTGGCAGTTCACACAAACAAAGACTGAAGTATGTTTCGTTTTCACAGAATCTGAATAAATAAAACGTTTTGGTGTTTGATGTAGTGAACTCGGCCTCCGACCAAAACCTGCCTCTGACGACCCTCATGGGACAGAAACTGTTATTTCATTGATTTGAATCCAGAAATACAAATTTGCTCATCCAGAGACTGTCTAATTGTATCCTGAAGTAATCAATTGAAAGAACACTCTTCTTTTATATTATCATTACTATTTTACAATATCTTGATAAATCAAAAGTGTATTTAGTTCATACCATTTCTAAATGTTGAAGTGAACCACTCATTTTAAATCAACTGTGAAACAGTATTAATGATTTTTTAATCCTCATTTAAATTAGAAATCAAGTTAAATGTCTAGTTACAAAGTAATTATGCATTTTGATCTTCTGTCTGAAATGAGAAGTAGTGATGTCGGTCGAAAGTCAGAAAGAAGTTATTAGGACGAAGTGGATTGTTTTTAAACCTAGCAGACGGTAAATAAGAAGCTACTGGCACCTGCTTGCCCTCACTTCGTCATAACATTTCTCCTGTCTGTACTAAAAGTCCATAAAACATTCCTGTTTTCTTGACTTGTAATGACCCTCTGACATCACTAGAACCACCCCGTTGGTTGTTTCAACCAATCAGGAAGTCCTGAAGTGACCGGAAGTGAGAACTCTTTAAGAGTCCACACTTCCTGGAACTTCTCAGTCAACTGGGTCTGTCAGTCAGTCGGTCAAGTCTCCTGAGCTCCTCAAGTGGGCCTCTGATGAAGTCTAGTCTTGAACTTGGTCTTCGGAGCCTGTGATGGATTCTTCCACATCTGAGTGGAACCTCTGACAGACTCACATCTTGCTGTGTATCCGCCCGGGAGATGAGCGTGTTTGTTGAACGGAATAAGAGGCGCGACTCCTGATATGGCCAGACGCTCTTACCGGAGGCGCTGAAAGGTAGCGTTGAAATGGACCTCTGTACTGGAGTTGATGTATCTTCTGCAAAGGTAACAATGGTCATGCACCAAGTGTACCGGAGAGTTGGGCTGGTGTTGAAAGAAGCGTGCCATTCTGCGGTCCGAACAGACACCCCCTCCTTATCCATCTTTTCTCTCCATTTAAACTCCTTCATTTCCCATCTTTAAACTCTGCTATTTTGCCAATAGTCTAGATGCCTTCTTCAAGTCCTGTTGTCTTATTAAGTAAAATGTGCCAAGTTTTATTAATCAGAACCAGATCAGCTAATCAAGTGTACAATGCTTTGATGTTAAATTTTGATTCTGTTCAATAAATGACCACATTTATTCTGATGGGTCAAAGGAAATTAACGTCTCATGTCACTGATTAAACAATCCACGCACAGTTACCTCGGTCACATGGCAGTAATTTAAATCGAAAAAGAGAGAACCCGTTTATTTAAATAATTAGTAGTGAGAGGGTGAAGCTAACCTAGCCCTTAGCACACTACATTGATTACGCTAGTTTCCTTTTTGTTTATGGATGAAGTCTAAAAGGAACAGAAACCACAGATGGTTGAGTCTACAGCTCTGCCGGTGTGGTCGGTTCTGAAAGTCCGGTGAGTCGGCACCGTCCTTAAAAAAAACTAGCTTCTGATAATATTAATTATGGAGCTCGCTGTTATTGTTGTTCACTAGATTTTTCAACTATACCGTACTCACTTGTAGTGAATGTGGGGACAGATTAACTGTCTCTTCACTACTAATTAATTATTCTTAAAGCTAGTTCAAGCACAAAGAATATTAATTATTTAAATACAACGGATTCTTTCTTTTTGAGTTAAATTAATGCCATGTGACGAGATAACTGTGAGGATTGTTTAATCAGTGACATGAGACGCCATTTTTATTTGACCCATCAGAATAAATGCGGTCATTTATTTAACAGAATCAAAATTTAACATCAAAACATGTACACATTGATTTGCTGATCTGGTTCTGATTAATAAAAACTTGGCACGCTTTACTAACAAGACAACAGAACATTTCTGAAGGCATCTAGATTACTGGCAAAATAAAAAGTTTAAAGGAAGGAATGGAGAAGTTTAAAAGTAGATGGATGGAGGAAGATGTATTTTGTTGACCAGAATTAGCATGCTTCTTCCAACACCAGCTCAAACCCCCGGTACACGCGGTGCGTGACGACTCGTTACCTTTGCAGAAGATGAATCAGCTCCGGTACAGGGTCCATTTCAACGCTACCTTTCCAGCGTCTCCGGTTAGAGCTGCTGGTCATTGTCAGAAGTTGTGACGATTTACTCCGTACAACAGATAAGCTTCCTTCGAAGTTGTAGGGCGTTACGCCCGGGTGGGTTCACAGCGAGGCGCTGTGACTCAGTCAGAGATTCCACTCAGAAGTGGAAGACTCCAAGAAGACCCCATGAAAGACTCCAGGAAGACTCAGAAGACTGACTAGTTCCAGGAAGTGTTGACTTTTAAAGAGTCCTCACTTCCGGTCACTTGGTACTTCCTGATTGGTAGAAACAACAAACAGGGGGGTGTTTCAGTGATGTCAGAGGGTTAGTAAAAGTCAAGAGAGGCTGCAGGAATGTTACGATTAGTATAGACAGAGAAATGTTTTGGCGAAGTGAGACAACCGCAGATGCCAGTTGAAGTTATTTACTGTCTGCTAGGTTTAAAAACAAGACACTTCGTTCTAATAACTCGTTTTCTGACTGTCTCTGACTTTCGACCGACATCACTACTTCTCATTCAGACAGAAGATCAAAATGCATAATTACTTTGTAAATAGACATTTAAAATGATTTCTAAGTCTAATAAGGATAAAAAAAAATCATTAATACTGTTTCACAGTTGATTTAAAATGAGTAGTTCACTTCAACATTTAGAAATGGTATGAACTAAACACACTTTGATTATCAAGATATTTTAAAATAGTAATGATAATAAAAAGAAGAGTGTTCTTTCAATTTATTAATTCAGGATACAATTAAACAGTCTCTGGATGAGATAATTTGTATTTCTGGATTCAAATCAATGAAATAACAGTTCCTGTCCCATGAAGGTCTTCAGAGACAGGTTGTGGTCAGAGGTCTAGTTCACTACACACTTTTTAAATGGAATAAAATAATTTTTGGTGATTTATTCTCAGCCTGATTCCTAGAATACCAAAACAAATCTGGGTGTTTCAGTTCAGTTTATTTCTATAGCACCAAGTCACACCAGAAGTCATCACAGGACACTGAACAGAAACATTCATATTTAAAAATAATAATTTAACATTATTTATCTGAAGAGCAGACTGCTTTGAGTTGAACTCCATCACAGAACTCTCATGTTGAGCAAGCAAGAAGGCGACAGTGGAAAGGGAAAAACCCATGAGGAAGAAACCTTTATCAGAACCAGTCTCAGGACAAGTGGTCATCTGCTTCGACCGGCTGGGTTGGAGAGGAACAGATACACAATGGCAGGTCAAGATGTTAAGATAGAAATAATATCAAGCGAAAACTATTAAATTTTAGCAAATAATTAAAAAAAATTAGGTCAATTTGTCCTCTAGTAGTCTAAGCCTATAGCGGCATAACAAGCCAACCCTAACTTTAGGATTTATCAAAAGCCCATTCTTAAAACTGGACAATGTTTCAGCCTCATGGACAGAAACTGGAAGTTGGTTCCACAAAAGAGGAGCCTGAGAACTGAAAGATATTCCATTCTGCTTTTGGTAACTCTTGGACCCACGAATAAGCCTGCAGTCTCAAAGCGAAGTGCTCAGTTAGGATTTCTTTTTTTTTTTTTTTAATCTGTAATGTCAGATGGAGCTAGGTTGTTGAGAGCTTTGTAGGTTAGAAGTAAGATTTTGAATTTTATTCTGGATTTGACAGGGAGCCAGTGGAGAGAAGCTAAAACTGGAGAAATATGATCTCTCCTACTAACTCCAGTTAAGACTCTGGCAGCAGCATTTTGGATCAACTAAAGATGTTTTAAGGAAGTATTTGGACACCCAGATAATAAACCATTGCAATAGTCCAGTCTAGACGTGACAAATGCACGGACCAGTTTTTCTGCATCATTTTTAGATCAGATGTTTCTAATTTTAGTGATATTACACAGGTGGAAGAAGGTGGTTCTAGTAACGTTTTTAATGTGGGGGATAAAAGACATGTCCTGATCAAAAATAACACCAAGATTTTTAACATTAGAGCTGAAGGACAGATTAATGCCATATAAGGAGGAAGAAATACTGAAAAATTCATTCCTAAGGTGCTCAGGTCCAATAACCAAAACCTCAGTCTTGTCTGTGTTCAACAGGAGAAAATTAAGGGCCATCCAGGTTTTTATGTCTTTAAGACATGCTTGTAGTCTAAATAGCTGATTGGATTCATATGTATGTGAATGTTTCTGTAAAGTGCCCTGAGACAACTTTGTTGTGATTTGGCGCTATATAAATAAACTGAATTGAATTGGGTTTAATGGACAAATATAATTATGTGTCATCAGCATAACAGTGAAAAATTATTTCAGGGATCAGCCTCACTGTTTATGACTCTCAGGATCCATCAATGAAAAGAAGTAATCTGACTCTGGTCTGAAACATCTGGATTCATCTCTCCTGCAGGAAATGAACTTAACTTAATGTACTTAATTTCCCATCCGTGGGACAATAAAGACTGTTTCTATTCTATTCTATTCTACTCTATTCTATTCTATTCTATTCTATTCTATTCTATTCTATTCTATTCTATTCTATTCTATTCTATTCTAACAGCTATGGAGTGTTATAATCAGACTTTAGGAAAATAAAAGGTTTTAAGGATTTGTTTTCTGGATAGAGTTTTTGAAAAAGTTGCAAGTGATATCAGAACGTGTTCCGAGTCCCCGAAGGAGTAACCAGCACCTGCCTCCTCCAGGATCTGTGACCTGTTTGTGAACTGGTTATCTAACTCGTCTGTACTGACACAGACTTTAAAGAGGGGAGCAGAGCATCTCACCCGCAGTCCTCTGGGGTTCAGCACTTTGGGGTTTTTGGAGAAATGCATCTGAATGCTGCCATCGTTGCTGACCGTCACCGCCAGCTTCTTCAAGGTTTTGTTCCCACAGTGAGGACAGAACACTCGACTCATGTTGCTCGTCGTCCTAAAAGTCAAACACATTCAGGTTCTTCAGTTCTGTTCAGACTTGACCTGGCTGTCAGGAGGACCTCTGAGTCCACAGTTTAGGTCTTACTTGAAGCAGGCGTGACATCTCAGGATGTAGTTCCTCGCCTCTCTGATCACCATCCCATTCACAGACAGAACATGGAGGCCCATCTGGATCAGAACGTTCTGCAAACAGAAACATGTTCACATCATCTAAACATGCTTACCACACTCCATCCTGATGGGAAAATCAAAGTCCACCCAAGTTTGACGGTTTCAAGTATCGGGACATAAAACTGATGAGGTCATCAGTGGGTTCTGAAACGATTCAGACCTGAACAAAAACACAACAGAGTCATTAACTAAAGCAAAAGAGCTGTGTGGAAAAAAACATGTATTGTGTGTTAACACAACGCCAAGGCAGAACACCATCAGCAATGACCTCAGAAAAGAAACTGTTGCTGGCTATGAATCTGGGAAAGGTCAAAGGTCATTGAGAGACCATCTTTCTACAGAGAACAATATTATACATTTAAGATGGTTGACAATCTCCCCAGGAGTTGACAGCCCAGAAAATTCACCCAGAAGGTCAGACTGTGCAATACCTAAAGAACTGAGCTCCATCTCAGACTCTACAGGCCTCAGCAGGTTAAAGGTCAAAGGTCATGGCTTGTTAGGGTTGTAGGAGAAAACTTATAAAAACATCTAAAACAACATGGCAATATGACTTGAGTTTGGAAGGTTCATCTGAAGGAACCACAACACTTCTGGAACAATGAGACTACAGGACTGGTGGTTACCCAGAATGCACTGCAGTCAACATCTCATCCCAGCTGTCAGCACGGTGGTGGAGGTCTGAGAGTTTGGGCTACTTGCAGTCAGTGAGTGGACCATGAACTCCTCTGTAGACCAAAGGGTTCTGGCATCAGATGTCAGTTCATCTGTCCACCAGCTGAAGCTGGGACCAAATTGGGTCCAAATGGACCATGATCCTAAGCCCAGCAGCTGATCTACAACAGAACAGGTCATTTTGTTAAGTCAAAAAACTTTGGTGCCTTACCTGCATGGCGAAGTCGGTGGTCAGACATCCAACTTTGACGTCAGCTGAAGCCATCCAATTGGCAGAGTCCATCTTCAACTGTCTGATGTTACTGGGAGTGATCCAGCCCCCTTCGTCATCTTCATCCTCCTCAGGTTCGTTCTCTTTGTCCTCATCGTGCGATTGTTCCTCTGACGGCTGGTGCTCTGTTCTCTCTTCCATCTGCGGCGAGTAGTCTGATGGTGACACTCCGCCCTCATCCTGAAATAAATAAAGAAATCCTCATCATCACCACGACTCTGTCAGTTCAAGTGTTCTTTTAGGGATCTGCGTTCTCAGAAAACGTGGGTCTGTCTGATGTTCTGATCCTGTGTTTCCTAAACGATTTGAGCAGCAGACTACAAATTCTAGATCCAGCTCTTCCAAATGGACTTTGTCTTTCTGCCTCACAAGAACCAGACCATCAGAAGGAGAACGGGGCCCAGTATTGACCTCACCAGTAAAGCCAGCAGGTCATCGTCGATGCTCAGCAGCGGGTCTCTCCAGAACTGGAAGCTGTTGAAGTGTTCGTTGTCCGTCGCCTGTGTGTCCGTCGCCTGTGTGTCCGTCGCCTGTGTGTCCGTCGCCTGTGTGTCCGTCGCCTGTGTGTCCGTCGCCTGTGTGTCCGTCGCCTGTGTGTCCGTCGCCTGTGTGTCCGTCTGTGTGTGGTTTGGATTTGAAACCTCAGTTGGACCCTGACAAGAGCAGAAACAGTTCAGTCAGTGTTAACATCCTGAGACACCAACCCAAAGCAAAAATGGAGTCTGTCAGCCGGTTTGTCAGAACGCACCAGTAAATCCAGTAGGTCTGTGTCGATGGAGGGCAGCGGATCCCTCCAAAACTGGAAGCTGTTGAACGTATCGCTGTTGGTCTGGTTGGACGTCTCCTTCTCCGTTTGGGTCTTTCTGATGTTTAGTGTGTCTGCAGACCTCTGAAGAAACAAAAAACTCAGAGATGACTCAGCAACACCTGAACGTTCACCCACCTTCTGTCTCGTACCTTAGAGGGAAAGTGGAACCCTGTGATATTAACTGGTGCCTCTGGGTGGCGCTGTGTGCTCTGAATATTCACCTGAAGAAGAAAACATTCACAGTTCAATCACATAGTCGTGTCTATAGCCTCTTTTCCACAGCTCCTCTTCAGCCCGGTTCGGCTCAGTTCGGTACGGTTTTGAGCCCTTTTCCACCGTCATTTTTTCACGGAACTGGCACCTTTTTTGGTCCCTTCTTCTCGTGCCCTTTTTCCACCACTCCTACTCAGCCCTGCTCAGATCAGCTCTTTACACGTAGGATTTCCACCGAACTTCTGGACCGGTTCTGGAGGCGTGTCCAGAATCCAAAATCCTGCTAATGAACTTTTAATGAACTTCAGTTCATCGAGTGAGAGTTCTGCAATGAGTTAAACTCAAAGCAGTCTGCTCCTCGGATAAATAACATTAAATTATTATTTTTAAATATGAATGTTTCTGTTAACATTTTATATATGAATATTTCAATTCAATTCAGTTTATTTATATAGCACCATATCACAACAAAGTTGTCTCAGGGCACTTTACATACGGGGGAGTGGTGGCGCAGAGGTTAGAAGATGGGCCTGTGATCAGAAAGTAGCAGGTTCAACTCCCGGTACCGTGGGTGGATATGGTGAAACACCCACACCTGCCTCCACCCTCATTCGCCCCACTCTGGGCCCCTGAGCAAGGCCCTTAACCCACACCATCTGCTCCTAAACAGATCTCTCTTGAAAATGAGTTCTCGTGACTCAATGAGACTACCTGTATAAATAAAGGGTAATTTGAAAAAAAACATACATAAAAGCCAATTAGTAAAGTTCTCTATCTAAGGAATCCAGCAGACAAGTTGAATCTTGGCTTCGTTGCAGTCTCCCATCCTGAACAAGCACAGTGGCAACAGTGGAAAGAAAAACTCCCTTTTAACAGGAAGAAACTTCCAGCAGAACCAGGCTCAGGACAAGCGGCCAACTGCTTTGACCGGCTGGTTTTTATTATGAATATTTCTGTTCAGTGCCCTGAGACGACTTCTGTTGTGACTCGGCGCTGTAGAAATAAACTGAACTGAATTTAATCTGATGAACCAGATTCTATAAAAACATCTGTATTTAAAATTCTATATTTTCTTCATCATTTGATGTATTTGCACTCGTGTCTACTTTTATTGATCAATTTAGATATGTGTTTTTTTCTTATATACAGATTATTTTATTTTAGTGATTTAAAGTTTAATTCTTGTTTTGTGATTTGTACATCTGTGGGTAAAGTTGAACTAAAGGCTGTGTCTCTTCTTTAAACATATTTGAGGGAAATATTCTTGAGGCTAAGGTTGAAGAGGTGCTGCAGAACCCCACAGAGCTGCTCTGCACAGACCTTCAGGACTTTGGGACTGACACCATCTGGACCTGCAGCCTTATTCTGGTTCAGTCTCTCCAGCTGCTTCCTCACCTGACTTCTGGAGACGCAGAGCGGGGAGGCAAAGGATGTATCAGCATCTTCTGATTTGGTTGAAGACCAATATGTAGAAGAAGGGTCCATGACTGAGGTGGTAGATACAATATTTGAGGTGTGACAGGACAGCCTTGGGTCAATGGAGGGTGGTATGTATGTTTGGCTGTGGGCAAGAGAGGAGGATGCTGAGCTTGTTCCTGAACTGAACCTATTAAAAAATGTGTTCAGTTCATTGGCTCTGTCCAGATCAGAAGGATGGATCCTTCTGATCATCCTTCTGCTTGAAGCCTGTGATCTGTTTCATCCCTGACCACACCTCTCTGATATTGTTCTGTTGGAGCTTGCTCTCCAGCTTCTTTTTGTACACCTCCTTGCTGTTTCTTATCTTGACTTTTAGTTGCTTCTGTGTGCTCCTCAATAATTCCCTGTCTCCCTCCCTGAAGGCTCTTTTTTTCTGGTTTAGCAGTTCCTTCAGGTCAGTGGTAATCCAGGGTTTGTTACTGGGGAAGCATCTCACTGTTCTAGTGAGGATGGTGTTGTTTACACAGAAGTTTATAGTCGGTCACACACTCAGTCATGGCATTGATGTCCTCTCCATGTGGCTGGCACAGTGCATCCCAGTCTGTAGCCTCAAAACAACCCCACAGGGCTTCTTCAGCTTCCGTTGACCATTTTCTCACTGTTCTCTTTATTGCAGGTTGCCTCTGAACAAGGGGTTTATATTTTGAGCAAAGAAACACAAGATTGTGATCTGATTTGCCAAGAGGGGGTCTAGCTTTAGCGATGTATGAATCCTTGACATTTGCATAAAACAAGTCCAGCGTTTTGTTTTCTCTGGTAGAGCAGCTGACAAACTGTTCAAATGTCGGAAGTGTAGCAGAGAGAGAGGCATGATTAAAATCCCCAGATATTGCAACAAACGCACTAGGGTGTTGTGTCTGCAGCTTAGCAACCTCGGAGCTGATGACATCACACGCAGTCTCAGCAACAGCATTGGGTGGAATGTAAACAGTTACCAAAATAACATTGTTGAACTCTCTTGGCAAATAATATGGACAACAACTTAGTGCTAACAGTTCAATATCTGGACTGCAGAGACGACACTTCACAGTAACATGTCCAGGATTAAACCATCTGTTGTTCACAAGCACTGCCAACCCACCTCCTTTCCTTTTGCCACTCCTCTTTAAATCTCCATCTGCTCGTATGGTCAGAAAGCCTGGCAAGGAAACGTTGGAGTCGGGGATATGATCCTGCAGCCATGCCTCAGTGAAACACATAACACTGCATTCCCGATACTCTGGATGGGTCCTTGTTAGGGCTTGAAGTTCATCCAACTTGTTTCCCAGCGATTTCACATTGCCCATCATAATCGATGGAAGAGATGGTTTAAACTTCAATTAAATTTGCAATTTCTCAGAACTCGGAGCAGCGGCTGGATCTATTTTTAATATTTTAAAAACAATAATGACAACACCGTGTTTAATGCTGAAGTCCAGGTGTTTTTTGTGCTTGGAGGCCGACGACAAAACTCAGAGTGAGCTAGATGGAACTCTGCCGGTCTCCCCGTCCTACACCGGAGCCCGTTCAGGCCGTGCAGGGAGTCATCTCCCTGGCTCTGAGCTCCGCCGGTAACCGCGGAAGATCCTCCGTGCTGCCGGCTCGGGCTCTTGCGGCCTTGCGGGCTCCGAGCTCTGCTGGTCACAGCGGAGAATCATACAAGCTGCTGACTTGCAGAAGGCCGTTGCCCGGACCTTGGCCTCACTTGCTCATGAAGGAAGAACCCCGATCCTGGCAAACGGGCAGACCGGGATTGGTATGGGATGGAGGATGGAAAGGATTTTTAAAAACATTTTATATATAAAAAAAAAAATGCATTTGTTTTTTATCAGTGAATATTAAAAAAAAAAATGAATGATGCCGGCTTTATCATGAAATCCTGTTTTCACTTTAATATCTATTAAATAATCTGTTAAAGTTAACTCAGCTGAAAAACCTTAAAAAGACACAAAATTATTGGATCTCTCAGGAATATTCAACTCAGATATGTTTTAAGAAGAACTATGGCCTTTAGTTAAACTTTATTCCAACCCACAGATGTATAAATCACAAAACACGAATTAAACTTTAAAGCAAAGCTAAAAAAATAAATATCTGTGAAGAAACAAAACCAAATATGTAAATTGAACAATAAAAGTAGACACGAGTGTAAATACATCAAATGATGAAGAAAAACTATACAATTTTAAATATAGATGTTTTTGTAGAATCTAGTTCATCAGATTTAATGGTGAACTAAAGCTCATTAAAAGTTTATTGGAAGGATATACAGGTCCTTCTAAAAAAAAAAAATAGCATATTGTGATAAAGGTCATTATTTTCCATAATGTAATGATTGTAGATGAACAGATGCTGGGATATATTCATCATTTAACACGGATTCCTCATTTTTCTGGACTGAATAAAACGTGCATTGAATTTAAGGAAATGCAAACGTGAGACGTCATTTATATTTGACCCATCAAAATGAATGCGGTCATTTATTTACAGAATCAAAATTTAACATCAAACATTTACATTAATTTGGCAAATTATGAAAATAACAACATAAGCAATCAATCAGGAAAAATCATACGGCCATGATTTTTCCGATGCTTCACCACAGACATTTATGAAACTGTACAATTATGATCTTTTACCCACACGGATGTGGATGAGCATTTTACACAGACATTTCTAAATATCTGGAAGAATATCTACTTGATAGAAAAGTTTAAAGATGGGAAAGAAGTTTAGAGGGAGTAAAGATGGTATGGGAGGGGAAGTGTTCACCAGAATTGACACTCTCCATCAGAACCCAGCTCTCCCCGGTACGCTTGGTAGGAAACTTGACTCGTTACCTTTCTGAAGTTAATCAGCAGATATGGAGCTCCGTTAACGCTACCTGTCCAGCGTCTCCTTAGGATGCTGTGAATCGTCAGAAGTAGTGGCGAGTGAAAATGTTATAATCCCATGGAACTCGGAAGAGCTCTGTTGTCATGTCAGGATCATCCCGTCTCTCACAGAACTGTCCAGCGCTAGGACATATCAGCACTGTCCGCGCCGCAGAACTTCTCCAACCAGCAGAACTCAACAGAACTTCTCCAGAGCTTCAACAGAACTTCTCCAGAGCTTCAACAGAACCGAGTTGAACCCAACAGTACCGACATTTTAAAGAGCTCTTTCCCGGTTCACTTTTGGGAGTATTCCCATTGGTCAGAAACAACCAGACGGGGTGTGTTTTGTGACGTAAGAGGTTAGAAGACAGCAAGAATTGTTATGAAACAGATCAGAAATGTTCTCACAGACAGAGAGAGTTTTGTTTTGGCGAGTTTAGAAACAGGTGCCAAAACCTCTATATTTACGTCTGAGAGGATTCTAAAAACATGACAGTTCGTTCCAACAACTTGTTTTGCGTTTGACTCCAACCTTGGACCAACGTACACTTGCTCATTCAAAAGCAGAAATCAGAAAAGGCATAATTACTCTGTAACAGCTTTGACATGAGTTCTAACTTTGCATGAGAATAAAAATCATTACACAGTTAATAAAATAGATTAGTTCACTGCAACATCTAAAATGGTTTGACCTAAGACATTTTGATTATCAACATTTGTAAAATAGTAATGATAATAAAAGAGAGTGTTCTTTTCACTTGAATCTTCAGGAAAGAAAGTCTCAGGATGGGTGAACCTGTATTTCTGGATTCAAATCAATGAAATGACAGTTCCTGTCCCACAAGGTTCTTAAGGTCAAGATTTTTGACCTTAGACTTAGTTTTGACATGGGCCTAGTCCACTACATGATAAAAATGAAACTTTCATATATTTCAGATTCATTGCATACCAACTGAAATATTTCAGGTCTTTAATTGTTTTAATACTGATAATTATGTCATACAGCTCATGAAAACCCAAAATGCCTGTCCCAAAAAATTAGCATATTTCATCCCACCAATGAAAGACAAGTGTTTTTAATACAAAAAACGCCAACCTTCAAATAATCATGTTCAGTTATGCACTCAATACTTGGTCGGGAATCCTTTTGCATGAATGACTGCTTCAATGCGGCGTGGCATGGAGGCAATCAGCCTGTGGCACTGCTGAGGTGTTATGGAGGCCCAGGATGCTTCGATAGCGGCCTTAAGCTCATCCAGAGTGTTGGGTCTTGCGTCTCTCAACTTTCTCTTCACAATATCCCACAGGTTCTCTATGGGGTTCAGGTCAGGAGAGTTGGCAGGCCAATTGAGCACAGTAATACCATGGTCAGTAAACCATTTACCAGTGGTTTTGGCACTGTGAG
>NC_056499.1:54144389-54145693 GCF_014905685.2 Nematolebias whitei | reverse complement strand
GTTTTTTTGTGGTTTGCCCATCACGATGTTGTTAAAACACTCGTCCACATAACTCTCCAGACTGTCCAAGGTTTCCTCGTCCAGTTTGGTTTATTGAAACAATATGCAGAGGTTATTATTAACAATATTTTTTATGCTTGATTGTAATATATTGGCTTGTTTTACCCGAGTCAAATCATTTTGTTTAGCAGTATCCTGCCATGTTACTTACGTAGCACAGCTCTCACGTGATCTCAGCAGCTCATCACCAGGTGCACCCCGATTGCTCAACACGGTCCCTCCGCTCCACAAATCAATCTAATCTGTTTAATTTACCAGAAACTTCAAAATAAATTCTCACCCTCTACTGAAACCTGTTTCAGAGTCTTACCACCAGCATTACTGCCACCAGCTGGTAAGGTGTGTGACGTCAATTTGAACCCCGCCCACTGGAATCGGTATTGAAAGGGGCTATGGAAACACAAAATGTACGGTACCGAGTTGAACCGTGCTGTACCAGTACTAAGAGGTACTATGGAAAAGGGGCATATGAGGTAACCCTAATTCTGCACTCAGGTGGGAACCAGTAAGAATCCAGATCTGACAGTAGAATCAAGAAGGTACCTTAATCTCTGGTTCTGTCTTCAGGTGCTGCAAACCAACGTGCTCGAGCTCCAGCTGGTAAGTCAAAGCCAGAACTTTGATATCTGTGGCTGACAAACTGGGATAATCTCCGGTCTTCTTGGAGAACTCAGTTACTAAGGATATGAAAAAATGAACAAAAACATCAAGAAAGTTAGGTGACCAGAAAATATTGATCTGTTGGACGTAATTTACACACACAAGTTCATATAGGTTGAGGCACAGTGTCTGTGTTCAGGTTTAGGCACAGTGTCTGATGTGTTCAGGGTCAGATACAGTGTCTGACGTGTTAAAGTTCAGATACAGTGTCTGACGTGTTCAGGTTCAGATACAGTGTCTGACGTGTTCAGGTTCAGATACAGTGTCTGACGTGTTCAGGTTCAGGTACAGTGTCTGACATGTTCAGGTTCAGGTACAGTGTCTGACGTGTTCAGGTTCAGGTACAGTGTCTGACGTGTTCAGGTTCAGGCACAGTGTCTGACGTGTTCAGGTTCAGTCACAGTGTTTGATGTGTTCAGGTTCAGTCACAGTGTCTGATGTGTTCAGGTTCAGGCACAGTGTCTGATGTGTTCAGGTTCAGGTACAGTGTCTGATGTGTTCAGGTTCAGTGTCTGATGTGTTCAGGTTCAGGTATAATGTCTGATGTGTTCAGGTTCAGGCACAGTGTCTGATGTGTTCAGGTT
>NC_056499.1:54134115-54144379 GCF_014905685.2 Nematolebias whitei | reverse complement strand
ATGTGTTCAGGTTCAGGCACAGTGTCTGATGTGTTCAGGTTCAGGCATAGTGTTTGATGTGTTCAGGTTCAGTGTCTGATGTGTTCAGGTTCAGGTACATTGTCTGATGTGTTCAGGTTCAGGCACAGTGTCTGATGTGTTCAGATTCAGGCATAGTGTCTGATGTGTTCAGGTTCAGGTACAGTGTCTGATGTGTTCAGATTCAGGTACAGTGTCTGATGTGTTCAGGTTCAGGGTCTGATGTGTTCAGGTTCAGGCACAGTGTCTGACGTGTTCAGGTTCAGGTACAGTGTCTGATGTGTTCAGGTTCAGGTAGTGTCTGATGTGTTCAGGTTCAGGCACAGTGTCTGATGTGTTCAGGTTCAGTGTTTGATGTGTTCACTTATTACCGGTGGGCATGGTCCCAAACACCTGCGAAAAACAAGGGACCACTGTATATATATACATACATATATATATGGTAAATGGACTGTACTTATATAGCACCTTTCTATCTTATTTCAAGATACTCAAAGCACTTTACCCTACAATCTGTGTCCTCATTTACCCATTCATACAGCACTCTACTAGATCTCTACAAAGCTAATTGAACAAATCATTCTAAAGAGACTAGGGCTGCAACAACAAATCGATAAAAATCGATGATTAAAAGTGTTGGCAACGAATTTCATTATTGATTTGTTGTATCGCGCGATTTAAGCCCCCAGTATACTGCCGCATACATCCATACGCAGAGGTATGCACGTACATACGCAGAGGTACGTGCGTACCCCCCAGCATACCCTCCGTGCAAAGTTCACATTTTTACGACCGCGTACGTGGTGTCACACAACAAACTGCTCAGCGACGGACTGTTCTATTTCGTATAAGCTTCGCCCTGTAAGGCTGTCGCTGATGGGTTTATCCCGATATGCGAAGCATTGCACTGAAAAATTTAGCCCACGCCCACCTGCTGTGTGGGCCCCACCCAGTCCGTATAAGTTACGTTAAGAGCGGGAAATCGGCTCCCATTTTTTCTTCAGCAAGCTAATAGCACTGTCAAAAGAACGAAGAAGGAAAGTTGTAGATGAACAACCTTTGTTAAGAATGCTTGACCCGGCACGTCGACCTCCGGTCGTCCGGTGAGCTCTCCTCCCCGAGGAGAAGCTGACGAGCAGTCTTGTTTCAAGGTAAGCACCGAGGAATATTTCTCAGTGACAGGTCGCTACACGCTGGACAACGCTATCTTGTAATTTTCCTCTTATCGCCGACCCTCGGAGTGAATCGGATGGTTCCTCCGGGACAGGCGGCGCTCAGCTGCAGCCCCCCGCTGCTCATTCCCTTCTAGAGAGTGTAGTGTCGGTGGAGGGGGACTGAGCGAATGCTCACCTCATCTCGCCTCGTTTCGCATCGGCGATCACACCGCTCCCGGCCGACGGCGCCCTCTGGGGTTGCCCAGCATAACCCAGGAGGCGGCTGACATGAAGGGACCCTTTTTAGGTCCCACGCTTTTTCCCGCCAGTTCGGATGATCCGGCGGGAAGGTTGTTTTTACTAGGTTCCATTCCGGCTCACCGTCTTGATCCATCTGGCCTCGTTTTCCCAACAGGATGTCCTATGGGCGAGGCCACAGCCGGTTTTCCTGGTAGATTGGGGGGGCCAGTCTCCACAGTCCGCACCCATCTCCAGAGCAGGGGTTCACCGAGCGGAAAGTCCTTTAGTGCCCCCTGGAGCCGAGCCTGACGGAGGCTTCATTAGAGCAAGATGTCCAGGTGGACCAGCGTCCCGTGCCTCCGGTTAGCGTAACCCAGACGGTGACACCGCTCTCCAACTGAGCTCACCAGCATGCGTTCCAGACGGCTGCAGCGAACAACACGTTACGCTGTTGGCGTACACGTTCAGAGGCAGGAAGAGACGGTGGGCCCTCTGACCTTTGGCTCGCTCCGCTCTCGTAGCGGCTGTTCGCTAACGATGCTATCGGCCCCTGCAGTACGCTCCGTCCGCAGGGCAGCTGATGTCATCCCCAACCGGTGCGCCTCTTTTGCTGTCTGCCGCCCCGTATCGCAGACGGAGAATGAGGTCCCAGAGGTTCTCCTGGCTCATCACTCCACCTTCTTCTAAGGAGAGCTACAGAAGCTTCTGTTGGAGGGCCTTTTCATCAGCAAGAGATCATTTCAAGATGCTCCACGGCTGCACAATGCCTCCCCAGCTCTGCTACGCCAGCCCCTCCCGTCAGACGTTCCCGGCATCCGGAAGTTCAATTTTTCCCGGACTTCGCCAACAGGGGGCCCTCTAGGACAAAAAACAGAGCTCAAGGGAAGATAACCAGGTGTCGGTTTGCTGGAGGTGTGTTGATGACACAAGATGTGGAATAACATCATTTTATGATGAAGTGTCTTTTAGCCAGGCTGTCAGCACGGATGATCTGACAAGCGGCCCCATCACACACACTCATCACGAATGAGCCTTTTAAGGTTGTTTCATTCACTGGGGCGGTGCCAACACGTGCTCGCGCAGCCTTCACCTATAAGGCGCTGCGTTATGAAAGCGCGCACGCAGCTCTCAGCACCCGCCGTTCACGTCAACGTTAACGTGAGACCGCGGTACGAGCCCAGTAACGTATCTCGCTCTCGGTAGGAGCGACACGCGTTTTCATCGCAGTGGTGTCAAACGCGCGCTCCCGCGGCGTCAACAGTTTCACAAGCCTCACAGAAGCTCCGCTCCATCATCCTCAAAGAAGGTTTTCTGAATTAATACTGCAGCTCGTGGAATCACTCAAAAGCTCACGTAATTCGCAGCCAAGAATGAACGTGTTTCTGCAGACTGAGCCCAGTGGTAACCTCGCCCCACCGATGCCGCGCGCCGCTTCCTGACCGCACCAGCATCAAACGCACGCTCCCGCGGCAATCCTGGCTTAAGGCGTCGCATGAATGAGGGCGCGCACACACGACTCTTCAGGGCACGTCGGCTCATACGTGCACCCGCTCCCCGAGCGTTTACACGGAGCAGCTGCACACAAAGTGAGCAAAACACATGAGCTGCGTCCCGCAGCATCAGCAAACGCACAAACGATTTGCATGCTCGGGGGCGCGCACTTTTTCTTTCTCCTTTAGCGCGCACCAGCTCACATCAGCATGCATGTGAGTTTCACAGCATAAACGCGTGCCCGCTTTGTAACTTTATAAACGAGTGGCAAAGAGCGCGCGCTCCAGACGGATAGGCGAACCGTTTTCATCTGGGGGTTCACGCTGCAGTACAGCTCAAACCTGGTGTGGATGAACTCTAATGACGTTTTCTGTCATTTCTAGAACAGATCTCGTCCCCTCTCGCAGAAGCTCAGGAAATTCTGATTTAAATGTAATTTTCCAGAGTCTCAGAAGGAGAGGAAAACACAGGGTTCCTCTCTCGTCACTCCCTGGTCCCAACAAACCGGAAAGATGAGATTTATTCTAGATTTGTCTATTTTGAACTGTGAGAAACACTCCATTAATGCGCCCAAGCCGCTCTGCAGCCGCCGCACAGAGCATGGAGGAGAATTCTGCTTTATCTGGACACCTGCTGCTGCTGAGCAGTTTGTACAGACAGGTGGCAGCAGTGCAACTCACGTGAACCGGTTGAGTGATATCAGCTGTTTCCGTCAGCAGACCTACATCACACATGTCAGATTTCACAGAGGCACACACATTTAACGAGCTGTGGGGGCATTGTGGTTCTCTACACAGCAGTTCATTTAAATGTTTTTGGAGTGTCGCACGGGTTTTTTTTAATGTGATTCAACACTTTGCCTTGAGCTGCAGAATCATCAGGGTTTTGATTCACACAGACAGCAAGTGACTGTTGCATACATAACTGGCAGGAGATGTATGCGCTCAACCCATGTGCCACATTGTGAGACAGATGCTGTGTGGGGCACACCCAATCTGCTCTCCATTGGAGTAGGGTACATCTCATGTATTCTGAACAGGGGGCGGATGTGATGTCCAAAGACGGTCCTTTGCGGCACGGGGACCTGGGACCTTCCACCCAGAGCTATGGCTCAAATGCGGCAAAAATCCTGTGAGCGCCTGTGGACGTGTAGCAACACGAGAGAACGCTCAATGTCAACTATAATTATCATGGAGCCACGGGACGATCCACCGCTGGGGTGGACGTGTCTGCTCACAGCCTGTGGTTGTAATGCTTTTTCACCTCCCTCTCTCCCTCTTGATATCACGGTTTTCTGAACCGAGCTCAGGAGGAGGGACTGACAGCTCCTCTGTCCCAAGTGCGTGAACGCATCATGGTTCCCAGGCCTACGACACTTGTTATCGGGGCGCTCATGGAACCTGCCGTGGAGGGAGGACGCTCTCCTCCAGGCGGGAGGAGCGACCAGGAGTTAATCAGAATAGGCCAGCACCTGTGGTCTGGCTGCTGTGCAGATCTTTTTGAGAGGATGGATCTCTCTCAAGATGTAGTGCGTACGATTCAGGATTCACGTGCTGCAACCACCACAGCGCTGTTAACATCGTCAGTTTTTCAGCGCTGCTGTGCAGAGAAAGGTGTAGAGGCCATTTCATGTTCACTAGGTCGTGTGCCGTCCTCTCTGCAGCAGCTGATGGACAGAGATCTGGTGTTCAGCTCGTGTAAAACGTTCACTGCGGCCATCTCTTCCTGTCACGAAATTTTCGAGACAGAACAGCTTTAATCATCTGCTGATGAAACATTTTGTAAAAGGTGTACAAAGAAGGCGTAGTGGCCACTTCATGTCCACTGGACGACATGCTGTCCTTTTCTGCAGCAGTCGGACAGAAATCTGGTGTCCAGCATGATAATCGTATGCTGCAGCCATGTTTTCTTTTTGTCTCAAAGTTGTCGGAGACAGAACAACCTTTAATCATCCTCTGACGGAGCATTTTGACTCAGATTGAAATAGCAGCTGTGGGCCTGTTTGTGACACGAGAAAACGCTCAGTATCAATTATGGCTTTCTCTGAGCCCACGAGACGAACCACCACTGGGGGTGGATGCATTTGCTCACAGCCCATGGCCCAAAATGCTTCTGTACGCGTTTTCCTCCACCTCTTCTGATTTTACGGTTCCTGAACCGAGTTCAGGAGGAGGGATTGACAGCTCTCCTGGTGGCCCCCGAACGCGTGAGCGCACCATGGTTCCCAGTCCTGCAACGCCTGCTGTCGGGGCGCCCATGGAAACTGCCGTGGAGGGAGGACGCTCTCCTCCAGGCAGGAGGAGCGATCAGGAGTTACCCAGAAATAGGCCAGCACCTGTGGTCTGGCCGCTGAACGGATCCGCTTAGAGAGGATGGGTCTCCCACAGGATGTAGTGCGCACAATTCAGGTTTCACGTGCTGCATCTACCACAGCGCTGTACACATCAAAGTGGACAGCTTTTCAGCGCTGGTGTACAGAGAAGGGTGTAGAGGCCACCTCATGTCCATTAGGTGACATGCTGTCCTTTCTGCAGCAGCTGATGGACAGAAATTTGGCGTCCAGCACGTTTAATACGTACACTGCAGCCATCTCTTCCTGCCACGAAGGGTTCGGAGACAGAAAAGGTTTTAATCATCCGCTGATGAAGCGTTTTCTAAAAGGTGTACAGAGACGCAGGCCTGTTTCACACCCACTTGTTCCACAATGGGATTTAACACTGGTCCTGCAGGTCCTGATCAAAGCTCCATTTGAGCCTCTGGATCCGGTTCCAATTAAATTCTTGTCTCTTTAAACAGCCCTGCTGCTGGCTTTAACATCCGCTAAGAGTGAGTGATTTATCTGCCCTCTCTGTCGCTCCGTCATGTCTCAGAATTCAGGCTGACAGCAGCTCAGCTGATTTAAGACCAAACCCAGCTTTTATGCCTAAAAACATCACAAGCTCTTTTAAATCAAGAGCAATATCGTTCACCCCCCCCCCCCCCCCAGATCAGAAGAAGTAGCGTCTTATCATCTCCTCTGTCCGGTGTGGGCGTTGACGTGTTACATAGCGCACACAGCTGTAATGCGTCAACATTTGTTTGTGCATTATAGAGATGCATCTGCAGGTCGCCCGTTATCCACCCAGCGCTTGTCACACTGGCTGTGTGAGGCCATTTCTGAAGCCTACAGAGCATCAGATTTAGAGCCTCCTGTCAACCTCAGAGCACACTCGACCAGGGGTATCGCATCTTCGACTGCCTTGCATAATGGTATGACAATGCAGGACATTTTGCACTGCGACCGCATGGTCAACACCCTGCTCATTCATTCACTTTTATCTATGCGATGTGACGGCTCGTTCCATGATATATTCTGTCCTTAGTGTTTACAGAATGAATATTGTTGTTTCATGGAACTCCGTTTAACTCACATCTGTCTGCATGCATTACAGTGTGAGATGTTGTTATCAATCACAAATTGTGATTGTTATTTTGGTTCTATTGTCATTAATCAGTCCATGACTATTGTTACCAATCAGTTCATTTGATTAATAATCAGCTCTCCTGTTATTATTAATCTGTTCATACTGTTCATCCGTAAACCGGTTGGTTCATGACTCTTTTCAGCATTGTTCCCTCCCCGTTTAATTTTCCCGGGACACATAATTACGCAATGCGTAATTACGCACATGGGGAGCTGAGTGACAAGACGTTTTGTGGGCAAGCTTCTGCTTCATACGGTGTTCGAATGGACCCAGTGAGGCGAGGACAACATCCGCTTCGCCCTTAACCCATCAGCGACAGCCTTAAAGGGCGAAGCCTATACGAAATAGAACGTTGGTTACGTACTGTAACCCCAGATTCTATGAGTATAAGCGTAGCCCTTTAAGCGTCGGGCCTCACTGGCTCCTAAATGGCTGAAGAAAAAGCTATTTTGGGAGCCGATTTCCTGCTCTTAACGTAATTTATACGGATCGGGTGGGGCACACACAGCAGGTGGGTGTGGACTAAATTTTTCAGTGCAATGCTTCGCATATCGGGATAAACCCATCAGCGACAGCCTTAAAGGGCTACGCTTATACTCAGAGAATCTGGGGTTACAGTACGTAACCAACGTTTTGTATGTGACACCAATGTATTAAATTCCTCTTCTTCATCTCTGATCTGGCCTTTTCTTTTGTTTTTTTGCCAAGAGGCAGTGATCTCTTCCTCCTCCGTTGATGCAATGACTGAAATGGTGAGAAATGGAGGAATTTGTCACGAGCGAATTAAACTCAGGTCCAGCGTGGCTGCGGGAGGGTCTGGAGATTTCCTGGTGGGCTGGTCTGATGTGTGGGCTGTAAAGCCAGCGCTGTTTTTTTTTTTAATTTTTAGATCTTTTTATTAACAACATATAAACACAGAACACTGCACACAGAACACTGCTGCGTGGGGCTGCCAGCGCTCGCTTTTTTCTTTTTTCTGACCTGTCAATCAATCCAGTATGCTTGTCAGCAAATGACCAATTGGCGACCTCAATTTGTCCCGAAGGTAAACGCCCCTTGTCTGTGAAGCTGCTCTACAGCTTGAACCCTCTGCGTACAGTACACGCGTACGTACGCGTGAACGGACATGCGCGGCAGTATACTGGAGCCTTAAGCGTCTTTCATGGCGCTGCGGAGCCATTTTGTTCACGGGCAGTGCATTGTCAATGCTGACTGACTGAATAAAGTTTGAAAAAAAAACATGCAGCGCGAGTTGAACAGAGCGCGGGGGGAGGTGGAAGCAGAGTAGAGGCAGTTTTCAAAGGAAAATAAGTAAATTTTACAAATGACTGACGCAGCGAAAACTGTTCGACCAAAGTCCTCCAAAGTGTGGGAGCACTTGACAAAGATAAAAACTGCGCAACATGCAGCTTTGAAAAGTGACGACACGACACGAGAGAACCACGGAGATGAAACGTAAACATGTCGGAGTCACGAGGAGGAAGAAGGAGCATCAGCTGACACAACTCGTCATGTGTTGCAGGTGAGTCTACAATATTCTACTTTTTTTCTGTTTCCAAGTGAGAAAACGTAACGTCAGTCTGTCTGTAGCTGAAGCTGCTGCTTGTTTGTTATCTGATTAATGACAGTGATAGAGAACGTGTGTTACATTTATTTAATTTAATAGGTACAAGCAGTGGGGAGTGGTGGCACAGAGGTTAGAAGATGGGCCTGTGATCGAAAAGTCACAGGTTCAACTCTCGGTACAATCAACATCAAAATCAAAAAAATGTGGGTGGAAAAGATGAAACACCCACACCCGCCTCCACCCTCATTCGCCCCACTCTGGGCCCGAGCAAGGCCCTTAACCCTCATCTGCTCCCTAAACAGGTCTCTCTTCAAAATGAGTTCTCGTGGCTCAATGAGACTACCTGTATAAATAAAGGGTAAATGAAAAAGAAAAAAAAAAAAGCTGTTGCTTGTTTGTTAGTTGATTAATGACTGTGATAGAGAACGTGTGTTACTTTTTATTTCAATTTAAATGGTACAAGCAGTGTTTAAATGTGATTTATAAATAAATCTAACACAAAGATAATAATTCAACTTCAACTTTTAATTTGCTAACAAAGTCTGAAGACACTGCACTGTATGGCAGGATGAATTGCATTTAAACAGGAATTAAAGTAATTTATTACATCTACTCAAATGTGTGTAATAAAGTATTTTATGTGTGTGTGTGTTTAATTGCTCTTTTAGCTACTTCTGCCTGAACCTAACGCTGTAAGTGAAACAAGGCATTTCTTGAGTTGCTGTAAATTATGCTATAATACATAAATACTCTTTCTCATTCCAGAAAACAACAACAAACAATGACAGCCTTCATGATGGAAAGACATCATGGACACCACAGCAGCAGCTGTCTTCACTGAAAGCATCCAGAACATGATCGTCACAGACACGAGGCCTCTGTCAATGGTTGAAGACGAAGGCTTCACTACAATGATCCACACTTTTAATCCAGGTTATACTCTTCCCTCAAGGACACATTTTACAAAGTAGCTACATATTGTGCAGGTATAAAGCATACATTTCAGTCCAACATTTTTCAGTCAGGTCATCAGGACAGTTTCTTTTTTTTGTGCTGAAACGTTTCGCCTTTGGTCCGGAAGGCTTCATCAGTCAAGGAAACACACAACAAAACTGATTCTTCCCCCAATAGCTTACTCCAAAGTGGAACAAACCAGTTCTGCTTGTGATAAGATGGTCTCTTTGGTACACCCCTCCTCCATTGCTGGCCCTCTTCCTTGTTGACAGTCTTGTCAAACTGGTTGAAAACAACAAAAATAACATCTTATCACAAGAGTTCCTCAGGGCTCAGTGCTTGGGCCAATACTCTTTACTTTATATATGCTTCCATTAGGTAAAATTATTAAACAGCATGGGATAAATTTTCATTGTTATGCTGATGACACACAATTATATTTGTCCATTCAACCCAATGAATCCAATCAGCTACTTAGACTACAAGCATGTCTAAAAAAGTTAAATCTGGTCCTCTGGACATTCAAAAAAACAAAACAAAGCAAAACAACAAAAAAATGTAGAAACGTTTCGTCTCTCATCCGAGAGACTTCCTCAGTCTGAGGTGCTCAGTCTCTTAAATAGCACCTTCTTAGAGTGGATCAACCAGTTTTGCTGCTGACAACCAAAACCAGCTGATCACATGCTCAAGAAGGACCATCAGCATAACAATGGATCATTAGCACACTGATGGCTGTTTACTATTCACAGAGGGCTGAGTGATACTAGCAATCACAGCATTGTAAGAGGGGGACAATTGAACATGTAGGCCTCCACCCCTGTTTAACGATGGATGATTTCTTTTCACAAAGATTTAAGACCAGTCGTTAGTATGATTAACTCTGTCACGTACAATGTTTCCAAATATCTGGCGTCTGTACTCATCCCTTTAGTTGGCAGCTCAGAACACCACATACAGAACACCATGGACTTTGTGGATAAGGTGAGGGATGTCATCATGGAGACTGATGAAACAATGGTCTCTTTTGATGTCACATCACTCTTTACGTGCATTCCTGTTGATGATGCAGTAGAGGTGGTCAGTTTAAGATTAAAATCAGACACCACTCTGAGCAGCAGGACCACGCTTTCCACAGAACAACTGTGTCAACTCTTGAAACTGTGCCTGCAGTCAACCTACTTCACATATGGGGAGCAATATTATAGGCAGAAACATGGGTGTGCTGTGGGGTCTCCAGTTTCTCCTATTGTTGCCAACCTGTACATGGAGGAGGTAGAAAAGAGAGCCTTGACGTCCTTTTCAGGGACACCACCAAGTCATTGGTTCAGGTATGTTGACGACACCTGGGTTAAAATTAAATCTCAGGAAGTCCAACA
>NC_056499.1:54101069-54133715 GCF_014905685.2 Nematolebias whitei | reverse complement strand
CATGTGATCAGCTGGTTTTGGTTGTCAGCAGCAAAACTGGTTGATCCACTCTGAGAAGGTGCTATTTAAGAGACTGAGCTGAATACAGCACCTCAGACTGAGGAAGTCTCTCGGATGAGAGACGAAACGTTTCTACATTTTTTTGTTGTTTTGCTTTGTTTTGTTTTTTTGAATGTCCAGAGGACCAGATTTAACTTTTTTTTTAGATTTTTCTACCTGGATTATTGAGCATGCATCAGGATACTACAAGCATGTCTTAAAGACATAAAAACCTGGATGACTCTTAATTTTCTCCTGTTGAACACAGACAAAACTGAGGTTTTGGTTTTTGGACCTGAACACCTTAGGAATGAATTTTTCAGTCATTCTCCCTCCGTAGATGGCATTAATCTGTCCTCCAGCTCTAATGTTAAAAATCTTGGTGTTATTTTTGATCAGGACATGTCTTTTATCCCCCACATTAAAAACATTACTAGAACTGCCTTCTTCCACCTGCGTAATATCACTAAAATTAGAAACATCTGATCTAAAAATGATGCAGAAAAACTGGTCCATGCATTTGTCACGTCTAGACTGGACTATTGCAATGGTTTATTATCTGGATGCCCAAATACTTCTTTAAAACGTCTTCAGTTGATTCAAAATGCTGCTGCCAGAGTCTTAACCGGAGTTAGTAGGAGAGATCATATCTCTCCAGTTTTAGTTTCTCTCCATTGGCTCCCTGTCAAATCCAGAATAGAATTCAAAATCTTACTTCTAACCTACAAAGCTGTCAGCAACCTGGCTCCATCTTATATTACAGATCTTATTGTTCCATATTTTCCTAACAGAGCACTTCGCTCTCAGACTGCAGGTTTACTTGTGGTTCCTAGAATTTACAAAAACAGAATGGGAGGCAGATCTTTCAGTTATCAGGCTCCTCTCTTGTGGAACCAACTTCCAATTTCTGTCCGTGAGGCTGACACATTATCCAGTTTTAAAACTAGGCTTAAGACTTTCCTTTTTGATAAATCCTATAGCACGGGTCGGCTTGGGTTTCCTGAGCTGTCCCTTAGTTATGCTGCTATAGGCTTAGACTGCTGGAGGACAAACTGACATGCCGTCTGCGCAGGGCCAGATTAACACTTTGCTGTACACTGGGCAACAATCTTCAAGGGCCCCATCATCACGACCCCAGAATCACCATAATCTGTCAAAATACAGAATTACCATAATATACAGTAAATATACTTAAAATTCTAACTATCAATTAGGGATGCAATAACGAATTGATAAAATCGATAAAAATTTATGATTAAAAGCGTTGGCAACGAATTTCATTATTGATTCGTTGTGTCGCGCGATTATGCGTCTTTCACGGCGTTGCGGAGCCGTTTTGTTCACGGGCAGTTCATTGTCAATGCTGACTGACTGAATAAAGTTTGAAAAAAAAAAAACACTGCAGCGCGAGTTGAACAGAGCGAGGCAGAGCAGAGTCTGTTTTCAAAGGAAATTAAGTAAATTTTACAAATGACCGACGAAGCGAAAACTGTTCAACCCAAGTCCTCCAAAGTGTGGGAGCTCTTCACAAAGATAAAAAATGAAACATACAGCTTTGAAAATTTACAACACAGTAGAACCACGCTGATAAACGTCAACATGTCGGAGTCACGAGGAGGAGGAAGGAGCAGCAGCTGATACAACTCTTCATGTGTTGCAGGTGAGTCTCTACAATATTCACATTGTTCTGTTTCAAGAGAGAAAACGTAACGTCAGTCTGTCTGTAGCTGAAGCTGTTTGTTTGTTTGTTTGCTGATTAATGACGGTGATAAAGAACGTGTGTAACTTTTTATTTAATTTAATTGGAACAAGCAGTGTTTAAATATGATTTATAAATAAATCTAACACAAAGATAATTTAATGATTAAGCTTCAATTTTTAATTTGCTGGCAAAGTCTGAAGACACTGCAGGTATGGCAGGATGAATTGCATTTAAACAGGAATTAAAGTATTTTATTACATCTACTCAAATGTGTGTAATTAAGTATTTTATGTGTGTGTGTGTGTTTAATTGCTCTTTTAGCTTCTTTTGCCTGAACCTAACACTGTAAGTGAAACAAGGCATTTCTTGAGTTGCTGTAAATTATGATATAATACATATTTACTCTCTAATTCCAGAAAACAACAACAAACAACAACAAACAATGACAGCCTTCATGATGGACAGACATCATGGACACCACAGCAGCAGCTGTCTTCACTGAAATCATCCTTAAATGATCATCACTGACACGAGGCCTCTGTCGATGGTTGAAGACGAAGGCTTCACTACAATAATCCACACTTTTAATCCAGGTTACAATGATCCACACTTTTAATCCAGGTTACAATAATCCACACTTTTAATCCAGGTTACACTCTTCCCTCAAGGACACATTTTACAAAGTAGCTACATACTGTGCAGGTATAAAGATACATTTGTATATATTTTTGTGTACATTTATATTTTTAAGCTATGTGACTAACTTTTATTTTTTATTATTCAATATTTTACTAACAGAATAGTAAAATAGCAACCTGTTTTTTGTGCGAATTGCTATGTCAGTCAAATGTTCAATTTTGGAATAAAGGGGTGGAAATTAAAACGTTTTATTTTTTATTTTTTGCCGATTCATCGATTAATCGAAAAAATAATCGGCCGATGAATCGATTATTGAAATAATCGTTAGTTGCAGCCCTAATATCAATTGTATTTTTATGTATAAAACTCCAAATGCTCATTGACACAAATCATCAAGACTGAATTAAGTTGAAAGTACTTTGAACAGCACATGACACCATATGTGTACTTGTTTAGTAAAGTGTTGGCCACTGGTGTCAGAAGCATTTATAATGTGTGTGTGTGTGTGTGTGTGGGGGGGGGGGGGGACACACACTGATGGGGGGTCTGGTGGTCCTCCCTCAGAACATTTTGAATAAAGTAGATGCCATTTCCTGCATTCTGGTGTATTTTAATGGTTGTTTAACATCTAGTTTTACCTACACAAGTAAACACTTGGAACACCTTGGGATTCCCCTGGAGGAGCTGGTCCAAGTGTCTGGGGAGAGGGAAGTCTGGACCTCCCCACTTAGGCTGATACCCCCCGGATGGATGGAAGTAAACACTTGATTCAGTAACTATTTTAGAGCTAATGGCACAACAAGAAGTAACCTGACCAACAGCTGATTCAATGAATTAAAAATATTATATATTCAAAAGTGATGATTTCAGAGAGAGTTTATCGTCATTCGCACCTCATGTGGTGGAACGAGATTATGTACACGGGGTCCCAAATTTGATGCCCAAATTAAAACTAAATATCTGTAACTTAGTTGACTTGAAATGAAATAAGATTATCAATGAATGTTTGCAACAAATGATTTACTGATTATAACAAAGATTCCTTCAAGAAACCTCCCAGTATAAATCATAAAACCAGAATGACTTCTGCTCATTCTAAATTTGTCAAATGGCCTAAATCTCCTAAAGTGAAGGAGAATCATTTTAAAATAATAAATAAGATATATGCTGTAGTTATGTTTCTGCAAAGAAGATTTAAATTTGATGTTGATTTGTGTGTCTTTTGTAAATCACAAGATGAATCCCTCAAGCAATTTTTTTTTAATGTCAATACAAAGTGTTTGGTCAGACATCAGAAACTGGATTAATCTCAAACTTAACATTCCTTCTTTTGATGCTGATAACATTTTACTTTATGTGATAACTTGAGCTCAGTTTTCTCTGATGCCATTAATATAGTCGGACTTACAGCAAAGTACCACATTCACTGTAGTAACAGGAGTGATAATAATCCTTCCTTCTGTTTGATGAGCGGTTTTAAGTCATACTATTCTTCATTAAGTAGATTAAAAATCTGCAAAACTGCTAAAATCATCTCACAACAGATACAAACTTATTGTTTTAATTAAAACAAGAAGTTTCTCAAGTAAAAAAAATCGAATGAGCTTGTCAGCAGGTAAGGGGCGTTTACCTTCGGGACAAATTGAGGTTGTCGATTGGTCAGTTACTGACACGCCTTCTGAGTTGATTGACAGGTCACGCAGTTGAGGGTCCGATTGGAAAAAAAAAAAAAACAGAGCTGCAGCAGCTGCGCTGGGAGGAGGCGGGGCTGCACAAATGCAGTGGAAGCGCAGCAGTTTCTGTGCAGCGCAGAGCTCCAAGTAAAGCAGGAGATAACCAGATATTTTGCTTGTGCCCTCACTGACCTGGGCCCCTTAGAGATCATGGGCCCCTGGGCAGTTGCCCAGTTGCCCATATGGTTAATTCGGCCTTGAGTCTGCGTCTCAGACACTGTGCTCTAACAGACACTGTGCTCTAACAGACACTGTACTCTAACAGACACTGTGCTCTAAGACACTGTACTCTAACAGACACTGTGCTCTAACAGACATTGTGCGCTAAAAGACACTGTGCTCCAACAGACACCGTGCTCTAACAGACACTGTGCGCTAACATACACTGTGCTCTAACAGACACTGTGCTCTAACAGACACTGTGCGCTAACAGACACTGTGCGCTAACAGACACTGTGCTCTAACAGACACTGTGCTCTAACATACACTGTGCGCTAACAGACACTGTAAGCTAACAGACACTGTGCGCTAACAGACACTGTGCTCCAACACTGTGCTCTAACATACACTGTGCTCTAACAGACACTGTGCGCTAACAGACACTGTGCTCTAACAGACACTGTGCGCTAACAGACACTGTGCGCTAACAGACACTGTGCTCTAACAGACACTGTGCGCTAACAGACACTGTGCGCTAACAGACACTGTGCGCTAACAGACACTGTGCTCTAACAGACACTGTGCTCTAACAGACACTGTGCGCTAACATACACTGTGCTCTAACAGACACTGTGCTCTAACAGACAGTGCTCTAACAGACACTGTGCGCTAACAGACACTGTGCTCTAACAGACACTGTGCTCTAACAGACACTGTGCTCTAACAGACACTGTGCTCTAACAGACACTCGAGCTGTTTATCATCCATGAACATTAAATAAAGTGTCTTGTTTATTCTGTTGAATAAATGATCTTTTCTGTTGTTGAACGGGACAATGTTTGGAGGAGGATAGCAAGACTCCTTGCAGCACCTCCGTGAGTAAATGTGACCATCCTGTCACTCCGTCCTCACCCCGCTGCCTCCTCCAGAGGCTGCTCCTCTACTGCCCCTAAAGGTTCAGTGTCTGATGTGTTCAGGTTCTGGTGCCGTTGTGTGATGCATTCAGGTTTACTTACCGTGTCTGATGTGTTCAGGATGTGGTTCCTTGAAGTGGAGCTGGTATGGTAGGACAGCCAGACTCCTCCTGGTGGGCTTATCCCTGATTTCATTCACCACATCTCTCAGAGTGTAGATGTTCTTGCCGATCTCCTGGAACACAAATCAACGAGTGAATGTTAAATTGGAGCTTCATTCTGGCAGATCCTGATCTCTGCACACCGGGTACATCCAACTTAACTGAAGTTCAAGAAGCTGATGTGGACGGATTAGATCTTTGTGATCCGTGGAAATACATGATACGAAAACAGTTTTGAAGACGACTTAATAAAGGTCCACCTACACCACACCTGAGTGGACCTGCTCTGTGTTAACATATGACCCTTTAAAAACTCGGTTTCCGGTCCGAGTGGGAGTAGGATCGTGGCCTCGTTCTGTCCGCTCAGCAGCATGAGCCTCCTGCTGGTCACCCCTCCCCTGGCCGAGGTTCAGTTCGTGTGACCCAACTGTGTGACGGACCTGACGCTCACTATCACCTACAGAACACCTGCTTGCGGCTCTCACGTCATGGTCTCACCTGTAGAGGCGCTTTCTTTAAAAACGCTCCAGCGTCCGCGACAACATGCTCAACCAAGCTCTGCGCCATCTTGCTGAGATGACATGCTGCTGGAGCGACCACTCAGAGGAGAGGAATGCGCCCTGTGACGTTTGAGTGACCTTAAAAGCATCATCGGTGTAGGAAATTTTAAATCTCAGCTGTGTGTGGACCAGGAAAATTCCTGAAACTATTATGCAATAGTTTATTTAGCGTTTTATGGGGGATAATTTAATATATTAATGATTTGCTTGTCTTATTAACCAATACTGGCGTCTGATTCTGGGTACAAATAAATTTGAAGGAAATTGAAATTTTATTATTGTGATTAAAAAAAAAGGTATTTAAAATGTTTTAGCGAAAGGTACTGTCAGCTGAAGGTGGTCAGCATTAATTGTCTTTTCTGGACACAGTAGCCATAGACATATATACGTAAATGGACGGTACGTAAACGTGCCGTCTTCTTTTTGTTCATGTGTTTTTCCAGCGTACGTAAACGCATCACATCCCATGAAAGTCACGTGACCGTTTGTTTAGAAGCCGGAGGAAGATGGCGGCACGATGGAGTAGTGAGAATGTTGTGGTGGAGTTTCGGGACGCTCAGGTTAGTTGTTTGTTTCAAACTTTCTACCGGTTCTTTCCTACATAAAGTAGCGGTCCAATATGAGCTTTTCATGAATTTATATGAACGATATCGAAGCAGAATAACTTCATAATGTCTGACGTCAGAGTAAGGCATCTGGTCTATCACATGCAAGAACTCGTTACATACTGAAACTGAAAACAGGATGCAAGGTGAGAGTATTCTGTATAAACTATCTTCTGTTCACACTTCTTACATGTTGGTTCAAGAATTGTTTCGGATGTTTCGGATGTTGTAGTGGTTGGCAACGGTGGCTGAGCTGCAAGGGCGTCAGAAGCATCCGTAATGTGGGGGGGACACGATGATGTACACGCGCGCGTGCATGTGTGCGCACGTAAAAAAAGGTGTTCACTAGTGAACAAAAAAGCAGCATTTCACCTATATTTCCTTTAATTCCACACATTTAAAGCATGTTTCTCACCAAGTTTGTGTAAATTCAGCTGTGGATTTTAGAGACATTTTAACTTTAATACACTTTAATACAGAGCATCAGATCTGCACTATTTGTGTTTATAGAGAAATAAAAAACATCACCACTGGACTTTTTTTACTTGTGTTCAACACTCATCTAAATGATGTTTCTCATGAAGCTTGAGGACAATAAGGTGTGGGGTTTTAAAGACATTTCAACTTTAATGCACCTGAACACACAGCGTCTCTTACACCTGCAGCGTCACAGTTACTGCTAAGCTCAGATGCTACAGACGTAGCTCCTCTCAAGCATCCTCCTAACATGAATATATGTTTATGATCAACCCCCTGGTCAACCACTGCCCGCACTAAGCTGCTAAACTGGCGAGCGAGTAACACAGGTACCTCCACCTGTGCGCGTTTTCTGCCGAGGCAGGAGGCAGGAAGTGACGGTGGAGAGTTGGAGGTAACCAGGAAAACCTGGAGTGGAGTTTTAGTGGTTTGAGTATTATCCTATTAGTCAAGTGGAATGGATTCGTTCACGAAGAAAGAGAAACTGCGCCGCCTGAACTAATGTTTTATAGTAAAAGTGGGGGGTCCAAATGAAAGTTTTTTTATGAGGGGGGGACTTGTCCCCTTCACATATAATGGTTGCGACGCCTATGCTGAGTGGTTAGAGCAGTCGTCCTCCAATGCGAGAGCTGGGGGTTCGAATCCACCAGCAGCCACATGCTGAAGTGTCCCTGGGCAAGACACTGAAGTTCTCGTTACCTCTGGTGTGTGTCCCATCAGTGTTTGAATGTGATCTAAAGCACTGATTAGTCTCTTTAGAATGATTTGTTCAATTAGATTTGTATGAATGGGTAAGTGAGGCACAGATTGTAGTGTAAAGCGCTTTGAGTATCTTGAAATAAGATGGAAAGGTGCTATATAAGTACAGTCCATTCATGAAAACAAATATTGTGTTCTTATGTTTCAGGCCACTGCCATGTCTGTGGATTGCCTGGGCTCCCATGCTGTACTGTCCTGGTAAGTTCCTGCTTATGGTTGTTTAATACTTCAGTCCACCATTTCAGAAAATCCACCACAGTGCTTTGATTTTTGTTCTCATTCATGTGTCTATATTAGACTGGAACAATATCTTGTGAGACTAAAATGTTACAAGTTTTTTTGTGTTGTCTTGTTGCTGTAAAATGTCTTCACCTCTTTAAATTGTGAGTGTGGCAGCATTTCACAAACATGTCGGGCACTAGGACCACACGGCACATTTCTTAAGCTCTCCCATCTGCAGCTATGTGCTGAAAGGAAGAGTCTTGTCACCTTTATGTAAAACAGATTTATTGGGAGGAAAATACAAACCGGATTCCAAAAAAGTTGGGACACTAAATAAATTGTGAATAAAAACTGAATGCAATGATGTGGAGATGGCAAATGTCAATATTTTATTCGTAATAAAACATAGATGATGGATCAAAAGTTTAATCTGAGTAAATGTAACATTTTAAAGGAAAAATATGTTGATTCAAAATTTCACAGTGTCAACAAATCCCAAAAAAGTTGGGACAAGTAGCAATAAGTGGCTGGAAAAAGGAAATTGAGCATATAACGAACAGCTGGAAGACCAATTAACACTAATTAGTTCAACTGACAACATGATTGGGTATAAAAAGAGCTTCTCAGAGTGTCAGTGTCTCTCAGAAGCCAAGATGGTAAGAGGATCACCAATTCCACCATTGTTGCGCAGAAAGATAGTGCAACAATACCAGAATGGTGTTACCCAGTGTAAAATAGCAAAGACTTTTAAGTTATCATCATCAACCGTGCATAACGTCATCAAAAGATTCAGAGAATCTGGAACAATCGCTGTGCGTAAGGGTCAAGGCCGTAAAACTCTACTGGATGCTCGTGATCTCCGGGCCCTTAAACATCACTGCACCTCAAGCAGGAATGCCACTGTCAAGGAAATAACAGAATGGGCTCAGGAATACTTCCAGAAAGCATTGTCAGTGAACACAGTCCACCGTGCCATCCACCGTTGCCAGCTGAAACTCTACAGTGCAAAGAGGAAGCCATTTCTAAGCAAGCTCCACAAGCTCAGACGTTTGCACTGAGCCAGGGGTCATTTAAAATGGAGTGTGGCAAAATGGAAGACTGTTCTGTGGTCAGATGAGTCACGATTTGAAGTTCTTTATGGAACACTGGGACGCCATGTCATCCGGACCAGAGAGGACAAGGATAGCCCAAGTTGTTATCAACGCTCCGTTCAGAAGCCTGCATCACTGATGGTATGGGGCTGCATGAGTGCTTGTGGCATGGGCAGCTTGCATGTCTGGAAAGGCACCATTAATGCAGAGAACTACAGGTCCTTCTCAAAAAATTAGCATATTGTGATAAAGGTAATTATTTTCCATAATGTAATGATAAAAATGAAACTTTCATATATTTCAGATTCATTGCACACCGACTGAAATATTTCAGGTCTTTAATTGTTTTAATACTGATGATTATGGCATACAGCTCATGAAAACCCGAAATGCCTTCCCAAAAAATTAGCATATTTCATCCCACCAATGAAAGACAAGTGTTTTTGGGTGTCATGAAAGGTGCTTTATAAATAAAATGATTATTATTAAAAAACGCCAACCATCAAATAATCATGTTCAGTTATGCACTCAATACTTGGTCAGGAATCCTTTTGCATGAATGACTGCTTCAATGCGGCGTGGCATGGAGGCAATCAGCCTGTGGCACTGCTGAGGTGTTATGGAGGCCCAGGATGCTTCGATAGCGGCCTTAAGCTCATCCAGAGTGTTGGGTCTTGCGTCTCTCAACTTTCTCTTCACAATATCCTACAGGTTCTCTATGGGGTTCAGGTCAGGAGAGTTGGCAGGACAAATGAGGACAATAATACCATGGTCAGTAAACCATTTACCAGTGGTTTTGGCACTGTGAGCAGGTGCCAAGTCGTGCTGAAAAATTAAATCTTCATCTCCATAAAGCTTTTCAGCAGATGGAAGCATGAAGTGCTCCAAAATCTCCTGATAGCTAGCTGCATTGACCCTGCCCTTGATAAAACACAGTGGACCAACACCAGCAGCTGACATGGCACCCCAGACCATCACTGACTGTGGGTGCTTCACACTGGACTTCTGGCATTTTGGCATTTCCTTCTCCCCAGTCTTCCTCCAGACTCTGGCACCTTGATTTCTGAATGACATGCAAAATTTGCTTTCGTCCGAGAAAAGTACTTTGGACCACTGAGCAACAGTCCAGTGCTGCTTCTCTGTAACCTAGGTCAGGCGCTTCTGCCGCTGTTTCTGGTTCAAAAGTGGCTTGACCTGTGGAATGTGGCATCTGTAGCCCATTTCCTGCACACGCCTGTGCACGGTGGCTCTGGATGTTTCTACTCCAGACTCAGTCCACTGCTTCCGCAGGTCCCCCAAGGTCTGGAATCGGCCCTTCTCCACAATCCTCCTCAGGGTCCGGTCACCTCTTCTCGTTGTGCAGCGTTTTCTGCCACACTTTTCCCTTCCCACAGACTTCCCACTGAGGTGCCTTGATACAGCACTCTGGGAACAGCCTATTCGTTCAGCAATTTCTTTCTGTGTCTTACCCTCTTGCTTGAGGGTGTCAATGATGGCCTTCTGGACAGCAGTCAGGTCGGCAGTCTTACCCATGATTGCGGTTTTGAGTAATGAACAAGGCTGGGAGTTTTTAAAAGCCTCAGGAATCTTTTGCAGGTGTTTAGAATTACGTCGTTGATTCAGATGGTTAGGTTAATAGCTTGTTTAGAGAACCTTTTCATGATATGCTAATTTTTTGGGACAGGCATTTTGGGTTTTCATGAGCTGTATGCCATAATCATCAGTATTAAAACAATTAAAGACCTGAAATATTTCAGTTGGTGTGCAATGAATCTGAAATATATGAAAGTTTCATTTTTATCATTACATTATGGAAAATAATGACCTTTATCACAATATGCTAATTTTTTGAGAAGGACCTGTATGTTCAGGTTCTAGAACAACATATGCTCCCATCTAGACGTCATCTCTTTCAGGGAAGACTCTGCATTTTTCAACACGATAATGCCAGACCACATTCTGCAGCAATCACAACATCATGGCTACGTAGGAGAAGGATCCGGGTACTGAAATGGCCAGCCTGCAGTCCAGATCTTTCACCTATAAAGAACATTTGGCGCATCATAAAGCGGAAGGTGCAACAAAGAAGGCCCAAGACGATTGAACAGTTAGAGGCCTGTATTAGACATGAATGGGAGAACATTCCTATTTCTAAACTTGAGAAACTGGTCTCCTCTGTCCCCAGACGTCTGTTGAGTGTTGTAAGAAGAAGGGGGGATGCCACACAGTGGTAAAAATGGCCTTGTACCAACTTTTTTGGGATTTGTTGACGCCATGAAATTTGGAAACAACAGATTTTTCCCTTAAAATGAAACATTCTCTCAGTTTAAACTTTTGATCTGTGATTTGTGTTCTATTCTGAATAAAATATTAGATGTTGGCACCTCCACATCATTGCAATCATTTTTATTCACAATTTGTTTAGTGTCCCAACTTTTTTGGAATCCGGTTTGTACTCAATCAATCAAACAAAAATGAACCCGACTAAATATTTGATCCCCCATGCTACCTGTTGAATCATCTTTGTTGTCCTCAGTTTGAGCAGCCAATGTCCTAAAAGTAATAATAAAACAAAAGTTTTATTATCATTAGTCTGAAAAGTCTGTCAGAGCCCCTCACAACTACAAATGTCTGCTGGTAGTTTGATCCGTATTGTTTTCTCCCTTAATTTAAATTTTTAGGTAAAAAGATTGTAGCTGTTTGAATTTTCAGAGGGTTTTTGATTATCAGTGGCCAAATGTTTTTTATTGGAAATCAGTTTAAAAAAAAAGAAAGATTTTAAAGAAAGACTTAAAACTTTGTTTTGACAGAAAAATAAAACATTGACAAAATAATTTGGAAAAACATTTACATACTTTTTCAAGAGAATAACTAGAAGATTTACATGGGGGGGGACTGAAAACTTTTTTTTTCATGTTCTCCTCTTGACAGTTGTTTTTATAAAAGATTTTGTTGTAAACACTGAAATATCAAAAGCAAGACTTCAAATATCAGCTGCTGTCTCTCTGTGTTGTTGATGATGATGATGTCATCCTCCAGCCGTCACTTCCTGTACATGGTGAATCTGGAGGCGCCGTCCGAAGCGCCGCGTAAAATCGGACATCACAGTAAGTGGGACTTGGGATCGGTCCAGTGGAACCCCCACAGATCAGAGTCTCATGTTTTCGCTGCCTCGGTGAGTTCTGCTCCTCAAAATGATGAAATGTTTTTTCAATTAGATTCTGTCAGTTTTCCTTTTAATAACTGAAGAAACTGTGACTGATGGGGAGCAAGGCCTCCGCTTCACTCTGAGAAGCTGCTGCAGCATGACGGTGCTCATGTCACTATGAAGATATCTTAGTCTCAAACGAAGCCACACATCATTTTTATGTTCAACAAGATCCACACATTCATTCAGTCACAGATGTGTGAAGCTAAATATATTTTCCTTGTAGATTTTTTTTTCGCACAAGAGTATCCCACCCATTATGGGATGTTAATTTCAGCTGTACTGGCCAGAAAATGAACGTTTTCTTCTTGTAGAAAAACTACCAGAAAAATCTAGTTTCCTGTATTTTTGGTGTGGACTGTACATTTACTTACGCACGCACGCACGCACGCACGCACGCACGCACGCACGCACGCACGCACACACACACACACACACACACACACACACACACACCTCATCTTCCCCCTTGTCAGGGGTTGCCACAGCGAGTTAGAATTTACATCTGAAATAAACTGCTCATAATTGTTAGGTTTTTCTTCCTCTGCAGCAAATAACAGAAATTATATTTTCAGTAGCTTATTCCTCAACAAATCTTTATTTTTTAGTCTGAACTGCTGAAATAACCATCCAAGGATGGGCAAGTTACTCTTCTTGTAGAGAAAACTACAAGGAAAATGTATAGATTTTTCCTGGTAGGTTTTCCACATGAAGGATACCCTTCTCATTTTAAGTTATTTCTACAAAATTTACATTTTTGGAACCCAGTAATGCCAGTATAATCTTATGCGTTTTAATAAATGGGTTCTGAACTACTAGGCCAAGTTAGCAGATTTACTGAATTTTTGGGAAAAGACACATTTCTAAGGCTCAGGCGCCTCATGTACAAAAACTTGTGTGGATTTCCTACTGACACATGGCATATGCTCAAATAAATCCAGATGTATGAAACGGTGCACACACATGAATCCAAACACACTTCCTTAGTAGATCCCAGTCAACGTGGAACTGAGCAGCCATGAGGGAATACCTGACTCCTCCCTGGACATGCCTCCATTTAAATATGTAAATAGTTTTAAATGTGCCCTGCACCTGAGGAATCTCCTGAGAATCAAAAAGGTGGAGGCTCGTGAAAACGTTCTTGAATGTTCCCGCTCTGTGCGTGCTTGTAGTCTGTTCCAGACATGCTGTTCATCAGAATGAATGGACGGTGTTGAACCAGGCCACCTCTCCACTGTGTTGGTTAGCTGCTTCTGTGCGTCTCATATAATTTGTACATGGACTGAATGAAAATGTTTCCTGTTAGCAGAAACGTCTTCATCCTGTGATGGAGCTTTTATAACAATGTGTGTGCCGTTTATAGCTCCGATTACATCAGGAAAACCAGCTGATGCTATAATTCTTTAATGCTGGTCTGTTCAGCTGCATTGTGGGTAATTTGATGTACCTGGTTGATGCATGGATCATTCCATCCTACACAGCTGGCATGGCTTGACTCAGGGAGGACTGGCTCAGTCCTGATCGGTCTGCCAGCTCCCTCTGGAATGACCTTGTTGCTATAGGAACCCCAGTGTGGTCAGCAGCTGCATGTGCACGGGCAGCGCACGGCTCCTCGCTGTGTCGCGCTCCAAGACCGGCCGCAGCTCCAAGCACAGTTCCAGAAGGACTGACCTTGAAGACTAAAACTCAGTCGTCCTCGTGGTCCAGAGAATCCTGTCGGTCTCTAAAGACTCGCTCTCTGTGTGTTCACCAGTTGTTATTTCTTCTGATAAAACTAAAGCCGTTGTTGTTAAAGATGTTTCCTGCTCCACTTTGTGCAGCTTTTATATCCACTCATCTAGTTTCATACAGGTGGATGTATGAACTGTTTAACAGTTTCTCAGTATCACCTCGAAGTGTCTCCAATGGACCAGTAACCATAGAAACGTGCGTACGCCAGCCATGAAGCTGGCCTGGGGCTGCACACATTTCCACGCTCATTTCATTCATCATACATGGAGTTGTGCGTGGAAAAGGACGTACTCTGTTTCTGTGCATACGCACACTTTGTACATGAGACCCCAGATGTCCCACCTTTTCGCCAGCCTTGAACGCAGCATTGTCGTTGTAACTCTGGAGTGGTAAAGACGCGTCACATTCACAAACAAGCTGATCCGTGCGCTCGTGTTGACTGAGCTGTCTGCAGCAGGTGAGTTGTGCACGTGCATTTGTATGCTCTGAATCTTCCTGCTTGTGCAGCCTGAAACGTGTACGTCTGAAGAACTGTTCATGCGTTTGTGGATTTTGTATGCTTTGTGACTTCTTCTGAAATGGACCTGTCTTCATATCAGAAGCTGCTGTTTCATCTGACGTGGCCGGTGTTTGTTCAGATGAGCCTCATGCATGTGTGTTTTCAGGTCAACCAGCGAGTGGATCTGTACTGGTGGAGGGAAGGTTGTGGGGAGGCCCACGCCTCCCTGCAGGGACACACTCGGGTCATCAGGTAACGGCAAACAGCAAGTGAACGCACGAGGCTGCAGGCGGGTGCAGTCTGGACTCACTGTGCTGTGTTGGTGTCCTCAGTGATTTGGACTGGTCCTGGTTTGATCCGGAGCTCCTGGTCACCAGTTCTGTGGACACTTACATCTACATCTGGGACACCAGGTCAGAGAAGACTCACACAAGACCGACAACAATCTGAGAACAAACACTGGAGAAACTTCCATCAGCTCCTGGTGTTTACATAAGATCAGCTGTTTTCAGAACCGTCTCATGGTTCTGTCGACAGCTGATCGGGTCACATAAAGAGTTCTGTCAGCATCTGATTGGTCTTGAGGATGAAATGTGTTTAACTTTGTTCCACTCTAATGTCTCTAATGTTTTTTTTTTTATTCCACAGAGACACTCGGAAACCCACAGTGGCGCTTTCTGCTGTGGGTGAGTGTTGAAAACAGACATTTGCAGGGTTCATGTCAGACTTTGGGTTGCTTGTATTCAAGGAAAGTTCTGGAGTGGAGTTCATGAGCTCCTTCATTCCTTCCTTTACATCTTAACATGTCCAACAAAAAACATATCTGTTCCAGGTTTTTAATGTTTGTCCTAAAAGTCCGCACCCCCGTGATCATTTCTTATTTCAGTTTGTTTGCACCAAATGACTGGAGAGAGCTAAAAAAAGATTAAAACTCTGTGCCCCATTATCACCTTCAGTAATTCTATACAGTCGCTAGATTCTGATCAGTGCACCTGCATTTAATTGAACTTGGCGATCCAATTGTTTTATGTCCAGAAAATTTTGTGATGCATTCTTGTGTGTAACGAGTCAGAGTGTAATCTGTTTTAATCAGAGTCAGAGATTCTTTATTGTCATTCACACCTCATGTGGTACATGTGGTGGAGCGAAATTATGTACACAGAGTCCCAGTTACATCCAACAATAAAATGTAAAAGAAAAACCGTAATAAGATCTAAGATATGAACTAAGAAAAACATCAACTAAAAACACTAAGCACTAATAGCATAAATACATTATGTCGAACATCAGCACAAACATGAGTCTATGTGAGCAGATGAGCATGCATGAATACATCATCATGAAACAGATCAGCAGCAACATGAAACAGATCAGCAGCAACATGAAACAGATCAGCAGCAACATGATGTAATTTTTCACAGTGATTATTCTGGTTAGAGATTCATGAGTCTAACAGCCTCAGGGTAGAAGCTGTTCCTCATTCTAGTGGTTCTACACTTAATGCTCCTCAACCTCCTTCCTGAGGGGAGTGGGGTCAAAAGTGTGTATGTTGGGTGAGTGGGGTCCTTCATGATGCAGGTGGCCCTGTGTTTCGTGATACAAGAGTTTACACATTGGGTGTTTGGATTGTTGTTTTATCGTTCCTGCTTCTTAGCCAGGTTGTCATGGTAACTAAGCTGGTTAAATAAAGGCTGAATAAATACATGATGTGGCTAGTTAAACACAGGCTACTCGGTGAAATCAATACATTTCATTTATGCTGTCATTTAGTGTCAGAAGCTGCCTGAGGCTGTTTGCTCACATTTTAACGCGGTCAGTCCCTCATTTTCTGCTCGTTTATTGCTGCATGACGCGATGACCAGTTATGATTCCTAACTGAACTGACTGTCTGATACCCTCCTCCGTGCACTCTCAGCTCATTAGGACAATAAGTTGTTTTATCACATTTTCCCTGCAGTTTCCAACTTTCCAAAATATACATGTTCAATAATCCAGGAAGATGAATCTAACAAGATTCAGGTCCTCTGGACGGATACTTGGTTGTTGAAACGTTTCGTCTTTTATCCAAAAGATAAAAGAATTTGGATAAAAGACAAAATGTTTCAACAAAGAAGAACCCGTCCTGAGGACCTGACTCAACCTTGTTAGTTTAACAAATATTGTGTTGTGACCGGAGGGACATCATTTCAGAAGTTAATCACATATGTTGGTGGCACAGATCAGGTTTATTTTAGTCAAAAATGTTGTAAACTTTTTGGTTTCAAATCAATCCCATATTAAACGACTTTGTTTTATTTTTGGCTACAGACTTCCACAGTTGTCTAGTGAGAGGGCATTGCCCACGCTCAATCTCAAGCACACTGTTAGAAATCTCGGGGTGGTTTTTGACTCGGATTTTAAGTTTGACAAACAGATCAGTTCAGTTCTGCAGAAAAGTTTTTTCCAACTGCGGCAGGTAGCTAAGCTCAAGCCAGTGTTATCCAGACCCAACCTTGAAACATTAGTCCATGCCTTCATCACAACCCGCCTGGACTATTGTAACTCACTTTATGCTGGGGTCAGTCAGGCGTCCATTTCACGTCTCCAGCTCGTCCAAAATGCAGCTGCTCGGCTTTTAACTGGTACACGTAGGTCTGAGCACATCACACCTGTTCTGTCCTCCCTTCACTGGCTTCCTGTGCGATCCAGAATCGACTTCAAGATTCTCCTCCTGACATATAAGTGCCTAAATGGCCTCGCACCCCTCTACCTCTCCGAGCTCCTGGAACCATATGTTCCGTCTCGGGCCCTGAGATCATCGGACCAGCTTCTTTTGGTCGTTCCAAAATCACGCCTGAAGCTCCGAGGGGATCGAGCTTTTTCAGTCAGAGGTCCCAACCTGTGGAACAACCTGCCCCTCAACATCAGGCAGGCCTCCTCCCTCCTGATGTTCAAATCCCTCCTTAAAACGCACCTGTTTGCTCTGGCGTTTAATACTGTGTGAGTTAGTTTATTTTGTTCTGTGTACCTCATTTTAAATTCTGTTGTTTTATGATTGACATTTATTTTTACTGCTTGTTTTTCCTTAGTGTGATCATTAGTGTGTGTTATTGCTCCAGTAATTTTAATTCTGTATGATGTTTTTGTTTTGCTGCCTATGTTTTGCTACATTTCTGTTAAGCACTTTGATAACAGTTTATCTGTTTTAAATTGTGCTCTACAAATAAAGATGACTTGACTTGACTTGACGCTGCACATTCTCCCCCCCACAAAATGCCTTCGTATATATATTTTACCAACCATTGGTTGTTGAACTACAGCTGGATAATCAAAACCAGTTTAGCCAACTCTAACTTGAAAACCTTCTCACTGGTCTCACAGGATCACCTTTGTTAGGTTATTTGAAAAATGATTTTTAGTTTAAAATGAAAATCAGTTCAGACTTGAGTCATCACATCTGTTTGTGTGACGGTGTTGCAGCCGGAGCATCTCAGGTGAAGTGGAACAAGAAGAACCGACACCTGCTGGCATCCAGCCATGATGGAGACATTCGGGTCTGGGACAAAAGAGTGAGTGACAGAACAAATCAAAACTCTTATTATTGTCATGTTCAGGATGTATTGCACTCACATGGTTACTCTGATAAATACATCTTATCTGCTCATCTGTTCTGAGACCTGGACCTGTTTCCAGACCTGGTTTCTGAGAGAAAAACATCCGAAACTGTCTTTTCCGTCTGACTCCCAGACTTTAGCAGCTCTCTAGCCCCATTAGAGAAACAGGTTATCACTAATCTGGGAGTGAAAATGGACCCGTCCATGAAACTAAACAGTTACTTCAACATGATTGTTAATCCTGTTTTGTTTAGTTTTTTCAGTTGAAGTGACTGTCTAACTTGAAGCCCATACTGTCCAAAAGTACCCTTGACATAATAATACATGCTTTTATAACATCCAGGCTTGATTGCTGCAATACTCTTCTTTTTAGAATCAGTCAGACATCTATTGCACGTTTACAACTGGTTCAAAATACTGCAGCCCGATAATATGATATGTCTGCTTAGAGGTTGTAAAAATGTCCATTTATTGTCTGTGTAACAACTTTAGAAAATATGCTTTTATTTTGAAATATGTTTGAAATTTCACCAAATCTTGATTAACACTGAATAACCCTCATTTTGGTTATGTTTTAAGAGTTTTCTACAATGTATTATGTTAAAAACTGAAATCTGTACTGTCACTTTAAGAGCGCTTTGTTATGACGTCAGTACTGTGCGTCTGCAGTGTTGCCAGGTGTACGATAATTATCGTATTTGTACGACAATTTTGCCCTCTGTACGATCAATAATCCCAAAAAAGGCCAAATATACGATAATTTGACCATTCCGTGAATGTGTGGTGGTAATTGGTTGTCATCAGCATAGATATAAACACTAGATCCCGCATTGGCTGCTGCAGTGCAGGAATTTCTGACGCCATCTTGGAGCGGTCGTCCTTATTTGGTTAAAGCAAAAGATGTTTCAGCACTTCACAGCTTATTTCTGTTCTAATTGACTGATTGTTGACGTCAGGTCTCGGGGGTATAACTTTTCACAAGTAAGATGAACACATTATTGTTAGTATTTTGTGAATTGAATATTACTGTACTGTTTTTCTGTCCACCAGCTGATGTTATGTTCAGTGTAACACAATGAAGCAATGAAGCTGACTGAGATCTGATGACAGGAATATTTTGCTAACAAGCATACTCACAATGTCAGTAGTTTTGGTTCATTATCAACAGATATGCATCAGAATTGGAGTTTTGTTTAAGTTCTAGGATATAAAATATAAAACTAGAGAGAATATAGGAAATAAAAAATAAGATTGACCTCCTTTGTACAAAGTTTTTGTGTAGACACAAATCTCCTGTTTTCATTTTGAAGGTTTTCCAAAGAACAAGATGTAAGAAAGAGGTGGAAGTATCTTTGAGTAGTCCAAAAAAGTTCAATCTGGTCCTCTGGACATTCAAAAAAACAAAACAAACAAAAAAAAACAAAGCAAAAAAAGTAGAAACGTTTTGTCTCATCCGAAAGACTTCCTCAGTCTGAGGTGCTGTATTCAGCTGTTTTGCTTTCCCAAGTGAGGTAGACACAGGACACGTGCCATGCCCTCACTGCAGCCTCTCCTCCAACGGGTATCAAAACTAATCCTATGGCTCAGGTGTTACCTGCAGCCGTTTCCTAAGACAGTTTTAGTCTAAGCATGTATTGAGATGATTCACCCAGACTTTTAACTACCTACAATCCTTGCACCACACCCAAAGTCTCACCTCGTGCCTCGCCCGACCTAGCAGCAGGAGTGGGGTCGTTTGGCAGACGAGGAAGCGCAAGTTAACGGTAGCTTATCTCCTGATTTAGCGTTGCAATTGTTATCCGATCTGGCTTTGTTTAGAATCTAGGTATAAGATTCTTGGATGTTGTTTTATAATCAAAGCTACGTAACCTTTTAAAACCTCCCATGATTCTGTTGTTACACTGAACCAAGTTTTTCCACTTCCATGAACAAAGTGGTGTTGAAATAAGAATCAAGAATTTTACGTTTTGCTTTGCTTTAATCAATAATTTTGCAGGGGTAACAGCAGTATGCTGGGGGTTGGAGGATGATTGTAGGTTTGCTCCTGTTTTATGAAATTATCTTAAACAAAGTACAGGTTCGGGGAATGATCGGAGCAATGAAAAAACACTCACAGGCTGTTTCTGCTAGAATAATAGTGTAATTTATTAGACCGCCACAGATAACAGCCAAGCGAAGCACAAGTACATTCAGTACAAATCAAACATTGATGTAAAGCCCCTCACCGTGACATCGACTGGGGAGCCCTCAGTCCAAGTGGAAAGGTAACATCAATTGGCTGGGCATCGGATCAAGATCACCAGCAGACTCCAACTCTTATTCTGAGTGTTATAGTTTTTATACACCCCCCCCCCCCCCCAGGCTGGAGCAAAACATGTTTACCAGCTACCAAGACAGCTGTGCTGCAGAGCCACAACTCCCAAAAAACATGCTTTGCAAGACCAAGGCCGTTGTGTGTGACCCTGATGAAGAAAAACACGTTTACAGGGAACTCTGGGCGCTATAGCTACAAGACGGGCCAAATCTTCTAGCTAGAACACTCCCAGAGGTTTAACACTGCATTCCTTAGAGTACGTCACTTCCCCAGCACAAGGCCTAGTTTGTTACAGCTTAAATCATATAAGTTGAGTATAAATTGACATAAGTTGAGTATAAATTGACATAAAAGCATAAAAATAATCATTATTATATCATCTCCGTTCAGCCCCAGATATTTTCCTTCTGGCAGGCTGTGCTCTGTGAGTTCTACGGTCGTCCTGACTCACTCAAGTGCCGCAAAACCTCCACAATTTGCCCACACTCTCTACCCGCCCCAATACGTTATCTCTCACCACAATAACAAACCTTTCACAACTCCAAGCAATCAAATTTAAGATATAATGGATCTTTCTGTCTGCCAATTTGTAGACTACCGCTATAATTTGGAATACATTTTTATTAAGGACAATATAGGTCCTCCATTGCTCGTCTACAACTGGTCCAAAATGCTGCAGCCCGATTTTTAACTGGTACAGGCTATAGAGAGCACATCACGCCAGTTTTGGCCTCCCTGCACTGGCTACCCATTCACCTTGGGATCCAATTCAAAATTCTCATGTATGTTTTTAAATCACTATCTCACTGATCTTCTGCAGCCATATGTCCCACCGCGCTCTCTGAGGTCAGCAGACCAGATGCTTCTCTCAGTCCCAGAAACCTGTCGTAAGCTCAGAGGTGACAGGGCTTTCTCTGTTGCAGGTCCACGACTGTGGAATGAGTTGCCACTGAGTGTCCGGCAGGCTCCCACACTCTCAGTCTTTAAGTCTCGCTTGAAGACCCACTTCTATTCTCTTGCCTTTAACACGGTGTGATTTGTTTTGGTCCGGTCTGTACTCTACACTGTTGGCCATTTTAATTAGCTTCTGCTGCTATTTGTATCTGTATTTTTATTTTATGTTTTCCTGTCCGCTGTGCATGTTTGTTTTCTTTTGTACAGCACTTTGGTTGGCCTTGTTGCTGTTTTAAGTGCTCTATAAATAAATTGGTATGGTATGGTAATATTGGTGAAACGTCTCCTTACCATCGCCTTATCTGTGGAATTCCTCGAAATTCCGGCTCAGTAAGAAGCAAATTTCCCCATTCACACTTGAATGTGGGCCGTTTCTGGTCCTGCAGCTGGTCTGAATTTGAAGAAAAGGGTTCAAGCATATAATCCGGGCTGAAGGAAGAAAAATGACTCCAAACGAAGCCTAATCCATTGGATTTGCCCCCGTTCTTCTTCAGCTGGGACCGTCCAAAAACTTGTCCTATAATCCACACGCGTCCGTGGTCCAAACAGTCCTGTTTGTTACATCCACACGAGTCAGTGGTCCCGACAGCCCCGGTTTCACAGAATCATCTGTATTTATAGGGTGAGGTCTTGACTGACACTTCCAAAAACATCATGCCACCTGCTTAATCCAACCTTCTTTGGGCCGGACCTAGTTCAGGGTTCTATGCATATCTATGGGAATTTGCCATGTCATTCCTTATACATATTAAAATCTGGGTGTAACTCTTTTCTGTCCGGTTCTGTCCGGACATGTCTGAGTCACCATGACTTGTTTTTCTCACTTGTTTTCCTTATAAGGAGTTGTTTTTTTGCTTGAAGCTGTTTTTAAGGTTTGCCATTGTACAACACTTTTTGAGTAACTCTTTTTGTACAACAACTAAACATTATTTCTGATAAAACAGTTCACTTCCTAAATTTTCAACATCATGAACAACTTAAAACAGAATATATTTTAAAATCCCAAAGATTATAGTATCACTTGATTATTTTTACTTGATTCGTTTGTAAATCATCCATTCATTCTTATTTATCTGAAAACTGACATTCATTAGGAAAAAGTCTAGTTCTTCCTCCTTCACTCTCCTGCTGCCTGTTTTCGTGTGTCTCTAAGTGTAACTGCATGTGTGCGTGTGCATCTGTGTAATGTGAGAGTGTGTGCTTGCATCTTTGTGTGTGTGTGCTCCCAGCATCTGTTTTCAATCAGCTTAGCAGGCCCGGACAAGTACACAAGCCCGACTCATGCCTGCTTCTGAGGAACAGACTGTTTCCACCAAGTGACTTTTATTGACACCCCCTCCGTGGAATCAGACTGTTCCCTCGACCCACACTAAGCTCCAAGCCAGTCTTTATCTTAATCAGCTGTATCCACACTTAAGACGTCTTCTTCGTAATCTAGATCAACCAGATCCTCGTGATATGGTGCTGGGTCTTCAGTGTCACTGGGCCCCAGGCTTCGGGCCTCCTCGTCAGCGGTGTCCCAATAATCCACTATCGTCAGTTCGCCAGAGTCGACCTCCCGTGAGTCGTCCAGTTGAGATACCAGATCACTGGGGTGACGTGCATCCTGAAGCGACGGTGGGGCTGTACCGGTGACAGGCTGAGAGGGTGGTGCCTACACACTCATGGGAGATCCCACAGGAGTGATGGGTTCATAGATGGGCCGCACTTCGTTCGAATAGACCCATGCATACACTTCCGGCACTTGTGGTCATTCTTGCGTCGATTCTCGAGGGGCCGTTACTGACCTATCAGGATGAGTTGGGTCTAGATAGGTTCCATCTGGGGTTATCAGGCTTGGTGGGTTGGATTCTTCAGGACTGGTAGGATCATAAGAAGCAGTGCTTGTAGAGTTGGTTGGACTAAGTGGACCAACTTCAGTGCTCACGAAATGATCAAGGTAGGTTTCCAATTGATACATCTTTGGGCATTCCAGAGAAAGGAGGGGTGGTTCAGGAGAAGCTGCCCTCACATCCATCGGCTCGTTCTCAGGCTGAGCCCTTGCAGGTGGTGGGTCAGGTGAAGTAACAGCTGGCATCTGATGCTGGGTCGTTACTATCAGGGTTGGTGCCAGATGGATGTTAGGTGGGTTTGCATTCTGATCTTGAATTGCTGTCACTGCGGGAGTCGGAACCAGTGGTGGAGTGGCTCTCAGGTCTGCCCCTAAGGAGGCCGGCAATGTCGGGGGCAGGGGTTCTGATGATCCTTGCGTAATCCCAAAGGATGGGCCATGGACCAAGGGTAGCCCCGTGTACAGATGGATTGCCACAAACCTGGTTGCATTGTGGAGGTGCTCCCACAACTTGGCTACCACTGGGTAGTATGAGGCTCATGGTGGGATAGCTCCCCTTGGCCGATAGGGCACCGAGTTCAGAGCCAAGGTCCAGATGACTTTGCAGGTACATTCTGTTTCCATGCGCACTGCTGCTGATACTTGCGGCAGACTATGGAGCTCATCTGAGACAAGAATTCCATCCACCGCAGTTCTTGCCACCAAGCCAGAATGACAGCGCTGGCACCACCAGGATGAACCAACAGCCCAGAGATACTTTGTTTCTGTTAATCCTTTGTGACAAAAACAGCAGGTTACTTCATGCTCCTTTAACGACAAAAGGGGGTAAAGCAAGATCTAACACTACAATATAACTACTATAATATATTCCATTTTATTTTCTTTTTCTTTTTTATTATTTTTATTATTATATTATTATTTATTTATTTATTTATTTTTCCCCGGGTTCCATCGCTTTTTGGAGGCCCTCAACCGTTACTGGGCCTATACAGGCCGTCAGCCGACATCAAGGACCTCATCGAGCAATGTGGCCCGGAGTTAAACAAACATTAGATTAATGATTAACAATAGCATTAGCAGGGGGGAGTTTAAGCATTGTTTGTTATAATGATTAAGTTTTGTATCTTCGGTGGATCAGGGGTTCAATCCATGGAGATTCCGTGGCCTCCACTCCCCTCTGGTGCAGCAGGAATAAGTTCAGGTCTGGTTTTGAAGATGGCAGCATAAGTCATCATCCAAACTATGATCGGTACTGTAGTACAGAGGCCAGTCCAGTATAGCACAGAACAGACTCCCCAGGCCAGGCCCCATCCGATTAAGATAGCTATCTTCATGGTCCAACGGTGTCTATTTTGGGGTCTCAAGGACAGGATTTGGTTTAGCAGGTGTGCTAACACAGTGATGGCCATGACGCCTTCCTTCACTACCGTTACGACTCTTCCAGCTGTGTTCCCACAGTTTGTGATGGGTATAGGTAAGGGGGTGAGTGTGGCCACAAACTCAAGGGTCACCACGATGGAGTCTACTAGTAGCCAAGATGAGATCTCTGCTATTTGTCGGAGTGAGAGCTTGACTCTTCCCAGTAAGTAGGTGACAAATAAGTGTGGCATAATTTCAGCTCTTTTCAGTATTACATGGGTCACGATTATCTTGGCATAGGCCCGGAAGACCATAGGGAATCGCATTAATCGCCCTCTTCCCCATTCACCCATGTGGCAGTAGCACATCCATGCAATCGTTATTAAAAAATATTCTACCGTGCTGCCCTTTAAAGTAGGACGGACACCGTGGCCAAGAGATCTGAGTGGGTATCGTGGTACTATCTGATTCTTCATAGAAGGTACTCACATCTGTCGGAGTGCTAGTTGTCTGGCAGTCCATGATGATTTTTGAGTTTGAGGATCTCTAGAGTTATGCTCTCTGCTGCTCCGGGGCGGATGTGAGACCGTTTCCTTGATGTCTCAATTTTGAGCGAAGCCAGCGCCCTGTTCTGGTGGGAGTGGCTTGTAGTTCCTCCCACATGGGCGGCACATGGCCTTGAGGCCTTCATGTAGGAGCACACGTCCTAATAAGGCAACAGCTATCACACCAACTAAGCTTGCCAAATAAGGCCAGATTTGAAGGAAAAGATCAACTATCCATCTCTCGACTGTTCTTCCGCCTTCCTTGATCACTTTTCCTACACCATGTATTACTTCCGTGACTTTACGGCCTACTGTGTAACTAACAGTTTCATACCAGGTACAGTTATGTTCTTCCTCTCCCTTGCCACATTTTTTCCAGCTTTCTTCTGGATACTGACATGTGAGATTAGAATAGATTTTGTTTGGACCTACCCATTCGTAGCCATACAACTCATCGCCAAAACATAGGCGTCGTCTCAGTGCATGTCCTTTGGCCAGAACAATCATAGAATCAGAGACGAAGGGGACAATCACTCCCTGAATATTCTTTCTAGTTTTTAGCTGGTGCCTTAATATTACGTTAGTGCAACTTGTACCATCGGGTACAGATCTTCTCCATTTTCCGTCACTATACTTCTTCCACACTCAGCTGCTTGAGTTGTGAATTCTTCCTTATAATGACTTCGACAGTAAGTTTCCCATCCAGGTAACTCATAACAGGGCCTGCAGGCTAAGCTAACTACACACACATCTTGTTACACTTGTTACACATTACACTTCATATTCCATGGTCTTGGGCTGACATGCCTGTCGGGGCGATATAAAGCATTTGACCATATGTCCTGTTCTTTGGAGTAAACTGTAGCTAAGAATTGATACCTAATCCAATAGTTGGAAGAGTGTTTCAAGCAGGGAGCTACCCATTCTCTTATTTCTTCCTGCGGAAATCCCCACCAGGTACGTGAGTCATCTCTATTATGTTACTCATGCCAGGCTTGGAGCAATGTTTTAACAGTTTTCTCTTTCTTTAGTTCTATACAGTCGTAGCGCCAGGTGGACATGACTGCTACCTCTGTTTCCCACAGTCTGCATCTAGGTGACGCCCCGCTACTCTCCCACACCGAGTTATTAAGGCTAAGGAAAATTTGTTCGTCTACACATTCGTCAATTTTATTAAAATCGCTTTTTGGTACACTAAGTAGCTCGTTTGGTTTGGACAGCCTCTGCACATACATGTCTGAGTAATATGGTCCCATCAGGCCTATGTAAGTCCTGGTATACCCCTCCACAAAGTCACCTTCGAACTGGGGCAAACCAGGGACCACCCATACCCATGGTAGTGTCATATTTAACCAATCTTCGTGCCAGGCATTAACGGGCTGAAATATAGCTGCCTAACTCCAGTAATAATATTGTTGATTTGCGACTGGGGTTATTTGTAAATAATTTTGAGATTTGCACTCACCATACCGATTCCAATAGCAGATTGGGAGCTTCTTTAATTTGTATTCCTGTAGTGAACCTGATCTGAACCTGATCTGACCTCAAATCTTGATCAGATGAACAGAGACTGTTATTTCATTGATCTGCATCCAGAAATACAGTTTGAGCCATCTGGTGACTTTTTTTCTTGAATTAATCAAGCAGAAAAGACAATTCTCTATAATCATTACTGTTTTATAAATGTTTGATAATCAAATTGTGTTAGTTCACTCAATGTTTACAGGTTGAAAAGAACTACTCATTTTTATTTTACATAAACAGTAAGTAATGATTTTTATTCCTCATTCAAAGAAGAAATCAGGTTAATATGCATTTCTTGATTTTTCTGTCTGCAATGTAAGTATGTTAAAAGTCAGGTTTCGGTCAACTAAAATGTTTACCGAGAAAAATGTCATGTTTAAACTTTTTCAGAAGATAATAAGAGTGAGACTCCACGAAGTCTGAAGTCCTACAATAATCTTTCTGTTTGTCACTAAAACAATCCTTGACTTTTAATAACATCTTACATCACAAACCACACCTCTATTCCTGGTCCATCGACCAATCAGAAAGCTCTCAAATGACCCGGAAGTCGACCCATTTAAAATGTGGCAACTTCCCAGTTCATGCAGAGAGTTGCAAGAGGCTGAGACGCTGAGTTGCTGGAGTTTGTTGGTTGCTGTGTTGCTGCACTCAGAAATGAGTTCAACTAGAGAGTGCACAGAGTGATGGAGTTAGAGTTCTTGGATGCCAACGCGTTCAGGATGATCCAGAGACGTTTTGGGATTATAACTTCTGTTTGAACAACCTCGTACGACTCTCTAAGGGTTTGGCAGTTCTCACGGAGACGCTGAAAGAGTCAGAAAGGAACCTACGCCGACGCTGATTTCATCGTCAACCAGGTAGAAGGTTCTATTTTCGACTAAGTGTACCGGAGGCCAGCTGAGATCTGATGGAGCGTGCACGTTTTCTGGTCAAACAGATTAATTCCCTCACAAATCCCTCTGTAAGATAAATCTCCATTTCCATCTTAAACTCTGCTTTCTCTTAAAATCAGTACAGATATTTTAGAAATATCTGAAGCAAAGTCCTCAATCACCGCCGTGTGATTGAAGCCCATTTTCTGTGAAACTTGTCTGTTATTATTTTCATATTTTGCCAAATTAATGTAAATGTTTGATGTTAAACTTTGATTCTGAAAATAAATGACCGCATTCATTTGATGGGTCAAACATAAATAACGTCTCTCGTTACATTTCTGTTAAAATTCAATGCACGACATTTACACAGTCAGAAAGATGAGGAACTCGTGAAAAGTATGCATATATATTTCCCTATATATGTCATACTACAGTTGGTGGCCCGTAACGTGCTCATAAATGACTGTGAATTCGTGTAAAGATTGATTTTTTACATGTTGGCATACAAGAAAAGTAACAGTTTATCAGCTGTGAAGAAACGCAGCTCATGCTGCACCGCTGAAGCGAAACGCTGCATGTTTTTAAGCGTGTTGGTCTGTGGAGCTCAGGAAGCTCACAGGAAGCTGAAATAGTGTCATATGTCTTTGTGAAAGCTGAATTTGTACGCCTGTTATCGTAACTAAAAAGGTTTTGAGCTGGGTGAAAACGCTCTATTCTGTTTAAAGACGGTCCAGATGCGGTTCTGGCCGGCTCGGTTCTGGGAAAAGTTCGAGTTGTTTTAAACGGTTTAAAAGACGTTGTGCCACGGAGTAGCAGACTCCGCAAAGCTCAGAGTTGATTCGTTACAATTTTTAACAGAAAAAGTGCATTTTGACAGTTTAAAAGACGAAAAGTTGACGAATTTTAGTTCACGTGAATCTAGCATGCTGGTTGCTTTAACGTTTCCTGATTGGTTGGATATTGCTGTTGTGGAGCGCTCTGATTTGCTGAGAAGGTTGGCTGACGTGGCTACGTCATCTCCTCTCAACCCTGCGCTGCTCTGTCATTGGTGATTTCAGTCACGTGACCCGGAAATGAAAACTCGTTTTCATAGGGAAATAAAATCTGCTTTTTAAAGCTGAAAAGCGCTTTAAAAGTGTATTTTGATACGCTGGTTAAGTTCTTCGAAGCATACTCGCTGAAATTTTGCCACGTTAGAGTTTAAAATCCGTCATTAAATGATGTTTTTTGAACAACGCTAGCGATGCTAATTTTAAGCTAACAGCTAACGACCGGAGCCTTCACTACGCTTAAAATCACTAAATAAAGCTGCCATATTGTCCAGAAAACTCATATTCATGCATAAAAGTCGTGCTTGTTGAAACTACGCCACGTTTACGCTTAAATTCGTTCAGAAATGTTGATTTGGACCGAGTTTAGCCGAAGCTAACTTTAAGCTAAGCGGCTAACAACAGGATGTCAACCGAACGTCACAGGAAGTCGTCATAGACTCCTGCTGGTAGAAAGCTAAACGCTTCCCCCTCCTGGAGAAACTTTAAATCACAGTTTCACTTCAGTTTTAGGTTTAAAGAGTGAAATTAAACGTTTTTATTTTTCTGTAAGGCATTATTGAGTTAACAAACTTCCTCAAAGCTGAATAAACACTGTTATCTTGTATTTTAAAAGTTATAAAGGTATTTATGCAAAGAGCATTTACCAAAGAGACTTTATTCACTGGTAATCCCTTAAAAGGTACAAAATAAAGTTAGGAACTTTTTTAAAAAATAGAAACGGTTCAAATATTCACAGAGTTGAATAGTTTACTCATTTTGCTTGAAAGATAATACACGTTTAATTGCAAAATCACTAAATAAGAGTAAACTTATCAGGAAAAGAAACTTTTCTGTTTAAGTTGCCACCTAAAAATAAATCTTCCTATTTAATTTTAAATAGAAGCCACTGACAGGAGGACAACAGGAATAACAGTTTTTCTGAGGAAGGACTGATTAATCCTGATACATCATCAACTTTTCTTTTTCTTTTCACAACTTAGTTATATGAGTAACTGTTAAAATAGCAAATTTCTGGAACAGAACGGTTTAAAAAACGCTTTAAACTGATTTGCTGTGAGAATTTTAGAAAAATTGCAGGTTTATAAAAAATTCAGTGCTTTAGAGTAAAATACACTAAAAACAGCTTGGTAACTGATATCTGTTGAAAAATAAGCAAATACAAGTAACACTGCCGAGAGCATTTACTTAAATATTCATGAATTGGGGTAAAACCTGAGAAAGGTACCCACATTTGAATAAGTTGACTTATAACAGTACTTCTGTGTAAACCCAAAAAGCTAAAATAGTGTGAAAACTCATTGACTTGAATACAAATATTTACCTGTAAAATATCTGAAGCTTGCAACTGTTTAAACAGATAAATTGCTACACAGTGAAAACATGACAGGTGTGTTAGAAAAAGACTTTGACCCAAAAGGGATGGCGGACTGCTTGGAGAACGCATTAGCGCTTCTGACAGCGTCCTTACATCCATATATGAATCAGACAGAGCGCATGAACCCAAAAGAGTTATTGGACAATCTGAAGGAGGTTGCAGAAAGTGTGACCTCTACAGAAATCACAAAGTCAAGTTATGAAAAGCTGGCTAAAATTGCAATTTTGCTGAAAGAATCATTCTATAAGGCTGTTGAGAAAGCTGATAACCTCAAACAAAGGTTAGACAGTGAAATAGTGTTTGCTCAGAAAATTGAAGAATACGTCCTTCAATTTAAAAGTGATCACGAGGCCCGCATAAGAAAATATCATGAACAGATGTCTCAATTACAGCAAAATACAAGTGCAGAAATTGATTTGCTGAACAGCAAACTACAAGTACTTGAGGCATCACTATCGGAAGCCAGGGATAAAGACCGTGCGTACCAATCCGTGTGTTCAGATAACGATGTGCTACAAAAACAGTTGCAGATCGCATTAAAGGAGCTGGACGATTGCAAGGCAGACAAGGCGGGGATACTCCGACAATGGCTGAATTTACAAAGTAAATATCAGACATCACAGGAGCACCTGACATCTTGTGAGGAGAAATTAGCTACAGCTACAAACCAGATTTCTGATATGGGGCGGGCTGGTCTGAGACTCGGAGACGAACTGTATCAGGGTCCGGGTCAGCCACAACCTCCCCAGACAGATGCTGTTGCACCTCTTCCTCCTGACACCACGCCGTTACCCCCACCCCCATTATGGGCGGTAGGGACAGAACTGCACCAATATGTACCTCTTCCTCCTGACACCATGCCCCCACCCCCACCACCATCACGGGTGGTAGGGACAGACCTGCACCGATATGTACCTCTTCCTCCTTATCAGCCACCCCCACCCCCATTATGGGCGGTAGGGGCAGGCCTTGACCAATCTGCACCAATCACGCATGTGAGACCATTGATATCTTCTCCATCAATGGATGACTTGCAAAAAATCTCAAAATATGTACAACGCTTCGTTCCTGGACCGATGGGATCATCTGGAACAAAAGCGTACCTCAGAGATCTGGATTTCAGATTGAGATCTTATCCTAATGCTACGGTAGAAGATAAAATCAGTCTGATACGACTCACTTCGGACAGAGAGGTGTTTACCTTCATCGAGCGTCTACCAGATGCAACGAGAAGGGATTACAAACTTCTGTGTGAAGCTCTGATCAAAGAGTACGACTCCTGCACAGGACCAGCTGGATACCCAGCCGCAGAAAAGGTCACGCAGGGTAAAGCTGAACATCCAAAAGTTTATTACAAAAGAATCTTCCAAGCTTATTTTGGTAACAGAAATGATACCGGAATGGAGGAAGAAGAAGGTTTTAAGTTTGTTTTCAGCAAAAATCTCCATACTGATTTTAAACAACCAGTACAAATGATGGCAAATTTCAGAGAAAAATCCATCAGTGAGATTAAGCAGTGTGCTGTGAATGTGTTTGAAGCAAGTTCTCATGCTAAGACGCCCTTTGAAGTGTTTCCAAGTGTAAAGGTTAAACCCCACTCTCTTGAACTAGAAGGACGACGTGCTTCGCCGCCTCCTCCTAAGAAAGAGAGAAAACAGTCTGTTCAAAATAACAAACCACGTAATGAAGGTGCACGTTGGGACAAAAATGCTCCTCTTTCAGAGGATGAACGTGATTATCGAAAAAGGGGTGAGCGTAGGACGCAACGATATGTCAAACCATATCATCAGGGGCAGTACGTAAAGGAACCCCCGAAAGACGTACCTGACCGTCCCCCACCTCGGACGAAACTAACCGAGGCGAAAAAATCACAAAAGTTCCAGAAACAAGGCCCTACACCTCTGAACTCGGAAGAGACAGAGAAAATACGCAGGTTGTTAGAAACTTTGAAACACACTGACACGGGAACCCATCCAGGAGCACTATGCAGTAATGTAATTCCCATTACATCTGAGGGCGCGAATGACAACAGAACAGATGTCGGTGGAACACACCAAGACATAACTGTTGTTGCCTCAAACAACCCCTCATCAGAAGAAGGGGGGGTAAACACACACACAAACGATGACGAGTCATCGCAGGCTGAACACTCAGAAACAGCTTCTGCTGTGCTGACGGTTCAGACAAACCAAGATTACACAGATAAGGCTGAACGCGTGAAGAAGCGTCAGAAAAAAACCAAAAGGTTTCTGTGTAACTTTATCAGAAAGGGGGTCGCCAAAAAGGCGTACCTGTCAGTAACTCTCGAAGGTGTCCTCACACACGAAGCACTCTTGGACGGTGGGGCAGACATAACAATTATGTCAGCTAAACTGTTCGAGGAGCTGAGGACGGCCGCTGCCAGTGTTAACAGGATAATACCTCTTTCTGAATGTGCTATAGAAATGCAGGGTCTCTCAGAAATGAAAACAACCCTGACAGCTATAGCAATGGTTCACATGCAGATTGGCAATATGACACTGTACCACCCGGTACACGTGACCCATGTTGACTCATTCCCATTTTTGGTTGGCCAGGATTTTATAAATCGCTTTAACGCGATTATAGATTATGGTGATCAAATAATGTGGACAAAAGTGAGCAAACCACTGCCAATAGACACGCCTCCGGAGTGCGACACAGACTGCCCAACAGCAGGTACCGCGGAAGGCACAAAGGACTC
>NC_056499.1:54061929-54091069 GCF_014905685.2 Nematolebias whitei | reverse complement strand
ACAGATAAAAATGTACCATGGAAGATTAATTATGCGCACATGATCCAATCTAATAATGCAAGGTTAAATCATGATGATTCATGTCATGACCGCCTGCAAACTCTTATCCTACAGATAACAAAGGCACAAATATCATGGTTATCCCTGTTCTAGTGGACACCACAATATCAAAAATTACCATGTCTTATATTTATTAGATATGTCAATCTTATTGATCATATCATTATACCATAACATTCATATATATTTTTGTTTACTAGATTGTTCAAATAACATTCATATCAAGTTAGATAATTTCTCCTCCCCATTAATCAATTAAAACGTTTTCTCTAATCCGGAATTGTTTTTCCCATCTTAAATCATCCTTCTGCCTTTAAGGGACTCATAAGAAATGTTTTACACCACCAGTGTATTTATATTTAATGTTTTTCCGTCTACACCCTAGATCCATCACTGCCTGTCCTTCAAGTTTAACACTTTTGTTAAATAACCAATATATAAAATAGTGTTCTCTGTCAAGGACACCCAACCTCCATAGAAATATACCACCACAACTGCCTATAATCCACCAATACATCCATCACAATACTCCCCAAATACGTTCACCCTGGTTGGTTAAACTCCACAGACATGTTTGAGTTCCCCCATCTTTTAATTCACTTTAATCTGTAACAACTCAAAATCCTGCAAGAAAATATAATAAAAACAAAACACAAGGCTCCAGTCTGTCTCTGCTCTAGACAAAAACGACACTATGATCCACACACATGATACTGTGATAAATAAAAAACATCCTTGACCTGTCACATTATCTTAAGAGAGAAGGTCTTTGTGTGTTCATCTACTCACATCAACTTGAGTGCGGAGATTTTCTGTTTTCTGTCTGGGCTCCCACCTTGAAATGCTCCTGTTGGTCTTTAAAAGTTATTTAAATAAAATCATGTTAATATAAAAAGGTCACTTACCACTTTTTACCTGATGTATGATGATTCCTCCCGCCTTAGGTTTTTATAAGTCTGCATGCATTTGCTGTTATTTAAGTGACCTTGTGCTAGGCAGCTGTGGATATGAGTTTTCTCTCTTCTATATATCTGTAAAGTAACTTTTATTAGTTCTACATTAACAAACACATACAATCATTCATACAGCAGATCCTCACACTTCAACATCATTCATGCAACAAATATGCATGGCATTAAAAGTGTTTTTATTTCCCTATACCTACCATACCATACCATACCAATTTATTTATAAAGCACTTTAAACAGTGACAAAGCACACCAAAGTGATGTACAGGGACAAACAGAACAAGCACATAGCAACAGATTACATAACAGGACACCAAAAAGTAGAAACCGACAAAAACAATAATGGATAACAACAACAACCTCAACATGACTAACACAGTGCGATGCACACAGACTCAGCACAGATCACACAGTGCAGACAGCCAGGGAATAGAAGTGTGTTTTTAAGCAAGATTTAAAAACTGTGAGGGAGGGGGCCTGTCTAACGAGCAGAGGTAACTTATTCCAAAGTCTTGGGCCTGCTACAGAGAAGGCCCTGTCACCTCTGCGCTTGAGACGGGTTCCTGGGACTGTTGGGAGCAACTGGTCTGCTGATCTGAGAGGACATACGGCTGGAGCAGATCAGTAAGATAGGAGGGGGCAGAGCTGTTTAGTGATTTATAGACATACAAGAGTATTTTGAATTTGATTTGAAGGTGAACCGGAAGCCAGTGTAAGGAGGCCAAAACAGGTGTAATGTGCTCTCTTTTGCTTGTGCTGGTCAAAAACCGGGCTGCTGCATTTTGGACCAGTTGGAGTCTAGCTATGGAGGTCTGACTGATACCAAAAAGGAGTGAGTTGCAATAGTCGAGCCTGGATGTAATGAATGCATGAATTACTGTCTCCAGGTTATTTTTGGACAATATGGGCTTCAGCTTAGACAGTCGCCTCAGCTGGAAAAAGCAGGATTTAACAATCATATTTACATGATTGTTGAGTTTCAGAGAAGGGTCAAGTATCACTCCTAGATTAGTGACTTTTTGTTTCACTAACGGTGACAGAACGGATAGGTCGATGCAGTGGTTGGTGATTGTGTCATTGGGAGGAAAGAGCATAACTTCAGATTTCTTCTCGTTGAAACTCAAGAAATTTAAAGCCATCCAATCTCTGATGTCAGCCAGGCAGTCCAGTAACGGTTGAATAGAGCGAGTACCGTTGAGTCTGAGGGGGAAGTAGATTTGGCAGTCGTCAGCGTAGAAATGAAAAGGTATGTTATGTTTCCTGAAAATAACACCTAGTGGCAGCAGGTATAAAGAAAATAAAAGAGGACCAAGGATGGACCCTTGCGGTACCCCCCATTTAAGCGTTGCCGAGGCTGAACTAAAATCTTTGATGGAGACACAAAAGGACCTGTCAGCGAGGTAAGATCTAAACCATTCGAGGGCTGACCCAGTGATGCCCACCCACTGCTATAACCTCGCAATGAGGATCTCGTGGTCGATTGTATCAAAGGCAGATGTGAGGTCCAGTAAGAGAAGGAACACAGAATCACCAGCGTCTGTGAATAGGAGAATGTCGTTTAAAAACCTTGAATAGAGCAGTTTCAGTGCTGTGGAGAGGTTTAAAGCCAGACTGGAATAGCTCTAAGATGGCATTATCCTCTAGAAAGCATTTCAGCTGGGACTCCACTATTTTTTCCAGCAGTTTAGCGACAAATGGGAGTCTGGAGACAGGCCGGAAGTTGGACATGACTGAGGGGTCAAGGCTAGGTTTTTTCAGGAGAGGTTGGACAGCAGCATGTTTAAAAGTTATTGTCTCCGTATACCTGTCTGTCTAAGGTTCTTGTCTGTCTCTTAACTTACAAAAACATATTTCCCTCACTGCCTATTCTAAAAGCTATCTGTCCCTCAACATTAATGAATCCATATCCTCATCTGTAAAACTCCAATCCAGCAAAAAACGTTGTACTCTTTTGACCATGAAAATGATCATTATCTGTCCCTCTCTGCCTGTTCTAAAGATTTCTAATTATCCCTATCTTAACCATCCATATATTCTTCTTTTAGCTACCTCTTCTAGACATTTCCTAGGGATCATTCTTCTTCTAGATACTTTCTAGGGATCATTCTATAAATTGGTGTACTTTAAAGATTCAGCCGTTCAAGCTAGCGCATCCCTGACCGAAAATAGACGAGAATAAAAATGTATATAAAAAAATATATAACGACTACGTCGCTCGGGGATGCACAGCTAGCCAGTCTGTATGTCTTTTGCTACAGACCTAAAGGAGGCTATCATAAACAGAACCCCGGGGTCATCACATTTTCCGAGGAGGATAGCAATTTCTCCCCACAGGCACCCAAAACCACGTAAGGTTTCTTCGAACCCTTCTTCTTAGTACTTCCTGATTGGTTGAAACAACAAACAGGGTGTGGTTCTAGTGATGTCAGAGGGTTATTAAAAGTCCAAACGTCCAAGTTTTAACGCGTTTGTAATAAACAACAACGGGCATTTACACCCGGAACATCTTTTGACTGAGCACATTTTCTCGTAAATATTCTAACGTCAGCAAAAATGACACCACAATTTTTACGTGGGGCTTTAAACCGTCAGCCACATCGTATCCTCTGTATTTTTCAATAAACAAATAACAATTTATGTACGGGCATTTAAATAAACTGAACGAAGCGTAAATTTTAAAGAAAAATTAACGTTTTGCGTGTTTAAAACGCTCGTGGACCACTTCCGGTTAGCGTTGTTGCTGTAGTAGAGGTGGGGGACAGCTTAACTGTGGACATACGGGCCACTGAATGTAGTAGTATGTCAACGGACAGCTTTGCTGTACCTTCACTACTAATTAATTATTTAAGTACAACGGGTTCTTTCTTTTTCGAGTTAAATTAATGCCATGTGACCGAGATAACTGTGAGTATTGTTTAATCAGTGACAGGAGACGTTATTTTCCTTTGATCCATCAGAATAAATGTGGTCATTTATTTAAAGAATCAAAATTTAACATCAAAACATTGTACACTTGATTAGCTGATCTGGTTCTGATTAATAAAACTTGACACGCTTTACTAACGAGACAACAGAACATTTCTCAAGGCATCTAGATTGATTTACTGGCGGAAAGATTTATAAGAGGAGAGATTTAGAGCATGATGGATGAAGGAAAGATGTAGGTTTTTGTTGACCAGAATTAGCACGCTTCTTTCAACACCAGCTCAAACCTCCGGTACACTTAGCGCGCGACGACTCGTTACCTTCGCAGAAGATGAATCAGCTCCGGTACCAGGTCCATTTCAACGCTACCTTTCCAGCGTCTCCGGTTAAAGCGGCTGGTCATTGTCAGAAGTCGTGTGGTTTACTCCGGTAAACAGAACTAGCTCCCTTTGAGGTTGTAGGCGTTACGCCCGGGTGAGTTCACAGCAAGGATCTGTGACTCCGTCATAGATCCCACTCAGAAGTGGAAGACTCCAGAAGGCTTGAGAAGACTCCATCAATCAATCAACCTTTATTTATACAGGTAAATCCCATTGAGCCTCGAGGACTCATTTACAAGAGAGACCTGATTTCAACAAAGAAAGATGACAACAATGGACAACAGCAACAACAATAAGCAGTTATAAAAACTCATACTACAGTTTTTTTTTTTTTTTTTTTTTTTTAACAAATAGGATGGCTAAAAGGAAAAAGGTAACAAAACCAAAAAAACTGCTAGATTCCGAGACAAATGTATAAAACTAAAAACAGGAACATGTCTGCATTGGTCCCTGCCAGGAGTCCAACAGATTCTTAAAGCCACTTAGAGAGGTCAAGGTCGAGAGCTTCAAATCTTTTTGTAAGATATTCCAGGAAACAGGAGCGGAGTAGGAGAAGGCCCTTTTGCCTAGTTCAGTCCTCACTGAGGGAACACTGCAGGTAATAATGTCCTGAGAGCGCACTCCGTAGCTGCACTCACGCAGAGACATGTAGGAGGAGATGTATGAAGGCAGCAGACCAAGAAGTGATTTAAAGATGAAAATGTACCAGTGAGAGAGTCTGCGTGAAGTTAATGATGTCCAGTTAACCAATGAATACAGGGTGCAGTGGTGGGTACGATAATCACAGCCAGTTATGAATCTTAGTGCACCATGATAGACAGCATCCAACATCTGCAGGGTTCTTGTAGGAGCGTTCATGTAAATAATATCACCAAAATCAATTGAGGGAAGGAAAGTCACAGATACAAGGCGTTTTCTAGCATTCAGGGTTAGACAGGATCTGTTTCTGAAAAAGAAACCCAGTTTAATTTTCAGTTTCTTTACCAAGTTTTCCACATGGAGCTTAAAAGAAAGATGTGAGTCGACCAAGATACCCAAATATTTATAGGAATCAACAAACTCAATGGCTGACTCAGTTCGACTCAGATCAAAGACTGAAGAGTCGAGAAGACTCCGCTTCTTCCAAGACTGGTCCAAGACTGAAGACTCCCAAGACTGACCAGTTCCAGGAAGTGCTGACTTTTAAAGAGTTCTCACTTCTGGTCACTTAGTACTTCCTGATTGGTTGAAACAACCAACAGGGGGTGGTTCTAGTGATGTCAGAGGGTTATTAAAAGTCAAGAGAGGGTGCAAGAATGTTTAGGAACGTTTAGTACAGACAGAGAAATGTTTTGAAGAAGTGAGAGGAACGCATATGCCATTGGCAGTTATTTACCGTCTGCTAGGTTTAAAAACAATACAGTTCGTTCTAATAACTCGTTCTCTGACTGTCTCTGACTTTTGACCGACATCACTGACTTCTCATTCAGACAGAAGATCAAAATGCATAATTACTTTGTAAATAGACATTTAACTTGATTTCTAAGTCTAATGAGATTTAAAAAAATCATTAATACTGTTTCACAGTTGATTTAAATGAGTGGTTTACTTTCAACATTAGAAATGATATGAACTAAACACACTTTTGGTTATCAAGATATTGTAAAATAGTAATGATAATATAAAAAGAAGAGTGTTCTTTCAATTGATTAATTCAGGATACAATTGGGTCCGGAAACCCCCTCCAGCCCACTACCCCCGGCTCGAACCTCCCTCAGAAGTGGTAACTCATGCTAACAAATAAATCAATGAGACATCCATTAAGTTTTATCAATTATATTAAAAAGGCAGGAGAAGATTACAGTTTTACAGCGCTGGACTCTCCGGACCGTGTCGCGTACACCAACCCGGAAGAGCCCCGAAGTCCTGTGTCATCACTAATTTATGGGGTCCTATGACTCCTCCTTTTGCAGAAGGGGAGCTCAGCCTATCAGTGTATGAGGGGGCGTGACTAAGTGTGGTCTTATGTGTACTGACGTGTTAGGAAAAACATGAGACAGTGCTTCAAAGCCTTTCTACGTGATGTGGCAAGCAGATTAAAACTATTTGACTGATATTGAAATCCCAGGGAGACTCTCTTGAGAGCTGCTGGCCCAGTTTACCCCATCAGAACCTGGTCATAATTTCATTATAATCCCATATCTGAGCAGATCAAAATCATTAGATCAGTCTAGATTAAAAATATTTTAACACTGGAGATGAGTGTAGACTGCAGAGTCCTGGCATGATGATGTTGATCTTCTGTGCTGGGCCATCCTTTTGGCCAGTGGCTGTTTAGTTTCCCCGATGTAAGACTGATCACAACCCTCCTGACATTGAACAGCATACACAATATTACTCTGTTTGTGCCGGGAAACTGGATCTTTGGGATGAACCAGTCTTTGCTGTAATGTATTTTGGGGTTTAACAGCCACTGGGACATTATGTTTAGAAAATAAACATCTCAGTTTCTCTGATACTCCCACAACATATGGAATGACCAATGGTCGGGGCTCCTCCTTTTCACCTGATGGTTGGCTGGAGTCCTGTTTGGGTTTCTTCTCTGCTTTCAGGAAGGCCCAGTTAGGATATCCACATTGCTCTAGAGCCTGTCTTGTGTGGGATTTCTCCTTCTGCCTGGCTCCTGAGTTAGTGGGGACGCTGTCTTCTCTGTGGTAGAGTCCTGATGACTCCTAACTTGTGCTCCAAAGAGTGATGGGAGTCAAACCGCAGAAGTCTTTCGGATGAAAGACGAAATGTTTCTACAATTTTTTTTGTGTTTAGTTTTTTTGAATGTCCAGAGAACCAGATTTAATTTTTTTAGAGCACTAGTAAAAGTCATTAATGATATTCTCATGGCCTCAGACAATGGACTTGTGTCTACACTGGTCCTGTTAGACCTCAGTGTTGCATTTGACACAGATGATCACAATATTCTACTACAGCGGCTTGAATATGATATTTGGATTAAAGGAACAGCTTTAAAATGGTTTAAATCATATTTAGCTGATAGATTCCAGTTTGTAAATGTAAATAATGAATCTTCTTCATATATCAAAGTTAGTCATGGAGTTTCTCAAGGCTCAGTGCTTGGACCAATACTCTTTATATATGCTTCCATTAGGTAATGTTATTAAACAACATGGGATAAATTTTGATTGTTATGGTGATGATACACAATTATATTTGTCCATGAAATCCGATTAATCCAATCTGTGACTTAAGTTACAAGCATGTCTTAAATACATAAAATCCTCGATGACCCTTAATTTTCTCCTTTTGAATACAGACAAGACTGAGGTTTTGGTTTTTGGACCTGAGCATCTTAGGAATAATTTTTTCAGTTTTTCATTATCCTTGGACAGCATTAATCTGGCCTTCAGTTCTAATGTTAAAAATCTTGGTGCTATTTTTGATCAAGACATGTCTTTTATCCCCCACATTGAAAACGTTGCTAGAACTGCTTTCTTCCGCCTGCATAATATTGCTAAAATTAGAAACATCCATCCATCCATCCATTATCTTTTACCTGCTTCTTCCATTTTGGGTCACGGGGGTTGCCAGTGCCCATGTCCAGCAATCACTGTGCAAGGGGCGGGGTACACCCTGGGCAGGTCGCAAGTCCATCACAGGGCCACATAGAGACAAACGAGACAAAAAAAACATTCACTCTCTCACTCACACCTAGGGACAATTTAGAGTTACCAAACAGCCTAACATGCATGTTTTTGATCTGTGGGAGGAAACCGGAGTACCCGGAGAAAACCCACACATGCACGAAGAACACATGCAAACTCCATCCATAAAGGTCCCCGGATCGGGGTTTGAACCAGGGACCTGCTCACTGAGAGGCAGCAGTTCTACCAGTTGTGCCACCGTGCTGCCTCAGTTTAAAATAAAACTGGTTATTAAATACAGCGAAAAATTGTTTTTGTTGTGCTTGTAGGTGTGCTTTACACATTCTTAAAAAGTCATGAAAAGTCTTAAATTCTTATATCTAAAATTAAGGCTGTAAAATACCTTTAATTCATTTATAAAAAAAAATATATATATAAGATGGTCCTAAAAATGTTTCTCAAAGGTCTTAAAATGTGTCGGGACAGGATTCTTTAATCTCATATGGATTTTATTTTATCTTGTGAGACTTTTCTGTCAGGCAAAGGTTTTACGTCGAGTCGTGCGCAGACTTCTTCCTTGCGTTCTGAATGTTCATTTTCTTTTATACAGTCTATGGTTCCAACAAAGTGAATTGAGACGATTCAGGCTGCTCTTTACTAGCTGCATATATATGCCTGCTAGAAAGCTATTTTGCATCTATATCCTGTGATGGTACAAAAGTATCGACAGTCGGCTGGACAATGTTCTTTTTTTTATCCTTTATTTATACAGGTAGTCTCATTGAGCCATGATAACTCATTTTCAAGAGAGACCTGTTTGGAGAGCAGATGGGGGTTAAGGGCCTTGCTCATGGGCCCAGGGTGGGGCGAATGAGGGTGGGGGCAGGTGTGGGTGCTTCACCTACCCCACCCACATTTTTTTTGATGTTGTCGGTACTGGGGCTTGAATCGGCGATCATCTGATCACAGACCTACCTTCTCTAACCTCTGCGCCACCACTCCTAAATTTTCCCCAATTCCCCAAACTTCCCCAATTTTTGCTACAGACTCACGTCTGTTGCCAACCCAGAAGAGGCCAGGTGCATTCTGTTTAAAAAAAAACAAAAAAACATGCATACAGTTGTTGAACCAGGGAGCACTGAATATCAACTGTACAATAAACAGACTAAACTAAACTTGAACGTCTCACTGAGTGACACACGTGCAATGCTTGATTATAATACAGCAGGATCCCCCAACCATCGCCTGTATTTAAAGATTTTCTTAATCTTAAATTTTATTTAAAGTGGCATTAATACGGTACTAAAAAGTCTTAAATTTGACTTGCTGAAAGCTGCAGATACCCTGTGTATGGGACACCCTTAACTCTGGTTGTTATTACTGGTCCAACCACCATATGGATGGTCTGAATGTGTTTGCTTGCTCTAAGCAGAAGCCCAGCACGGCGGTGGAGTACGTGGCGGCTCATCTGTCTAAGATCCATGGCCTCGACTGGCATCCAGACAACGAGTTCATCTTTGCCACCTCCAGCCAGGACAACTCGGTGAAGGTGAGGACACGAGGACTCTGTCTGCTGTCCAACAGGTTGTTGATGCTGTGCAAAAACTGCTTGCAGAGTTAGCTCTTGTCAGCTGTCCCTGACAAGTTCATGCTCTGTCTCTATTGGTTTGAAAGCCAAATATATGAATGATTCTGTGTGATAGTTTGATTTACAGAACAGTTTCAGCTCGAAGTGATGAATGGTCGGCTCGATCAGAGAACATCTTTAGTCCAGTCCTAAACTCTTCATCCAACCCTAATTTCTATATACTTTGCTTCCCAGTCTGGATAACTGTTATTCAAGATCACTTCTATAGTTCACAGGATCCTCTGCTTGACAGGAACATTTAAAGAAAAGAGCACTGGATCAGGAGTTCTGCACAGGACTGAACAATCTATATAGACTGTCTCAGTAAAATTTTATCTGTGTGTTTATAGTTCTGGGATTACAGACAGCCCAGGAAGTACCTAAACATCCTGTCCTGTCAGGTACCAGTGTGGAAGGCCCGGTACACGGTGAGTCTGCTTTCATTTTAAAAGCACACAAAACATTTTTCTGTCACACCTGCTGCAGGGCAACAGTCTTATGAATGTAAGAATCTAAGCATGACTTTGATGTTTCTTTCATTAACCTTAAAGTTAAGTTCTTTCACAATTCAGATTTTTGCTTGTTATGTGTGTGCTTTGTGTGTGTGTGTTCAGCCATTCTCCAACGGTCTGGTCACCGTCATGGTTCCTCAGCTGAGGAGGGAGAACAGCCTGTTACTGTGGAGCACCCTCGACTTCAACAGTCCGGTTCACGCCTTCGTTGGACATGATGACGTGGTGCTGGAGTTCCAGTGGCGGCCACAGAAGGAAGGTTAGACCTACTGACAGACTCGCGCTGAGGTTACCATGGAAACAAATTGCTAGAGATTTCCTTTAAAATAATTAGTCAAAGCTTCTGCTGCTCAGTGAGAAGGTTGCTGGATCGAATCCTGGCCTAAGGGCCTTTCTGGGTGGAGTTTGCATGTTCCCTTTCGTGCATGCGTGGGTTTTCTCCGGGTACTCCAGTTTCCTCCCACAGACCAAAAACATGCATGTTAGACTGATTGGTAACTCTAAATTGTCCCTAGATGTGACTGAGCGAGAGAATCTTTGTTTGTTCCGTTGGTCTCTATTGCCCCTTTTCCACAGTGACGGCTCAGAGCAGGTCAGCTCGGTTCAGTGTGGTTTGGAGCGCTTTTCCACTAGCGCTGTTTTGCGGAAACGGTCCCTTTTTTTTTTTTTTTGTCCCTTCCTCTCAAGGGGTCCAAGGGAGCCGAGCCTTCACAAAAACGTGTTGTCAGAACACTGTCGGTCACTGATTGGTCAGGGGGAAGAGTCACTGGATCTCTCAGAAACTTTTCACCAATCCGCCATTTGCAATTACGTGGAACTTGGAGTAACGGCTGGATCTATTTTTAGATTTTTAAATAATAATGTCAACACTGTGTTCTAATGCTGAAGTGCAGGCGTTTATTTTTTTACTTTGTGGCTGACAACAAAATTCAGAGCAAGCTAGATGGAGCTCTGCCGGTCTCTCCGGTCCCCTCCACTGGAGTTTCAAGCTGCTGACTTGCAGAAGGCTGTTGCCTGGACCCCGGTGTCGCCTGTTCATGAAGGCTGAATCCCGATCCCGGCAGACCGGGACGGAGGATAGAAACGACTGTTCACGAAGGCTGAATCCCGATCCCGGCAGACCGGGATGGAGGATGGAAACGATTTTTAAAAAATTTTATGTATAAAACATATATATATATTTTTATCAGTGAAGATTAAAAGAAATAAATACATAAACGGTACGGGCTTTATCATGAAATCCTGTTTTCACTTTAATGACTTTATTAAATAATCTGATAAAGTTAACTGCGCAAGAGAGCATGGGGGGGGGGGTCACATAATTTGTCTGCTCAGAGGTCGAGATTGTAAAAATATCCATTTGTCCTAGTAACAACTTTAGAAAATATGCTTTTATTTTTAATTTTAATGTTTGATATTTCACCAAATCCTGATTAACACTGAAGAGCCCTCGTGTGGAAGCTGCACAGCTGCAGAAAGAAAAGCCTTGCAGAGAGTGGTGAAGGCTGCACAGAAGACTGTTGGAGTCAGTCTCCCCACCATCACAGACATCTACACCTCCAGATGCAGGAAGAGGGCCACCTGCATCATGAAGGACCCCACTCACCCAGCACACACACTTTTTGCCCCACTCCCCTCAGGAAGGAGGTTGAGGAGCATTAAGTGTAGAACCACTAGACTGAAGAACAGCTTCTTCCCTGAGACTGTTAGACTCGAATCTCTAACCAGGATAATCACTGTGAAAAATCACATCATGCTGCTGCTGATCTGTTTCATGTTGATGTGTTCATGCGTGCTCATCTGCTCACACAGACTCATGTTCATGTTTGTGCTGATGTTCGACGTAATGTTTTTATGCTATTAGTGCTTAGTGTATATTTAGTTGATGTTTTTCTTAGTTCATATCTTAAATTTTATTACTGTTTTTCTTTTACATTTTATTGTTGGATGTAACTGGGACCCTGTGTACATAATTTCACTCCACCATATGTACCACATGAGGTGTGAATGACAATAAAGAATCTCTGACTCTGAATCTGATGTTGGTTATGTTTGAAGATAATGTATTTTGTTAAAAACCCAAATCTGCACCGTCACTTTGTCTTGAGAACACTTTATTAGGATGTCAGTACCGCTCTCAGCTGGCGCTGCCTGAGTGAGAAGAGGCTTTGATGCAGTTTTATGAATCATAGCACAAAGAAAACTAAATAAAAATGCACAATATAAAATTGTGTTAATCTACTTTTTGAGGAGGAGGCAGGTCTGACGGGCCGCTTATTAAAAAAAGTTGCGTTAAGCTCAGATGGACAACCTGTCATCAGCTGCACACATCCGCTGAACCATCAGTTAGAAATGGACTTGCAACCTGTCCAGGGTGTCCCCTGCCTCTCGCACAGTGATGGCTGGACATGGGCACCAGCGACCCCCGACCCAAAAAGGAAGAAGCGGGTGAGGATGGATGATGGATGGATGGATTTATTTATTTGCTAATCGCCTGCGCGCGTCTCCTTGGCTGTGAAGATGAACTTTGTGACCTCCAAGCTGATCCTGTATCCAAAAAATATTTCCAAGAAAATGGATACAAAAAGTTTTGGACTGCCAAAGGACAAATCCTTGCATCCAGACTGGCCAACCACACAGTGATGAGGGTTATTCTTCCATTCAGCACTACTTACCTGTCTGAGACAACCTTCAGTGCTCTTGTGTCAATAAAAACAAAAGCCTACAACATTTATCCTTTTATTTATACAGGGACTCTCATTGGGATTGTGACTGTGAGGAACGGCCTCTCTGATCTGAACCCGAGCAGTGTTCTGTTGTTGGACTTCTGTGCTAGTCGTAGTTTGTCCATCACAAACACCATGTTCGAACATAAGGGTGTCCATAAAAGATAAAAGAAAGTTAAATGCTGGATCCAGGACAGTGGCCCCATACTGAGAGATTGTTTTGATCGAACAGACTGGCAGGTTTTCCGAGAAGCTGCTGAAAATGGAGGTTCGCTTGATCTTGACCAATACACATTCTCAGTTCTGGGTTACATTAGTACATGTACTGACACCGTCTCCACTATCAGAAATGTTAAAAGCTACCCAAACAGAAAACCTTGGCTGAATGCAGAGGTGCGTACCCTGCTGGAAGCCAGGAACACTGCCTTCAGGTCTGGAAACTCAGAGGAGCTGAGTAGGACAAGAAAAGAGCTGGTTGCTAGTATTTTAAGAGGGCCAAGGGCACATATGCAAAGAGGATCGAGGGTCAATTCATCTCACAAGACCCTCGGAGCATGTGGAGGGGCATTAAGTGCATAACAGATTATGAAGGAAGGAGTGAACAATGCCCCAAAGACCCATCTTTGCCTGATGCCCTCAACAAGTTCTATGCACGCTTTGAAGACCCGAACAGACCACCCAGCACCAGACTCACCTCGCCACCGGATGAAGAGCATCTCAGCGTGACCTCAGCAGAAGTAAGGAGTACCTTCAGGAGGATTAATCCGCACAAAGCAACTGGCCCAGACAACATCCCCGGAAAAGTGTTGAAGGAATGTGCTGATCAGCTCTGTGAGGTGCTGGCAGACATCTTTAACACCTCACTTACCCTGAAGACAGTTCCCACCTGCCTGAAGACTGCCACCATCATCCCAGTCCCAAAAAGCTCTACAGTGACTAGTCTGAATGACTATCGGCCAGTGGCCCTCACCCCGATAGTCGCTAAATGCTTTGAAAAACTGGTCATGACTCGCATCAAAACAACCATCAACATCAACGAGGACCCTCATCAGTATGCATACCGTGAGAACCGATCAACAGAGGATGCAATTTCCTCTGTGGTCAACACTGCGCTCAACCACCTGGAGCAGAAAAACTCACGTCCGTATGCTCTTTGTGGACTTCACATCCGCCTTCAACACCATGATCCCCCAAACCCTGATGGACAAACTATCCACACTAGGACTAAGCCCCTCCATTTGCAACTGGGTACTAGACTTTTTAACAAACAGACCACAGTTAGTGAGGATCCACAACCTCTCCTCCTCCACCATAACCCTCAGCACTGGCTCTCCTCAGGGATGTGTGTTGAGCCCCCTCCTGTTTACTCTGCTCACGTATGATTGTGCAGCTACCCATCCAGGCTGTCACATTGTAAAGTTTGCAGATGATACAGCGGTGGTGGGATGCATCACAAACAATGATGAGTCCAGCTACAGGCAAGAGGTGGAACACCTGGAGAGCTGGTGCAAAGAGAATAACCTTCACATCAATGTGAAGAAGACAAAGGAGATGATTGTGGACTTCAGAAGGAACAAAAACATCCACACACCCCTGAACATAAGAGGATCCGCGGTGGAAGTGGTCTCCAGCTACAAGTACTTGGGTGTACACATGAATGACAACCTCAGCTGGAGCAACAACACCACCAGCCTGATCAAGAAAGCTCATCAGAGACTCTACTTCCTCAGACGGTTGAGGCGAGCTGGTCTGGGAAGCTCAGTCCTCACCTCCTTCTCCAGGTGTGCAGTGGAGAGCATCCTGTGCTCCAGCATCAATGTGTGGCATGGAGGTTGCACAGCTGCAGAAAGAAAAGCTTTGCAGAGAGTGGTGAAGGCTGCACAGAAGTCTGTCTGAATCAGCCTCCCCACCATCACAGACATCTACGCCTCCAGATGCAGGAAGAGGGCCACCTGCATCATGAAGGACCCCACTCACCCAGCACACACTTTTTGCCCCACTCCCCTCAGGAAGGAGGTTGAGGAGCAGTTGAGGAGTGCTAAGTGTATATTTAGTTGATGTTTTTCTTAGTTCATATCTTAGATGTTATTACTGTTTTTCTTATACATTTTATTGTTGGATGTAACTGGGACCCCATGTACATAATTTCGCTCCACCACATATACCACATGAGGTGCGAATGACAATTAAGAAACTCTGACTCTGACTCTGATAAGTGCACTTCGCACTAGGACGCTCTAGGTCGTAGATCGATGATAGACTTCATAGTTGTGTCATCTAATTTGTGGTCATTTGTTTTGGACACTCGAGTGAAGAGAGGAGCTGAGCTGTCAACTGATCACCACCTGGTAGTGAGTTGGATCAGATGGCGGGGGACGATGCTGGACAGACCCGGTAGACCCAAACGTGTAGTGAGGGTTTGCTGAGAACGCCTGACAGAAGAACCCGTCAGAGAGATCTTCAACTCACACCTCAGGGAGAGCTTTAACCACATCCCAGCTGAGGTGGGGCACATGGAGTCTGAGTGGGCCGTGTTCCACACCTCACTTGTTGAAATAGCTGCCTTGAATTGTGGCCGCAAGGTTGTCGGCGCTTCTCGTGGTGGCCATCCACAAACTTGGTGGTGGACATCCTGGGTTAGGGAAGCTGTCAAGTTGAAGAAGGAGTCCTATCGGACCTTGTTGGCCAGTGGGACTCCGGAGGCAGCTGAGGAGTGCCGGAGGGCCAAGCGGTCCGTAGCCTTGGCTGTTGCGGAGGCAAAAGCTCGGATGTGGGAGGAGTTCGGTGAGACCTTGGATAGAAACTTGTCGATTGGAACGAGGAGATTCTGGCAAACCATCAGGCACCTGAGGAGGGGAAAGCAGCACTTTACTAACACTGTGTTCAGTTAAGGTGGACTGCTGTTGACATCAACCAATGATGTCGTCAGGGGGTGGAAGGAATACTTCTCAGACCTTCTCAATCCCACCAGCACTGGAGGATGCTGAGTCAAGGGACTTTGAGGTTTATCCATCCATAAATGTGGCTGAGGTTGCCGAGGTAGTTAAAAAGCTCCCAGGCGGCAGGGCTCAGAGAGTGGATGAGGTTCATTCTGATTTCATTAAGGCTCTAGATGTTGTGGGGCTGTCTTGGTTGACATGCATTTGTAACATTGCATGGACATCGGGGGCAGTGCCACTGGATTGGCAGACTGGGGTGGTTGTTCCCCTCTAAAAAAAAGGGGGATCGGAGGGTGTGCTCCAATTATAGGGGCATCACTCTCCTTAGACTCCCTGGTAAGGTTTATTAAGGGGTACTGGAGAAGCGAGTCCGATCGTTGGTCGAACTTCAGATCCAGGAGGAACAGTATGGGTTCCGTTCTGGCTGTGAAACACTAGATCAGCTCTTTACCCTCACTAGGGTCCTCGAAGGGTCATGGGAGTTTGCCCATCCACTCTACATGTGTTTTGTGGGCTTGGAGAGGGCATTCGATCATGTTCCTCAGGGTACACTGTGGGGGGTGCTCCGTGAGTATGGGATTGGAGGACCATTGTTATGGGCTGTTCAGTCCCTATACAAGCGGTGCGTGAGTTTGGTTTGCATTGCCGGTAGTAAGTCGGACCCCTTCAGGGTGGGAGTTGAACTCCACCATGGCTGCCCATTGTTACTGATTCTGTTCATTGGTGTCCTCATGCCGTGATCTTCAGCTCTCACTGGAGCGGTTTGCAGCCGAGTGTGAAGCGGCTGGGATGTGAATCAGCACTTCCAATTCTTAGGCCATGGTCCTCAACCAGAAAAGGATGGATTGCTCTCTTTGGGTCGAGATTGAGGTTCTGCCTCAAGTGGAGAAGTTCAAGTATCTCGGGGTTTTGTTCACAAGTGAGGGAAGAATGTAGCATGAGATTGACAGACGAATTGGTGCAGCATCTGCAGTATTACGGACTTTGTACCAGTCTGTTGTGGTGAAGAGAGAACTGAGATGTAAGGCAAAGCTCTATGTTTACCAGTCGGTCTATGTTCCTACTCTCACCTATGGTCATGAGCTCTGGGTAGTTACTGAAAGAATGATAGGTGGTTGAAATGAGTTTCCTCCACAGTGTAGCCAGACTCTCCCTTAAAGATAGGGTGAGAAGTTCATTTATCCGGGAGAGACTCAAAGTAGAACCGCTACTCCTCCTTGTCGAGAGGAGCCAGTTGAGGTGGTTTGGGCATCTGGTAAGGATGCCCCCTGGGCGCCTCCCTAGGGAGGTGCTTCAGGCATGTCCAACTGGGAGGAGACCCCAGGGGAGACCCAGGACACGCTGGAGAGATTATGTCTCTCGGTTGGCCTCGGAACGCCTTGGGATCCTCCCAGAAGAGCTGGAAGAGGTGGCTGTGGAAAGAGATGTCTGGGCCTCTGTGCTCAAACTGCTGCCCTCGCGACCCAACTTCGAAACAGGCGGAAGATAATGGATGGATGGATGGATGCTGTAGATGCCTTTCCTTTTCACTTTTGGCACCTTGTTTTTGTATTTTTGTTGCATGCTTTAGTATTTGTTGTTGCTTTTTTGGCGAGTCGAGGCGGTTCTTCACATCCGTAGCATTTTATTGCATTGTTGACCTTGTGTTGATTTTTACATATGACAAATTAACCCAACCTGAAACCTGAACCTGAAACATGGTACCTCATGGCAAAGAACTCTCCAAAGATTGGAAAAAAAAACAGTTGTTGTTCTACATAAAGATGGCCTAGGCCAGGGCCATTCAACTAAATTTCTCGGTGGGGCACAGTTCTTGAAAGCCAAGAGCTCATCCAGCAGTTGTTCTCATTAAGTAAGGTTGTTTTATGATTTAAAATCTAGTTTAATTTAAAAATAAATCCATTGGTGGGCCTAACTGAGCACACCCGTGGGCCTGATTTGCCACCCGGCCCGTCAATTGAATAGCCCTGACCTAGGCTATAAGAAGATTGCTATCACCCTGAAACTGAGCTACAGCATAGTGGCCAAGACCTGCAGTTTAACAAGACAGGTTCCACTCAGCACAGGCCTCGCCATGGCCGAACAAAGAAGTTGAGTGCACACTCTGTGTCATATCCAGTGGCTGTCTTTTGAAAATAGACATGCATCCTGCCAGCATTGCTGCATATGTTAAAGGGGTAGGGGTCAGCCTGTCAGTGCTCAGACTATACACCACACACTGTATCAAACTGGCCTGTAATGGCTGTCGTCCTAGAAGGAAGCCTCTTCCAAAGATGATGCACAAGAAAGCCCACAAACAGTTTGCTGAAGGTAAACAGACTAAGAACAGATTACTGGAACCATGTCCTGTGGTCTGATGACCAAACACTCTAAAACTGACTAAACTAAATACACTAAACTTCACCTTAACTATAAAACCCAAACACGCTAAATATCACAAATCTCTCAAACCTCATGACTCACTCCCACTATTGCTGTCTTTATTGCACTGAACTCCTTTCAACTTATGTGTCTTTATATTCTTATTCCTGTAGATTGTTTGGCACTGGACAAATAACATCAAGCCTCCGTCAGAAAGAAGGAGGGAGGTTGTTTATCTGTTTGACAGGGGTAGGAGATGAAATCAGAGGATGATGGGGTTGTTTTGTCCCCGAGACTGCCCATCTTTGCTGCAGCCTCTCACTCCAACGCGCTTCAGATATGATGATGATTTTCAGAAATAGATGTGGCGTGGACTATTTATCACACCTCTAATTTTACTTGGCCTATCAACACGATTTAAAAACTGATGTAGTTTAAAGTCTGTACTTGTGACAAATTAAAATGAAGTCTCTGAGAGGCTGTGTCTTTCCCGCTAGAGCGACTGAAATTGGTAATGAGACTATCTCGCATGGCTCATCGATTGACTCCAAAGGGAAAAAAATTGTCAGAGTAGGTGGTGAAATCGCCACCCACCTCCTGTTATTGAGAAGGCAGAGTTTGTCTTGCCTAGTCAAAGTCAAGTCAAGTCAACTTTATTTATAGAGCACATTTAAAACAGAACCTGTTATCAAAGTGCTTAACAACAACAACAATCAATGAGTAAATTAAAGAGAAAAATATATAAACATATCTATACAATACACTAATAATGATAATAACTGAAGAATTAATAAAAAGCATTTAAAACATAAAGTCACAGATTAAAAAACACTAGAACAATTTACACTGTGTGAAATGCCTGAGCGAACAGATGTGTTTTTAGCAGGAATTTGAAGTGAGGAAGGGAGGTGGCCTGCCTGATGTTGGGGGGCAGGTTGTTCCACAGTTTGGGGCCCATGACTGAAAAAGCCCGATCTCCTCTGAGCTTCAGTCTTGTTTTTGGAACAGCCAAAAGCAGCTGATCGGATGATCTCAGGGCCTGAGAGGGAACGTAAGGTTCCAGAAGCTCAGAGAGGTAAAGGGGTGCGAGGCCATTTAGGCATTTGAAGGTCAGCAGAAGAATTTAAAAAACTATCCTCGTATGAAGAGGGAGCCAGTGAAGGGAGGACAGAACTGGAGTAATATGTTCAGACCTACGATTTCCGGTTAAAAGCCGAGCAGCAGCATTCTGGACAAGCTGAAGACGTGAGATGAAGGCCCGGCTGATCCCAGCATACAGTGCGTTGCAATAGTCCAATCAGGTCGTGACAAAGGCGTGGACTAGTTTCTCAAGGTCGGGTCTGGACAACATTGGCTTGAGTTTAGCTACCTGTCTGAGTTGGAAGAAGCTTTTCTGCAGAACAGAGTTGATTTTTTTGTCAAACTTAAAATCAGAGTCTAAAACCATCCCGAGATTTTTACCAGACTGCTTCAGATATGGCTGAAGAGAGTCCAGGTTGACAGGATTAGTGGTGGCAATTGAGCTAGGGCTAAAAACAATGACTTCGGTCTTGTCATTGTTAAAACTTAAGAAATTTGAAGCCATCCAGGCCCTAATGTCATCCAGACATTTTAACAGCGGGTGAATGGAGGAAACACTTACTGGTTTCACAGGCAGGTAGATCTGGCAGTCATCAGCATAGCAATGGAATGAAAGACCGTGTTTCCTCAGGATGGACCCCAGTGGGAGCAAATAAAGCGAGAACAGAAGGGATCCAAGAATCGAACCCTGTGGGACCCCACATGAAAGAGGTAATGAGGCGGATACATTATTACCAACCTTGACACAGAAACTCCTGCCACTCAGGTATGAGCGGAACCATTCTAATGCAGCACCTGTGATCCCAACCCACTGTTCCAGCCGTGATATAAGGATACTGTGGTCAACAGGATCAAAAGCAGCAGTAAGGTCCAGGAGCACAAGTACCACAAATTGACCAGAATCGTTTGAGTTCATAATGTCGTTACAAACCCTTACTAATGCTGTTTCAGTGCTGTGGAGTTGCTTAAAACCAGATTGAAAAATTTCGAAGATTCTGTTCTCATTCAAAAACTTGTTTAATTGAATGAAAACTATTTTCTCCAGGATTTTGGACAGGAAGGGAAGTTTTGAGATTGGTCTGAAATTTGAGCAAGTCGAAGGGTCAAGTCCAGGTTTCTTAATTAACGGATGAACTACTGCATGTTTGAAAACATCGGTAACCACACTTATCACAATACTACTATTTATAATAGTAAGAACAGAGGGTCCAATCGTGGGTAGAACTTGTTTGAAAAACGATGCAGGAATGGGGTCAGCGGGGGAACCGGAGGGTTTCATCTGATCAGCAACTTTGTTTAGAAATGGGAGTGAAATGGGTTCAAACTGTTTGAAGACAGCTGAGCAAGGGACAAAGACAGAAGGATCAGTTGTGGACTGGGGGATGGATGACCTAATCAACTCTACCTTATCAGCAAAGTATCTGGTAAAGTCATTGCAGATGTCAACGGAGGCCTCCATGCTGGCAGACCGAGGCACGCTTAAAATGGAATTTACGGTATGGGATTGCTTACAGTGCTTACAGTGCACTCACTGCTCACAGTGAGTGCTTACAAAGCACTCACTGTGAGTGTGCTTATGAAATCCTTGGGAGTAAGAACGAAATGTCTCGCCAAAAAAAAAAGAAACCATCCAGATTACCTGATTTAAGCTTTGTTGTATTTTTACCTGGATTATTGAGCATGAACTTTCATGTTTTGAACAACTTTGGCTATGGCTGCCTCAGAGGAGTCAACGGGGGAGAGGGTGGGCCCCAGAAACCATCTTATCATCAGCAAACTGGTTGAACCACTATGCGAGTGTGCTGCTTGTGGGACCGAGTTTGTTGTGGCTCCTCGGACTAATGAAGTCCTTTGGATGAAGGACGAAATATATCAACAAAAGAAAGAAACCGTTCAGACAGCCTGAGTGAACTTTGTTGAGTTTTGAAGTCAACTTTTTGGGCAGAGGTAGAAAGTGTTTTTGTTATACCATTAGTAATAACTTAGGATATGATATACTTGTAAGGTCTTATCACCACCAACTATGAAAATAAGTTTCAAGAAATAAGACGTTATTGTTGAGCCTACGTGGACAGGAATTACAGACTCCATGAAGTCCATGAAGTCTGGGCTGGGGCCTGGGGTTTCAGTTAGGCTAACACAGATTGTTATCCCTTATAAGTGACAAGTGATAAAATGAGAGATAAATTATCTGTAGAGATGCACAAGGAAGGTATAAAAGTGTCCAAGTCTACAAGTTTGCGTTTTGGGATTCTGGTGCTCTTCTGACTGATTTTGACGTTTTGAAACTGTTTTCTGTCATTTAGACTCTTTGTCATCTATTTTTACTTAATGATCATATTGAATAATGGGAGTATAGAATAAAGGGAGTGGTGGCACAGAGGTTAGACGGTGGGCCTGTGATCAGAAGATCGCCAGTTCAACTCCTGGTTCCGACAACATCAAAATGTGGATGGGATAGGTGAAGCACCCACAACTGCCTCCACCCTCATTTGCCCCACTCTGCTCCCTTGAGCAAGGCCCTTAACCCCCACCATCCACTCCCCCAGATGTCATAGATAGCAGCTCTCTGCTCCACACAGAGGGCTGTGGTAGCTTGGTGGTCTGTGGTTGCATCAGGAAGGGCATCTGGTGTAAAACCAATTTGCACGTCTTCATGCGACTTAGTTTGCTGTGGCAACCCCTGAAAAAGGGAGCAGCCGAAAGAAGAAAAAATAAAAATAAATAATGGTGATATTTAGCCACAATAGTTTCTGTTGAACTTTTATTGAGAAACATTCAAATGAGAGCTGTGAGCAGAAGAGAGGCTGGTGGAGTCTCAAACAACTACTTATTATTCTCTTTATTTCTCTTAACTCTCAAATTGCAACCAACATTTCTTTTTTTTCTTCTTCAAGTCTCTGAACTCTAAAAGCTTTCCTTGTTTCTCAGACCATGTCTGAGTGTGTGTCATCTAATCATCACCCAGTTATATCAGATGTCTGAATGTTCAGACTTGGATCCATCAGAAAAAAACGTTTCAAACACTGATTCAGCTAAATTGGTGGATGACAGAAACTGAACTGAAACATTTCACATAATGTCACTGACTGGTAATGTGTACCTGACAGGGTCAAGATGTGCTGCTGTTTGCCTGACTGACTGTCTTGTTGTGCAGGGTCTAAGGACTTCCAGCTGGTCACCTGGTCCAGGGATCAGACTCTGAGGATTTGGAGGGTAGATCCTCAGTTGCAGAAGGTTGGTGTTGAGCTTTACAGAAACAAGTTCAGACAGAAGAAGCTCTGGTGTCTCTGATTGGTTGATGTATTTTGTTGTGTAGTTGTGTGTCAGTGACATGGTGGAGGACCTGATGGAGGGGATGTCCCTCACCATGGAGTCTGAAAAGTCTCTGTCGTCTCAGGAACCTGAGGGTCAGCAGAGCACTGTCCCCACTTCAGACAGCATGCAGGGTAAGACAGAAATCATGGTAAATGGTAAATGGACTGTACTTATATAGCGCCTTTCTATCTTATAGAGATACTCAAAGCACTTTACACTCCAATCTGTGTCCTCATTTACTCATTCATACAGCACTCTACTAGATCTCTACAAAGCTAATGGAACAAATCATTCTAAAGAGACTAATCAGTGCTTTAGATCACATTCAAACACTGATGGGACACACATCAGAGGCTATGAGGGGTTCAGTGTCTTGCCCAGGGACACTTCAGCATGTGACTGCTGGTGGATTAGAACCCCCAACTCTCGCATTGGAGGACGACTGCTTTAACCACTCAGCCACAGCCGCCCCAATCATAAATAAATACAAAGTTGCCGAACCATAACCGTCTTCAGGATCACTGACTGAGCTGCTCTGCCACCTGTACAGCATGAGTTCAGTTTGTCTGTTATTGTCTGTCTGTCCCTATCAAATAAACTTAATAAATAAATACAGTCAAAATTTCACCTAAAGATCATGTAAATCATCTTCCAAGCAACTTTTATGATGGAACAAAAATGTTTGTTTTGCATTAATAAGCTCTGAAGGCCCCAGTCCTCAGGTCGCTGAGATCTGAGCCAATCAGACATCAAGAAAAAAAACTTGGGACTTATTTCAACCAAATGTCTTTAAGTCTGGTTCCTCTGATCCAAGCCACCAGACTGAACTAAAAGGAAAATATTTACGGTGATACCTTACTTTGAGGACAGGGGGTCTTTAATTTTATATTCAAAAGTCTGAACTTGATTTATAGGGAAGGTCAAAGGTCTAAAACAGTCATCCATCCATTATCTTTTTTACCACATGTGAACATGCAAACCACCCAAAAAGGCCCCCGGCCGGGATGTGAACCGGGGCGACCTGCCTGCTGAGAAGCGGCAGCTCTACCAACTGCTCCACGGTGCCGCCTTAAAACAATCAGTTGTAAGCAAATCCATTTTAATAAATTCGGTTACAACTTAAAACTTTAGATTACTGTCGTAACACCAATTCTCTGAGTAGCATGAGTGAGTGTCTTTCATTGGGAACGCCCTCAGCAAGAGTGACCCCTTCAGACGTGTTACATTCCACCAGCCAGAATTGGCTGGAAATAAGCCTGTCAGTGTCAAGAAGGGCAGGGTCCTCCCCCTATATGTAGGGCTGTCGCTGCACTGATAAAATCTTTCCCTCTTCCTTGCAATGTCAGAGCAAGGAGGGTGACTTGGTGAGAGACACTCCCAGGAAGATTTGTCTGTAAAGTTATGTGTTGCTGATGACAGTTAAGCTAACCAGCACAAAAATGTAGAGTATGTCCTTTTTCACTCAGAACTTCAGATGTATCAAGACTGAAATGACTGTGGAAATGTGTGCATCCCCACGCCAACTTCATGGCTGGTGTACGCATGTTTCTACGGTTACTGGTCCATTGGAGACACTAAGGTGATGCTGGGAAACTGTCCAACTATTAATACATCCACATTTATGAAATTAGATGAATGGATATAAAAGTTGCACAAAGTGGTTCAAAAAATACCTTTAACAACAATGGCTTTAGCCTTATTAGAAGATATAACAAATGGTGAATACACAGAGAGCAAATACAGCTGCTGACCACACTGAGGTTCCTATAGCAACAGGGTCATTCCTGTAGTGAACTAGGCCTGATGTCAAAACCTTGACCTTAGGCACCTTATGGGACAGAAACTGTCATTTCATTGATTTGAATCCAGAAATACAGGTTGACCCATCCTGAGACTTTCTTTCTTGAATTAATCAAGTGAAAGAAGACTACTTTTCTATTATCATTACTATTTTACAAATGTTTGATAATCAAAGTGTTTTTAGTTCAAACCATTTTAGATGTTGTAGTGAACTAATCATTTTTTATTAACTGTGAAACAGTAATAATGATTTTAATCCTCATGCAAAGTTAGAATTCATGTTAAGGTCTGTTACAGAATAATTATGCATTTTCTGATTTTCTGTCTTTGAATGAGCAGGGTAAGTTGGTCCAAGGTTGGAGTCAAACGCAGACAAGTGTTGGAACGAGCTGTCATGTTTTTAAATCCTCTCAGACGTAAATAGAGAAGCTGGCACCTGTTGGCACCTGTTTTCCGCCAACTCGTCCAAACATTTCTCTCTCTGTCTCTAAAAACATTTTCAATCTGTTCCATAACATTCTTGCTGTTTTTCTGACTCCTAGTGACCTCTTACGTCACAAAACACACCCCTGTCTGGTCGATATTGACCAATCAGAAACTCCCAAATGAACCGGAAATAGAGCCCTTTAAAATGTCGGTACTTCCTAGTTCAAACGAGTCGGGTGGAGAGTTTGCAGAAGTCCAGTCGCTTCAGGCTCCGGCTTCAGTCGTTGCAGCTCCCGTGCTGGGAAACAGGAAAATCCTGACATGACCACAGAGCTCTTCCGAGTCTTATGGGATTATAACATCTTCCACCTCTAAGTGGAACTCTGACGGACTCCACTCATGTGAAGTCCACTCGTGAGGTGAATTTGTGTCGAACAAGTACTGTCACTACTTCGGACGATTCACAGCTGTTCCTACAGAGACGCTGAAAGGGTGCGTTAAATGGAACTTCGTACCAGGGACATCTCCAGGTAAAAGAGTTGATTTATACCACGTAAGTGTACTGGGGGAAGAAGCTGAGAAAAACCCGGAGAGTGCCGTTCTGACGCCGACACAACATTCTCCCTCATCCATCTTTTTCTCCCTCTAAACTTCATTTCCCATCTTTAAAATTCTTCTATCAAGTAGAAATCATTCCAGATATTTTAGAAATGTCTGTGTAAAGTTTTCAACCACCGCCGTGTGGTTAATCAAAATTGTACAGCTTGCTAAAATTAGCCATGTTGTTATTTTCCATATTTTGCCAATTAATGTAAATGTGTGATGTGTTAAACTTGATTCTGTTAATAAATGACCCACTGTCGTTGGTGAGTCAAAGATAATTAACGTCTCACGTTACATTTCTAAAATCAGATGCACGTCATTATACAGTCCAGAAAAATGAAAGAATCCGTTTAATTTATGAATATATCAGCATATGTTCATACTACATTCCTGAGGGGGCTGGCAGATCGATCAGGACTGAGCCAGTCCACCCTGAGTTGAGCCATGCCAGCTGTGTGGGATGGAATGATCCGTATATCAACCAGGTGTATCAAATGACCCACAATGCAGCTGAACAGACCAGCATTAAAGCAGTTTGCAGCGACACTGTGTTCTTAATGTAATTCAATTCCACGTTGACTGGGATCTACGAAGGAAGTGTGCTTGGATTCATGTGTATGCAGTTTCATACTTCTGGATTTATTTGTGCATAGGCTGTTTTTTTTTAATTTTTTTATTTGAGCATATGCCACGTTTCAGTAGGAAATCCACTCAAGTCTTTGTACATGAGGCCCCAGGTGTGGCAAGGCTAGTGGGAGCCTGGCTGCTTCCTGGTGGGTAGCTTGAACAGCGGGATTATTGGTACTCTGGAAACGACTAACATACAGTGAGAGAAGCAGTAGTTAGCCTTTTTTTTTTTAAGCAGTATGGCTACAAATGAACAGCTACTCTGTGTGGCGCTCTGCTGACCCAGAGCAAAGCATCCAGCGACTGAGCATGTGCATGCATCTACGGACAGTTTAGTTAAGCTCTGAGAGAGAGACAGTACATGGAGCTGGTGGGAACTTCTACTCATTGCGAGGAGGTTTTTTAATTTACTGTCAATGCAGCAATAGACCCATATATAGGGGGAGGGCCCTGCCCTCCTTGACACTTGACAGGCTTATTTCCAGCCAATCCTAGCTGGTGGAATGTAACAGGAGCTTCTGATTAGCTTAGGTTAGATGTCTTGTTAGGCCCGAGCAGCGAAGCGCTGCTGTAATCGCTCTGTTCATTAGGCCCGAGCAGAAAGTTTTCCGTCAAATGAATTGGCCTTTGGGGGCCTTAACATATCCAAAAACTCACCAAATTTGGCGGACGCATCAGGACTGCTGAAAAATTACATATTTTAAGGGCATTGCAAAAATCACAACAGAAACGGCTCAAGAGTGCCATCTGGAAAATTTCAAAATACCCTCCACATTAACCTAATGCCCCTTTTCCGCTATCACGGCGCGGGTCGGATATTTCCGGCTTCACGCACGTTTGAGGTCTTTCCACTGTTCCTGGAACCGGCTCGCCTCCCTAAATTCTGGCCCGGCTTCTCAAGGGGTCCAAGCGAGCCGAGCCGTGACGCCAGAAACACTGTCGGTCACTGATTGGTCGGGGGGGGGGGGGGGGGGGGGGGTTGGGGGGGAGCGGGGGCGCCGGGGGGTGGTCTGTGGAGTCTTTCCAAACAACCAGATCCGCCATTTTTTCTCTCCCGCTTGCTATTAGCGATAACTCGAGGAGCATATCTTTTTAGTATTTTGAAGCTATACAAAAACAATAATATCAAAGCCGTGGTCAAATGCAGAAGTGCAGGTGTTGTTGTGCTTGGTGGCCGACGAAAAAAGTCAAAGCGAGCTAGATGGAGGATTGGAGGGTGGTTTGGACACGGCCACTGCTCTACTTGAATCATTTATAGAAGATGGTGAGTGTTTTCTATCTTTAAACATATTTTAAGTTACTCATCCAATCGGTTCTGAACATATTTTTAACTAACAAAAGAGGCTGACGCCATAATAGGACAACGTCGGTGCTACGATGCTAAGCTAATTTGCATGAACGCTAACTGTCCTCCGGTCTCGTTTCTCACTGTATTTTATCCAGAACATATTTCAGCGCATGACGGTTCAACTCTAAACTCCACATTAAACCCTCCAAGCCTCCCGGCTTCTGCTCCATCAGCGGAGTCTGCACCTGACAGAGCTCCATCACAGCCCAGCTGCACCTCACAGAGCAGCACAACGCTGCAGCTTCTGTGCTCGGTAAGAACAGATGCAACATGTTCCACATCACTTTATTTGTGCCGATAAGGACTTGATTTTATTTTATTTTTAAAGTAAAAAAATAAAATGTTGAATGAATACTGAATTGGGATGAAATTATGTACACATGGTCCAAGTTACAGACAACAAAATGTAAAATAAAAACAGTAATAAGATCTAAGATATGAATTAAGAAAAATATCAACTAAAAAACATCTACTAATAAAACACTAAGCACTAATAGCAGTAAACAATCAAAACAATACGTCAAACAGCAACATGAACTTGAGTTTGTGCAGCCTTATGAATATCTAACCAGGATAATCACTGTGAAAAATCACATCATGTTGCTGCTGATCAGTTTCATGTTGCTGCTGATCTGTTTCTTGTTGCTGTGTTCATTCGTGCTCGTCTGTTCACACAGACTCATGTCCGTGCTGCTGTTCGGCGTATTGTGTTTATTGTTTTTATGCTATTAGAGCTTATCATATTTTTAGTTGACGTTTTTCTTAGTTCATATCTTAGATCTTATGACTGTTTTTCTTTTACATTTTATTGTTGGATGTAACTGGGACCCTGTGTACATAATTTTGATCCACCACATGTACCACATGTGGTGCGAATGACAATAAAGAATATCTATATCTGTATAATACTTTCTGATTCATATATCCATTGTTATTATTATATTATTTTCATTATTTTTAAATCAATTTATTTTTCATTTTCTTATTTTATCAGTTTCTTATTATTAATATATCTATTATAGCTGTTAGCTGCACCTTTCTTTGTTTTATGCATTTATTCAAAAACAGTATGTAGCTTGAATTAACCACCTTTTTCTTCTTTCTAGTCTAGAGAAAGAGAAAAGAGTCCAGTAAAGAAAAGTTTTATTTCATCACTGAATGAACATGAAGAACTGAAGCGGACACAGCAGGAACAACACTTGTGTCTTCTTCTGGATGAAGCCCGTGAGACAAGGGACACACAGATACACAATAATTAGTTGGAGGCAGTAGTTTTTATTTTTGTACATTTTTCACTTCTTACTTTTCTTATTAAACAATTTTTTTCTTAAGCGGTGTCCTTGAACATTAAATTTCCTAAACAAATTTTATAATGTTAAGTTCATAAAGTGTTTGTTTAAATTCATACTGGAAGTTGAGAAAAATTTCCAATTGCATTTGATCTTTAATGGATCCTAAGAAAATATTACTAGAATCTCTAAACTGTTATTATGTTATAAATGTTTTGGTTCTAGGATGAAGTGAAACAAAAACAGTCAAAAATTCAGAAAGGACAGTTATCAGTTATCAGTTATTGTTTATCGTCCGTACAGCTGTGGCCCCTGAGAGATTCAGCTGAAAGTCCTGGTGCACCTTTTATTTGAACCTGCAGAGATTTGAACAGCTGATCTGAAGCAAACAGGCAGGTGTTCACCTGAACTGACCACTGCTGCTGTTTTTGGTGGTCTCCTCCTTCGCCGTCCGTCCGACCGTCCGTCCATCCATCCATCCATCCATCCATCCATCCATCCATCCATCCATCCATC
>NC_056499.1:54007121-54041929 GCF_014905685.2 Nematolebias whitei | reverse complement strand
AGAGGGCTGAGTGATACTAGCAATCACAGCATTGTAAGAGGGGGACAGTTGAACCCGGAGGCTCCACCCCTGTTTAATGATGGACGATTTCTTTTCACAAAGATGGCCTCCTTTACTCCTCTCTCAAACCATCGTTTCTCTCTATCCAGGATGTGAACATCTTCATCCTTGAAAGAGTGACCGCTGGCCTGGAGATGAGTGTAGACCGCAGAGTCCTGGCCTGATGATGTTGATCTTCTGTGCTGGGCCATCCTTTTGGCCAGTGGCTGTTTAGTTTCCCCGATGTAAGACTGATCACAACCCTCCTGACACTGAACAGCATACACAACATTACTCTGTTTGTGCCGGGGGACTGGATCTTTGGGATGAACCAGTTTTTGCCGTAATGTATTTTGGGGTTTAAAAGCCACTGGGATGTTATGTTTAGAAAATAAACGTCTCAGTTTCTCTGATACCCCCTCAACATACGGAATGACCACTGGTCTGGGTCTGGGTTCCTCCTTTTCACCTGTTGGCTGACTGGAGTCCTGTTTGGGTTTCTTCTCTGCTTTCAGGAAGGCCCAGTTAGGATATCCACATTGCTCTAGAGCCTGTTTTGTGTGGGATTTCTCCCATCCAACCTGAAGAGCTGGATCACTCTGGACATGATGACGATTCCATGTTTGTTGGACCGAGATCATGTAGACCAGGGCTATTCAACTAAACTGCTCAGGTGGCCACAGTTTCTGAAAGCCAGCAGCTCATGGGCTGGACATCCAGCAATTAAAGTCATTATGTAAATAAACCAAGTATTACAGTGATCTGTTACCTTTTAAATGTATTTGTTATATTGCATTGAATCATAAATGCAATAAACAGAACCCAAACCCAGAACATAAAAAAAGTTTTTTTATGTTAATGAACTCATTGGTGGGCCAGACTGAAGTCATGGCCCACAGGCCGCCAGTTGAATAGCCCTGGTGTAGACGGACCTGATTCTGGAGCTACTACAGTGGACCAGGGCACAAAGGATTGAGTTTTGGGGCTCTCGCTCCAGGTGGACGCATTCTCCTCTCTCTCCCTTGTTCTCCTCTTCCTCCTGCTTTTGCTCTTTGTGTGTGTCTCGGAGCTCCTGGTACACATCTTCCTAATGATAAAAAATACTATTATGGATCTGGTGAGCTGGACTTTCAATGTAATCAACAACATTTTTTAACAAAATGACCGGGTCCTGGAAAACCCTCATACCCTGCTGAGACTCGCACTTCGTGGTGCATCAGGGATCCATGAGGAGTTTGGCAGCTGATGTATCTTTCAGTTCTGTCTCAGGAGGATGCCGAAGATGTTTATATAATTGGCTTCATGATAGCAGGGTTTCTGATTTTTTTTTTTTATAAATGTGATTGCCAGTAAAGTTTTTTTTCATGTCTAAAATTGTGTCCTTACAGAACAAGATGTGAAAAGATCTTTTTTGTAATACCACTATTCAGCCTCATGGCCTTTTACCTTTTTCTATCTAAAAACATTCTGATAAAGAATAAGAGGCCGCACTCTTGTAGCAGCAGCTACGTGCACTCCGCCCATCTTTCAGACGACTGTACGAACATAATCTCACTGTATCCCAGTACAATGATAATAAAGCTTATTCTGATTCTGATTCTGAAAACAGACATATGTACCATTTTAAGCTTTGTATTTTCTCCATTTAACCTTTTTTTGTTTGATTTTTGCCTTTAATTTAATTAAAACTAATTAAACTCCAGACTGAAGGCAACAAACAGAAAAATGACCAAAGGGGGTGGATACTTTCGCTGCTTGTTTGTCTTCATAACATGATCAGGTTTTATATATTTGTTGGGACGGAACTCCTATTCTTCTTTTGGATCAGGGTTGAGGTTTTTCAGCCAAGTGAAACTGATGGTAACCATGGTAACAGCAGATTGATGTTTCTGTGATGATCCAGGTGTTGTGATGGAGCTTTGTTCCACCTATCATCCTGATTGGCTGCTGTTTCTTTTTCTCTTTTCTTTTGTTTTTACTTTAACCAATCACCTGCCCACCACTCTGCCTTGGGCCACGCCTCCTCCCCATCCTCTACCAATCAGAAGCTTCCAATGTCCGCCTCCCGCCGCTGGTCTGTCCAAACCCTCCATGATTGGCCGGTATACTGTTATATCCCTCCCTCTCCCTTAATCTCTCCTCCTCATCATCGCAGGGCTTTTTTTAACGCTGAATGTTTCTGTTTTGCATGTCACCGATTGGCTGCTGCTCCTCCACTAACAAACTGACCCCAATTTATGTGTTCTGAATTAAAAGATTAAAGGTACTCTTTGTTTCCATCTGAAGCTGAGATGAGGGCCATTCCAGAATGCAGATTATGTTAACCTCTTAGTAAGTTAACCCTGAGTTTAATGAACCTTTGAGTAAGTTCACTCTAAATTTAGTGAAACTCTTGATGAATTTAACTCAAAGCTACTCCAAGTACGTTAACCCTGAGTTCAGTGAAACTCTTGAGTAAGTTAATCTTAAGATAAAAACATGTTTAATTATCCTTAGAGTTTTGTGTTCCAGAAATGTTTTTTGTTTCACTTGGTCAATTTTATTGGATTTGTTCATTTATCTCATAACATTCTTTGACTGCACTGATCCAATAAAACACCTCAGACAGAACAAAGTCCGTTCATCACACTGAAATGTAACTTTCAGAACATACCTTGCTGAATAAAACATCTCTGAACAAACCGCAAAATAGACAAAACGTTAACAACGGCTTGATCTTCTTATGTTTTAAGGTTCAAAGTTATTTATTGTCATTCGCATCACATGTGGTACATGAGGTGGAATGAAACTGTGTACTCAAGGTCCCAGTTACATCCAAAAAAAGCAATATATATAAAGTATAAATAAAAATAAACCGTATTAAAGGCTATAAGATATATGTTAAACAATAATAATATAATAAAAATAAGGTGTATTAAACAGCATTAAACAACATGAGTCTGTTGTGAGCAGATGAGTATGAATATAGCAGTTTAAGGTAAGAATCAGATATTAAATCAAGTATCAAACACTTTAATAGAGTTTCACATTTGGAAACACAAACCGCACGCACATCCTGCCCCTGACAAACTAATGCAAGACCAACAAGAGAGAAAAACGGATCTCCGTTCATTATGATCCGACAATCTGTACGTTTAACGTGCAGAAAAATATTCCAGGTTATTTCAGATGATCCAGCCTTGCAGCCATAATCAGCCTGATCTTTGTCCAGTTAAAGAAAATAAAGTTCCTCTCTAATCCAGCTTCTCGGTTGAGCTGCTGATTTCTAATTTAACTGTGTTGCCTCCCAGCCAGTGGATGTGTGACTGTAAATTAGAAGGAGAGAGATCGAGCTCAGCAGGCCAGACTCTGAACAAGGCCATGAAAACATTCGGACCTTCTCCACAGAACATAATTCAAAACATATGAAAAAACACACAAGGTTTTTATACCTACACTAAAAGTGTTGTCCAATAAAGATAGAGGACAGCTATGATGGGAGTGGAGCTCCAGCTGGTGTTTGCAGCCAAAATGGCAACTAAATTAACCCAGATGTTAAGACGGGCGGCCAGATGTGTATCATGACTCTGAAAGCACAGTAGACTCAGATAATCTAGTTTGTCTGTTCCAGATGGGTCCAGTAGGAAATCATCTCTCTCCTCATAAAAGCTGTCATTGCTTCCCACAACACACACTCTGTGACTGTAAAATCTCATTAATCTGGAAGAAACAAAGATGTGTTTAGAGCCAAAGTTGACAAAAAAAAAATTTGTCAAAGTGTATATGTATCACGATGCCGTGATGGGCTTGGATGAAGACGTTTCTGGAAATAAATGTTCATGAAAACTGAAGCATGGTCCAAGACACCAACATAGTCACATTTACAGGCTGAAGTTAACAAAAGCAGCCAGCTTTAAACTAAAATAAAACTAATGTGAGAGGTGGTGAATATGTGAAGCAAAAAAAGAGTTTTGTCTCTTATCTGTATTCTAAAGAGGCCGAGGATGCACAACATTAAACTCTTTCATAAAAACTTCAGTTACTTTGTCTAACTGAGGAGAAGAAGTGGAGGAGGAGCATTCTAAGAAACGATCCTCCCATTATCTATCTATCTATCTATCTATCTATCTATCTATCTATCTATCTATCTATCTATCTATCTATCTATCTATCTATCTATCTATCTATCTATCTATCTATCTATCTATCTATCTATCTATCTATCTATCCATCTATCCATCTATCCATCTATCCATCTATCCATCTATCCATCTATCCATCCATCCATCCATCCATCCATCCATCTATCCATCTATCCATCCATCCATCCATCCATCCATCCATATATATATATATCTATATCTATATCTATAGATATATATAGCACCAAATCACAACAGGAGTTCTCTCAGGGCACTGTACAGAAACATTCATATACATAAAAAGCCAATTAGTAAAGTTCTCTATCTAGCAGCAGACTCATTGAATGTTCACTTCACAGTCTCCCATCCTGAGCAAGCACAAAGGAGACAGTGGACAGGAAAAACTCCCTTTTAACAGGAAGAAACCAGGCTCAGGTCGAGCAGCCATCTGCTTCAAATGGCTGGGTTTCAGAGGAACAGGAAGTAGAAACAGACAAACACAGAATGACAGGTCCAGACGTACATCATATAGGAGGAAATACAAAAAAACATGTTAAGATAGAAACAATTACAAATACAAACAGGTGGGGTAGTGCAAGTAAAGACAGCAGAGTGAGGAAATGTGGTCAGTTTGTCCTCCAGCAGTGTAAGTCTATTGCAGCCTAAGTAAGGAATAGCTCAGGAAACCCAAGCCAACCCTTCATACATCCATTATCTTCTGCTTGTCCTGAAGTCAGCTTGTGGCCAACCAACCCTAACTATAGGATTTATCAAAAAGGAAAGACTTAAGCTTAATCTTAAAAGTAGACAAGGTGTCAGCCTCACAGACAAATCTGCAAATTCTGCAGCAATGACAAAACCTGTCTGGGTAAAAAAAGAATAATCTTACTTGGGAGTTCATAAATTCATGAGACACTTTAACATTCTAAATGAGCTCCTGGATAATTATAAACCTGCCAACAGAATCAGGACAAAAACAAATCTAATTATTGTTAAAGTAATGAAATAACGTTGTAGGACAGACTGAAGGGTTTAACTGAGTGGCGACAACATTGTGTGCATCCGTTCAGCTGCATGGTGTACTTTGTGCACTTCACATTCAGATCTGAAGCAGAACAGTTTTTTCTGCAGCTGCCTTGGTGAACTCCACTTATGGCTCTCATTTCAAGGTTAACATACTCAAAGATGGCTAAACTAAGAGAAACTTCAGAGTTTATGAAAAAACTTTCCTGAGTTTATTTTAACTCAGAGTTTGTTGAAGCTACTTTCTGGTTGACCATCCAGCTCTGCAGAAACATTCAGTGATGAAGGTGAAATCACTGGAAAAGAACGTAGAAAATTAGATGAAAATTGTTTTATTTTCAGTGTTCAATGAATGACCCTGTGCTGAACACAATCTGAGCTTCTACAGAGGCTCCAGCAGAACACAAGAACTTTGTCAGTTTCTGGTTCAGTGATTCATTCAACTCTGCAAAGTTCTGTTTCTTCTCAGTACCAGCTTTGTCATTGTGATGCATTCACTGTACCTCTGCTCTGCCGTTAACAAAATGTTATAGTCTCTTCAGAAAGAATAAAGCTGATAATGTAATATTTAAGTTTACACTGTGAACTTCTTTGAGGTCAATAACCTTATTTTTCATTCAAATTTCCGTTAAATGTATTAAACCGTTGGTTACGTACTGTAACCCCAGATTCTATGAGTATAGGTGTAGCCCTTTAAGGCTGTCGCTGGTGGGTTTTATCCCGTCATGCAAAGCATCGCACTGAAAAAATTTAGTTCACGCCCACCTGTTGTGTGTGCCCCACCCGGTCCGTATAAATTACGTTAAGAGCGGGTAATCGGCTCCCAAAAAGCTTTTTCTTCAGCCATTTAGGAGCCAGTGAGGCCCGACGCTTAAAGTGCTATGCCTATACTCGTATAATCTGGTGTTGCAGTACGTAACCAACGTTCTATTTCGTATAGGCTTTGCCCTTTAAGGCTGTCGCTGGTGGGTTAAGGGCGAAGCAGATGTAGTCCTTGCCTCACTGCGTCCATTTGAACACCATAAGAAGTGCCCGCTTGCCCAAAAACAACATCTTGTCACTCAGCTCTCCATGTGCATAAATACGCATTGCGTAATTACGCGCGTCATGCACAGACGCGCACTGTGTAATTTACGCGTTCCGAGTGCATGAACGCCCCGGAAAGGTTTTCAACAGAAAAGAGGAGAGGCTGAAAAAGGCCGTGAGCAGAGCAGATCCATGGCTCTTCAGTATGAACAGATTAATAATAAATGAACTGATTATTAATCAATGAACTGATTGATGACAGTAGTCATGAACTGATTAATAACCATAGAACAAAAACAACAGTCATAACCTGTGACTAATAACATCTCACACTGTAATGCATGCAGTCAGATGTGAGTTTAAACGAGATTCCATGAAACAACAATATTCATTTTGTTAAGGCACTAAGGACAGAATGTGTCATGGAACGAGCCGTCACATCACGTAAATAGAAGCGAATAAATGAGCAGGATGTTGACCACACGGTCGCAGTGCAAATATCCTGCATTGTCATACCATTATGCAAAGGAGTCAAAGATGTGATACCTCTGGTCAGTGCGCCCTGAGGTTGTCAGGAGGCTCTAAATCTGATGCTCTGTAGGCTTCAGAAATGGCCTCACACAGCCAGTGTGACAGGTGCTGGGTGGATAACGGATGACCTGCAGATGCGTCTCTATAGTGCACAAACAAATGTTGAGACTGACGCAATGCTGCCGTGCGTGTTACGCAACACGTCAATGCACGTACAAGGCAGAGAAGATGGAAAGATGCTTCTTCTTCTGATTGTGGGGGTGGGGATCCCTCCAACGAAATCGCTCTTGATTTAAAGAGCTTGTGATGTTTTAGGCATAAAACACTGGATTAAGCCTCAGATCAGCTGAGCTGCCATCAGCCTAGTTCTGAGACATGACGGAGCGACAGAGAGGGCAGATAAATCACTCACCCTCTTAGTGGATGATAAAGCCAGCAGCAGGGATATTTTAAGAGACAAGAATTTAATTGGAACCTGATTCAGTAGCTCAAATAGAGCTTTGATCAAGGCTTGCAGGACCAGCGTTAAATCCCACTGTGGAGCAAGTGGGCGTGAAACAGGCCTGCGTCTCTGTACACCTTTTAAAAAACGCTTCATCAGCATATGATTAAAAGCTGTTCTGTCCCCGAAAACCTTTGTGACAGGAAAAGATGGCTGCAGCGTACGTTTTAATCGTGCTGAATGCCAGATTTCTGTCCATCAGCTTCTGCAGAAAGGACAGCATGCCACCTAGTGGACATGAGGTGGCTTCTACACCTTTCTCTGTACAGCAGCACTGAAAACTGTCCACTTTGATGTGTACAGCGCTGTGGTAGATGCAGCACGTGAATCCTGGATCGTACGCACTACATCTTGAGAGGGATCCATCCTCTCTAAGTGGATCCGCTCAGCGGCCAGACTCAAAGGTGCTGACCTATTTCTGGGTAATTCCTGATCGCTACTCCTGCCTGGAGGAGAGCATCCTCCCTCCACGGCAGTTTCCATGGGCGCCCCGATAACCGGTGTCGTAGAACTGGGAACCATGGTGGGTTCACGCGCCCGGGAGCCACCAGGAGAGCTGTCAGTCCCTCCTCCTGAACTCGGTTCAGAAACCGTGATATCAAAGGGAGTGGGGGAAATGCGTAAAGAAGCATTTTGGGCCACAGGCTGTGAGCAAACGCGTCCACCCCTAGCGGTGGTTCGTCCCTCGGGCTCAGTGAGAACCATAGTTGACATTGAGCGTTCTCTCGTGTTGCAAACAGGACCACAGCCACTTGCTAAACTTCTGCCACGTCTGAGCCATCAGCTCTGGATGGAGGGTCCGGTCCCCGTGACGTGGACCATCCCTGGGCATCCCATCCGCCCCCTGTTCAGAACACCAGGGATGTACACTGCTCTGATGGAGAGCAGATTTTGGTGTGCCCAACACAGCAGCTGTCTCACAATGTGTAACATTTGGGCTGAGCGCGCACCACCCCCCCACCCCCCACCCCCCTCCGCCAGTTATGTATGCAACAGTCACTTGCTGTCTGTGTGAATCAAAACATGATGATTCCGCAGCACAGATGCAAAGTGTTGAATCACATTCAAAAACTGTGTGACACTCCAAAAACTTCCGCTCAGCCCCCCTCGTTCCGACACTACGCCCTCAAGAAGGGAGTGAGCAGCGGGGGCTGTTGCTGATGTCGCTTGTCCCAGAGGAACCATTCGATTCGCTCCGAGAGTTGGCAATAAAAGTAAAAAAGGGTCGATGGCGTTGTCCAGCGTGTAGCGACCCGCCACTGAGATATATTTCTCGCGCTTACCTTGAGACAAGGCTGCTCGTCTGCTTCTCCTCGGGGAGGAGAACTCACCGGGACGGCAGGAGGTTGGCGTGGCGGGACCACAGGCAGCCTTAACAAAGGTTGAGCTGGTCAAGCTGGACAACTTCCCTTATTCGTTCTTCTGACAGTGCTGTTAGCTTGCTGAAGAAAAATGGGAGCCGATTACCTGCTCTTAACATAATTTATACGGACCGGGTGGGGCCCACACAACAGGTGGGCGTGGACTAAATTTTTTCAGTGCGCTGCTTTGCATGACGAGATGAAACCCACCAGCGACAGCCTTAAAGGGCGAAGCCTATACGAAATAGAACTCTAAATCATTGATTGTATCTGGAATGAAGCTGCTGGGCTGGAGCTCTGATGGCTTTTTACCAGAACATGTTGCGTTTTAAATATCAGGAAACTGAGTCAGACTTACAAATGACAGATTCTGAACACATAAGTGGAATGAACTCAGTAACTTTTGCCTGAAGCTTTTAATACCCACTAACATTCCCAGGTAAGTGCCATTTGTCTGCACCCAGAGCCTCATTAGGTTTTAACAGGTTTGGATGTAATTGGGCTCTTCGGGCTGTTAATGAGCTGGAAACTATTCACTGAGCGAGTGCTGCTGACTTCAGGTGCTGGTCCAGAACCTCAGAGACACCAAAACCCCCAACAGCCAAAGACTAAAACCATTCTGTAGCTGTTTAAAACTCAGAGTTTAGTTCAGGGTTTCAGATTCAGGTTCTAGAGAAGTCCTGAGAGTCTGATAGCTCCTGAAGTCCCAGAGTCGCAATGTGAATGGACTCTGCTGTTGTCCCATCCACGATTAATGCGCTGCTATTTTGTCTCCTCTGCGCCGGTCGCCTCCCTCCTCCTCCTCCTGTCTGTCTCTCTGTCTCTCTGTCTGTCTATCAGAAATCCCGGCGCTTTAAGACCAAGAGGGAAGGCGTGGACTACGGCAACCGTCCCATCAAACTGGCTGGAAAAGTCATCATCCAGGAGATCTCCTGCCTGCTGCCCGTCCACAAAACTCTGGGAGAGAGCTACATGTGAGGGGGCACAAATTATTTAACCAAACGGATACACTTGACAGACTTCTAAAAGATTAATACTGTCATTCTCTTACATTATCGCCTGCAGTCGAAAGCCAAAGAATGATGATGATTTTGATTGTGTTTGAAAGTATTTGTGTATATTTCTGTTGGCAGAATATCTCATGAACCAGAGGACTAATTTTAATGAAACCTGCAAAAACTAATCATTGGGTGTCCATTTACAACAGATTCACATTTGTAAGAAGAAGATGCATGATTTTATTTTAAAACCATTCCAGTTTAAAACTCTAGCAGGAAAGATGGAGGATTTTTATTCACACCGTTCTTATCTTGTATGTTTAAATATGCATAAAAAAGGATGGCTGGATGTTATGGATGGATGTGATGGATGGATGGATGGATGCTATTGGGCGACTGTGGCTGAGTGGTTAGAGCAGTTGTCCTCCAATACAAGAGTTGGTTCAATTCCACCAGCATTCACGTGCCGAAGTGTCTCTGGGCAAGACACTGAACCCCTCATTTCCTTCGATGTGTGTCCCATCGGTGTATGAATGTGATAAAGCTCTGACTATTCTTTGTGTATATACAGGTGCTGGTCATAAAATTAGAATATCATGAAAAAGTTAATTTATTTCAGTAATTCCATTCAAAAAGTGAAACTTGAATATTATATTCATTCATTACACACAGACTGATATATTTCAAATGGTTTTTTTTATGTTGATGATTATAACTGACATAATGAAAACCCCAAATTCATTTATCTCAGAAAATTAGAATATTACTTGAAACCAATAAAAAAAAAAAAAAAAAGATTTTTCGAAATGTTGGCCAACTGAAAAGTATGAACATGAAAGGTATGCGCATGTACAGCACTCAATACTTAGTTGGGGCTCCTTTTGCCTGGATTACTGCAGCAATGCGGCGTGGCATGGAGTCGATCAGTCTGTGGCACTGCTCAGATGTTATGAGAGCCCAGGTTGCTCTGATAGTGGCCGCTCTTCTGAATTGTTGGATCTGGCATTTTGCATCTTCCGCTTCTCAATAGTTAAGGTAAGGTGAGTTTGCTGGCCAATTAAGAACAGGGGTACCATGGTCCTTGAACCAGGTACTGGTAGCTTTGGGACTGTGTGTAGGTGCCAAGTCCTGTTGGAAAATTAACTCTGGATCTCCATAAAGTTGATCAGCAGCAGGAAGCATGAAGTGCTCTAAAACTTCCAGGTAGACGGCTGCGTTGACCTTGGACCTCAGAAAACACAGTGGACCAACACCAGCAGATGACATGTCACCCCAAACCATCACTGACTGTGGAAACTTGACACTGGACCTCCAGCAACATGGATTCTGTGCCTCTCCTCTCTTCCTCCAAACTCTTGGACCTTGATTTCCAAAGGAAATGCAAAATTTACTTTCATCAGAGAACATAACTTTGTACCACTCAGCAGCAGTCCCAGGCGAGACACTTCTGATGCTGTCTCTTGTTCAAGAGTGGCTTGACACAAGGAATATGACAACTGAAACCCATGTCTCGCATACGTCTGTGCGTGGTGGTTCTTGAATCACTGACTCCAGCTGCAGTCCACTCTGTGAATCTCCCCCACATTTTGGAATGGATTTTGTTTCACAATCCTCTCAGGGTGTGGTTATCCCTATTGCCTGTACACTTTTTTTATTTTATTTTTTTACTACATCTTTCCCTTCCCTTCACCTCTGTTAATGTGCTTGGACACAGAGCTCTGTGAACAGCCAGTCTCTTTAGCAATGGCCTTTTGTGTCTTGCCCTCCTTGTGCAAGGTGTCATTGGTCATATTTTGGACAACTGTCAAGTCAGCAGTCTTCCCCATGATTGTGCAGCCTACAGAACTAGACTGAGAGACCATTTAAAAGCATTTGCAAGTGTTTTGAGTTAAATAGCTGATTAGAGTGTGGCACCAGGTGTCTTCAATATTGAACCTTTTCACAATATTCTAATTTTCTGAGATACTGAATTTGGGGTTTTTATTAGTCAGTTATAATCAACATTAAAAAAAAAAACCATTTGAAATATATCAGTCTGTGTGTAATGAATGAATATAATATTCAAGTTTCACATTTTGAATGGAATTATTGAAATAAATGAACACCCCCCCCCACCCCCCCACTGGGGTGGGGGGGTGGGGGGGGGTGCTTGCTCAGCCCAAATGTTACACATTGTGAGACAGCTGCTGTGTTGGGCACACCAAAATCTGCTCTCCATCAGAGCAGTGTACATCCCTGGTGTTCTGAACAGGGGGCGGATGGGATGCCCAGGGATGGTCCACGTCACGGGGACCGGACCCTCCATCCAGAGCTGATGGCTCAGACGTGGCAGAAGTTTAGCAAGTGGCTGTGGTCCTGGATGGATGGATGGCTGAATAGGTGTATGTTATGGATGGATGTGATGGATGGGTGGATGGCTGGATGGGTGGGTGGATGGATGGATGGATGGATGGATGGATGGATGGATGGATGGATGGATGGATGGATGGATGGATGGATGGGTGGGTGGGTTTGGATGTTTGTGCCTTAAAGGAAAGTCTCACAGTACTCTGCGAGGACAGCCTGTTGGTGAGTTGGGACAGTGTGCAGGTGGGACTTCTGTGTCGAGGGTTCTGCCTCACATCTCCAGTCTGCAGACCCTGGCCCTAAACACACTGTAGCAGTGAACCAGTATCTGCTCTGGTAGGATCCCACACTAACCTCTTGGTGATAATAATAATAATGGTTCTGACGGTAACACCTCCCATTTTTTATCATTTTACATGGCTGCCTCAGCTAATATAAAATGGTTATAAGTGGTGTGACAGCAGCTCGGAACAAACTTTAAGCCTGAAATTAGCCTAATTTTTAAGTTCTTTTAAAACGTCTTAACTGTGTGTTTGTAGTGTTAAAGTTCTATTGTTTGTTTGTTTTCAGTCTGGACATGAATGACATCCAGGATACGTGTCAGAAGAACGCAGCAGCAGCTCTGGCAGTTGGACGCAGAGACGTGGCGAAGGTTAACCAGTTTTCATAATGCGATAAACTGCTGACACATCACATGTCTGAATGATTACCAAACAGGATGTGACAAGATCTGCCCATTTAAAACTGTCCCGTGAACCACCCCAAAAATCATCTGGTGATCTGGTGAAAAAATCTATTTGTGTGGCAGCAGTTTACAAACAGGTCAGGCACTAGGTCTAGGACCATGCAGCCCATCAGTCAGTCTGTGAGCTGCTTTAAGCAGACTGCGTTCTTCTCAAGATGGAAAGTGTCTGTTCTTGGCCACATGGTTATAAGAAATTCTTTTTTCACATGGACTCCTAACAGATTCTGAAGCAGCCTTATTAATTATTAATATTATTATATCCTATATATTATTATATTAAGCCTTAACTTATTAGTAAGCAACATGTCGACTTCTATTTTGGTGTGTGGCGGCATCTAGGTGTAAAATAGGTCCCGTCAAGAATTGGGTCAAAATCTAAGATGGCTGCCGCCATATATCTATGTAAACCCACCACCTCATTTGAGGAAACTTCTTTCTAGTTTTTATATTGCTTAGAAGTATAATTTCCTCAAATGATTAGGGTGGCTGGTAGAGAAGCTTGATCTTGGGTGGTCAAGGCCACCGTTGGCCACCCCCTGTCTCTGCATCTACACCTGGTGATGGATAAAATCTCTCTCTCTGCTCACCAGGATTTATCCCTTTGAACTGCCATGGACAAAAAAAAACCTCCCTCTGTTCTACTCCACAATGTAACTCCTAGCTACTTGAATATTTTTTTCACCAAAAACATTAAGGTTTACAGTAGTCCCTCGTTTATCACGGGTGGGATCCGTATCCTGTAGCCTCACAATAAGTGAAAAACCGCAAAGTAGGAATATTAGTACAAGTAGTAAGTAGTAGTATATTTTATTATTTATTTATATATATATATATATATATATATATATATATATATATATATATATATTTAAAGGCGTTTTAAACCTTTCCCACACTCTTGCAATAATCTAAACGTTTCTAAACTAAACGCTCTAAAAGAGCACAGTGTCATGATTTCAGCTCCCTACCTTGTCTTCTCCTTGCCACCTGCAAGCGTTCTTGGCCACGCCCACTTCTCCACTCTGAACAGCTGATCAGACTTCTCCACTCTGCATGCTTAACAGCTGATCAGCTGTTAAGCTGCAACAGGAAGTTAATTCTGCAGTAAGGGCAGCACAAATGTGCAGGAGGTGCTAAATAATTCATCCATCCATTATCTTTACCCGCTTATTCCATTTTGAGTCACGGGGGTCGCTGGTGCCCATGTCCAGCAATCACTGTGCGAGGGACGGGGTACACCCTGGACGGGTCGCTAGTCCATCACAGGGCCACATAGAGACAAACGAGACAAACAACCATTCACTCTCTCATTCACACCTAGGGACAATTTAGAGTTACCAATCAGCCTAACATGCATGTTTTTGGTCTGTGGGAGGAAACCGGAGCACCCGGAGAAAACCCACGCATGCACGGAGAGAACATGCTAACTCCACCCAGAAAGGCCCCTGGACCGGGATTTTGACCCAAGGACCTGCTCGCTGAGAGGCAGCAACTCTACCAGTTGCGCCACCGTGCTGCCCCTAAATATTTCAAAATAATTTTATTCTAAATAAAAATTCCATGCCGATCGTGCGGCTTATTCATCAATCAGCCAATTGTGTGTCATCATGTCTAGTCTTATTTTGAAAAACTGTGTTAAAGTGAGCTTACGATACACCATACCATACCATACCATTTTATTTATAGAGCACTTAAAACAGCTACAAGGCCAACCAAAGTGCTGTACAGACAGAACAATAGACAACACACGGAGCAATATACAAAATGAAGTAGATCAAAAATATAGACATAAAAACGATGCAGATAATAAATATGACGACAAACCAGTGTGGAGCGTACAGGTTCAAAACACATCCTCTGGTGTTGAAAGCTACTGGATAGTAGTGAGTTTTTAAACGGGATTTGAAAACCGAGAGAGAGGGGGCCTGTCTGACAAGCAGAGGTAACTCGTTCCAAAGTCTTGGTCCTGCTACAGAGAAGGCCCTGTCACCTCTGCGCTTAAGACGAGTTCCTTGAACTGTGAGGAGCAATTGGTCCGCTGGTGGAACGTGGTGGGACATACGGTTGTAGCAGATCAGAGAGATGGGGGAGGCGAAACTGTTCAGCGATTCGTAGACATACAGGATTATTTTGAACTGGATTCAAAGGTGAACCGGTAGCCAGTGCACTGAGGCCAAATCTGGTGTAATGTGCTCTGTTTTGCCTGTACTGGTTAAAAATCGGGCTGCTGCATTCTGGACCAGTTGTAGTCGTGCAATGGAGGTCTGACTGATACCAAACAGGAGTGAATTGCAATAATCAAGCCTAGATGTAATGAATGCATGTATTATTGTCTCCAGGTTATTTTTGGACAATATGGGCTTCAGTTTAGACAGCCGCCTCAGTTGGAAAAAAACATGATTTAACAATCATGTTTTCATGATTTTTAAGTTTCAGGGAAGGGTCCATTATCACTCCCAGATTAGTGACCCTTTGTTTTTCTGACAGGGTTAGAGTGGAAAGGTCGATGCAGTGGTTTGTGATCGTGTCATTGGGAGGGAACAACATGACTTCAGACTTCTTTTTATTGAAGCTTAAGAAGTTTAAAGCCATCCAGTCCCTGATGTCAGCCAGGCAGTCGAGCAGAGGTTGAATAGAGCATGTACCATTGTGTCTTAGGGGGAAGTAAATTTGACAGTCATCGGCGTAGAAGTGAAACAGTATGTTGTGTTTCCGGAAAATAGCACCAAGTGGCAGCAGGTTTAGAGAGAATAGGAGGGGACCCAGGATGGACCCCTGCGGAACCCCCCATTTAAGCTCTGTCGCTGCAGGACTAAAATCCTTAATGGAGACACAAAAGGATCTGTCAGTTAGGTAGGATCTGAACCAATTGAGGGCTGACCCTGTGATGCCCACCCCACTGCTCCAACCTAGCAATGAGGATCTCATGGTCGATGGTGTCAAAGGCGGCTGTGAGGTCCAATAGGACAAGCAGCACAGAATCACCAGTATCTGTGGATCTGAAGATGTCATTAAAAACGTTCAGTAGAGCAGTTTCAGTCCTTTGGAGAAGTTTAAAGCCAGATTGGAATAGCTCTAAGATGGCATGATCCCCAGGAAGCACTTCAACTGGGACTCAACTATTTTCTCCAGTATTTTAGAAACAAATGGGAGTTTTGAGACAGGCCGGAAGTTGGAAACGACTGAGGGGTCAAGGTTTGTTTTTTTCAGGAAAGGCTGGACAGCAGCATGTTTAAAGGTTTTTGGCACCATGCCAGTGAATAAACTACTGTTTACTATAGCCAGAATGGATGGACCTAGAGTAGGAAAAACCTCCTTTAGTAGTCAAGGGAGGACCACATCAAAGGTGGAACCAGAAGGTTTCAAGCTGCACATGACCTGCTCTAGAGAAGATAGTGATGGGTTCAAAATGGTCAAATAGAGCTACAGATTGAGGTGGGATGGATGGGTCATGAGTTAAGCCTCCAGTATACTGCCCCGTACGTCCATTCACGCATACGTACGTGTGTACTGTACACAGAGGGTTCATTCTTCGTACTCCAGCGTACACCCTGAGCAGCTGCAGAGCAGCTTCACAGACAAGGGGCGTTTACCTTCGGGACAAATTGAGGTCGCCGATTGGTCATTTGCTGACATGCCTACTGAATTGATTGGCAGGTCGGAAAAAAGAAAAAAAAGGAGCGCTGGCAGCCTCTGCCACAGCGGTGTTCTGCGTTTATACGTTGTTAATAAAAAGATCTAAAAAAAAAAAAAAAAACGGAGCGCTAGCTCTAAAGCCCACACATCAGACCAGCACACCAGGAATTCTCGAGACCCTCCCACAGCCATGCTGGACCTGAGCTTAATTCGCTCGTGACATATTCCTTCATTTCTCACCATTTCAGTCATGGCATCAACGGAGGAGGAAGAGATCACTGCCTCTTGGGAAAAAACAAAAGAAAAGGCCAGATCAGAGATGAAGAAGGGGAATTTAATACATTGGTGTCTCATACAAAACAGTCCATCGCTGGGCAGTTTATTGTGCGACACCGCGTACGCGTATGCAGTTGTAAAAATTTGAGCTTTGCACAGACATGCCCTGGGGGGTACGCTCAAACCTCTGCATACGTACGTGCGTACCTCTACGTATGGACGTACGCGAGAGTATACTGGGGGCTTTAGAGGGGAAAAGAGAGCCTGTGTGGTCATAATTTTTTCCAAAAAGACGTGTAAAAAGTTCTCGCACAGCTCAGTCGAGGCTTCCAGAGGTGATGGTTCAGTGAGGTGGAGAACAGAGTTTAGGGTAGAAAAGAGGACACGTGGGTTGTGAGAGTTTGAGGTTATGATATCAGAAAAGTATTTGGATTTAGCAGCTTTTACTGCTTTCTGATTACGGCTACAACTCTCTTCAAGTATTTGGAAAGAGACCTGCAGCCTGTCTTTCCTCCACTTGCTGTCCGCCCCCCTGCACTGCTGCCTAACGGCCTTGTTGACGTCACTCAGCCAAGGTTCTGCTCTGAGTTTTGATTTTCTAGCTTTAACAGGAGCGACATGATCCAGAGTCTTTTTAAGCAGATAGAGTTGAACTGGGATGTCAGCGCTTCCGTGGTGGTGAGAAACACCAGGGGCTGAATGATCATTTCAGAGTTATAAACATCTGTGAAACGTGCGGCAGTGAAGTGGTTAATGGCCCGGCTACTACGTGCAGGAATGCACGGCTTAGGAGTTAGATGGGGGAGGGTGAACTCAAACTGGACTGGCATGTGGTCTGAAAAAATATTATCACCAATTTCAAGATTACTAACAGTCACATCACGAGTTAAAACAAGGTCCAGTTTATGCCCACGCTCTTGGGTGGGACCGTTTACATGCTGAGTTAGATTAAAGGAGTCTTCTGAAGAGGAGACGTGGGTCCCCCTTCCCATGGGCTCACCACCTGTGGGAGGGGCCAAAGAGGTCGGGTGCAATGTGGGATGGGTGGTGGCCGAGGGCGGGTACCCTGGCGTTCTGTTTCTCGCCTACAGAAGCTGGCTATTGGGACGTGGAATGTCACCTCACTGGTGGGGAAGGAGCCTGAGCTGGTGTGTGAGGTTGAGGGGTTCCGGCTGGAAATAGTCGGACTCACCTCTACGCATGGCTCTGGCTTTGGAACCAGTTTCCTTGAGAGGGGCTGGACACTCTTCCACTCTGGAGCTGCCCCTGGTGGGAGGCGTTGAGCAGGAGTGGGCATACTTATTTGCCCCATATTGGTGCCTGTGTGTTGGGGTTCACCCCGGTGAATGAGAGGGTGGCCTCCCTCCACCTACGTGTGGGGGGATGGGTTCTGACTGTCGTTTGTGCTTATGCACCAAATGGCAGTTCAGATTATCCACCCTTTTTGGAGTCCTTGGAAGGGATACTGGAAAGTGCACCTCCTGGGACTCCCTTGTTCTGCTGGGGGACTTCAGTGCTCACATGGGCAATGACAGTGAGACCTGGAGGGGTGTGGTTGGGAGGAACAGCACCCCTGATCTGAACCCGTGTGGTGTTCTGTTGTTGGACTTCTGTGCTCGTCATGGATTGTCAATAACGAACACCATGTTCAAGCATAAGGGTGTCCATATGTGCTCTTGGCACCAGGACGCCCTAGGCCGCAGTTCGAGGATTGACTTTGTTGTCGTCTCATCTGATCTGCGGTCACATGTCTTAGACACTCGGGTGAAGAGAGGGGTGGAGCGGTCCACTGACCACTACCTGGTGGTGAGTTAGCTCCGATGGTGGGGGCGGATGCCGGTCAGACCTGGCAGACCCAAACGTGTTGTGAGGGTTTGCTGGGAATGTCTGGCAGAGTCTCCTGTGGGAGTTTTAACTCCCACCTCTGGGAGAACTTCGAACATGTTCCGGGGAAGGTGGGGGACATTGAGTCCAAGTTGGCCATGTTCCTTGCCTCTATTGTCGAGGCGGCTTACCGGAGCTGCGGCCGCAACGTTGTCAGTGCCTGCCGCGGCGGCAACCCTTGAACCCGGTGGTGGACACAGTCAGTGAGGGATGCTGTCAGGCTGAAGGAGGAGTCCCATCGGGCCTTTTTGGCCTGTGGGACCCCAGAAGCAGCTGATGGGTACCGGCAGTCCAAGCGACATGCGGCTCGGGTGGTCACTGAGGCAAAAACTCGGGCATGGGAGGAGTTCGGAGAGGCCATGGAGAATGACTTCCGCACGGCTTCAAGGCGATTCTGGTCCACCATCCAGTGTCTCGGGAGGGAAAGCGGTATGCCACCAGCACTGTTTATAGTGAGAGTGGTGCGCTGCTGACCTCAACTCGGGATGTCGTGGGTCGGTGGGCAGAATACTTTGAAGACCTCCTCAATCCAACCAGCACATCTTCCACTGAGGAAGTGGAGCCTGGGGACTCTGGGTAGGGCGCTCCAATCTCTAGTGCTGAGGTCACCGAGGTGGTTAAAAAGCTCCTCGGTGGCAGGGCCCCAGGGGTGGATGAGATTTGCCCGGAGTTCCTTAAGGCTCAGGATGTTGTAGGGTTGTGTTGGCTTACGCAACTATGCAATATTGCGTGGACATCGGTGGAAGTTCCCCTGGATTGGCAGACTGGGGTGGTGGTCCCCCTATTCAAAAAGGGGGACCGTAGAGTGTGTTCCAACTACAGGGGAATCATGCTCTTAAGCCTCTCTGGTAAGGTCTATTCGGGGGTTCTGGAGAGGAGGGTCCGTCAGATAGTCAAACCTCAGATTCAGGAGGAGCAGTGCGGTTTTCTTCCTGGTTGTGGAACACTGGACCAGCTCTACACACTCAGCAGGGTCCTGGAGGGTGTGTGGGAGTTTTCCCAACCAGTGTACATGGGCTTTGTGGACTTGGAGAAGGCATTAGACTGCGTCCCTTAGGGAACCCTATGGGGGGTACTCTGGGAGTATGGGGTACCAGGCCCTTTGATACGGGCTGTTAGGTCCCTGTATGACTGGTTTCAGAGCCTGATCCGCATTGCCGGCAGTAAGTCGGGCTTGTTCCCGGTGAGAGTTGGACTCCGCCAAGGTTGCCCTTTGTCACTGATTCTGTTCATAACTTTTATGGACAGAATTTCTAGTCACAGCCAAGGTGTTGAGGGGATCCATTTTGGTGGCCTTAGGATTGCGTCTCTGCTTTTTGCAGATGATGTAGTCCTATTGGCTTCATCAGATCGTGATCTACAGCTTTCGCAGGAGTGGTTCACAGCCGAATGCGACGCGGCTGGGATGAGGATCAGTTCCTCCAAATCCGAGGTCATGGTCTTGAGCCGGAAAAGGGTAGAGTGCCCTCTGGGTTAGGGAGGAGGTCCTGCCCCAAGTGGAGGAGTTTAAGTATCTTGGGGTCTTGTTCAGTAATGAGGGAAAAATGGAACGTGAGATTGATAGGCGGATAGGTACAGCGTCTGCAGTGAAGCGGGCGCTGTACAGGTCTGTCATGGTGAAGAGAGAGCTGAGTCAAAAGGCGAAGCTCTCAATTACAGATCGATCTACGTTCCCACCCTCATCTATGGTCATGAGCTTTGGGTTGTGACCGACAGAACGAGATCTCGGATACAAGCGGCCGAAATTAGTTTTCTCCACAGGGTGTCTGGGCTCTCCCTTAGAGATAGGGTGAGAAGCTCGATCATCCGGGAGAGACTCAGAGTAGAGCCGCTGCTTCTCCATGTCAAGAGGAGCCAGTTGAGGTGGCTCGGGCATCTGTTTAGGATGCCTCCTGGACGCCTCCCTGGTGAGGTTTTCTGGACACGTCCCACCGGGAGTAGGCCCAGGGGAAGACCCAGGACACGCTGGAGGGACTATGATTCTCAGCTGGCCCGGGAACGCCTCAGGATTCTAACAGCCTCAGACAGCTGCTCTTCAGCTGAAACAAAATAAGAGCACTGTAGTTCACCCACTTTTTCCACATCAAAACGCCCACAATGTTCTGATCAGTCACACAATAGTTGGTGCATACTTGTGCAGGAAAAAGTTTCTGCAAGCAGCTTGTGCACAGAGACAGTTCTTAGAGGCTATGAGAGAAGAAAAGGAAAGAATTTTTCTTTTAAAACTTTCAATGAGAAGAAATATGTTGACGTCTTGCATAGTGTAAATAAGCTTTATCCTTCCTTTTCCTCTGCAGCTACATGCTGAAAAGAAGAGTCTCTGTTTCACATTTATTAAAACATAACAAACCTAAGGCTGAGTTCACAGTAATTTGTTACCTTTAAAGTTGACAAACTAAAGTTGCGTATGTAACTACGGTTCTATGAATCCCAGATGACCGCCAGAGGATGGTGCTGAAAGCACCGAATGTTCCCTTTGCACATGCGCCGTTCGAGTAGTCACAGGTGTGACACGGATGACCAATCAGAGGCTATATAGCCTGACGTCATCCGCGGCTCTGCTCCTACAGAATCTTCTCATGAAATGCAAGGATTCTGAGTGACAGAGAAGCTCTGGCGTTCATCCGGGATTCATAGAACTGTACTTACATACCCTAACCCACAGCTGAAGACTTTCAGGATTGGGGAGACAGCATGTCCCTCTTGGCCGGAAGACACCATGGGACGCCCTGACATAGACTCGGTAGCAGTGGGAACCATGGTCCTGCTGGCCTTTACGGAGCCACCAGCAGCATCCTGTGGCCCTCCTCTAGGAGTCTCTGAAGGGTAGGCCAAATCAGAGAAAGGGGTGGAAAGGCATAGAGGAGGACCCTTGACCAAGGATGAGCCAAAGCGTCCTGGCACAATGCCCCCGTAAGGGAGTACCACAGGGGACACTGAGTTGACTCCTCTGTCGCAAACAGGTCTACGTCCGTCTGACCAAAATGGTCCCAGATCATCAGCACTATGTTGCTGTGGAGGGACCACTCTCAGACCCCTGGTGGGAGAGAAAATCTACGACCTGGTTGTGTCGTCCTGGTAAGTATGCCGCCCGCAGGGTGGACAGGCGAGGAGAGTCCAATTCCAGGAGCTCTCTGTACTCCCTCAGAAGTTGCACTGACCTGGTGCCCCCCTGGTGGTTGATGTGGTAGACAACAGAGGTGTTTTCTGACTGAACGAGAACATGCCGCCCTTCCAGCTTGGGCAGGAAGTGCCTGAGTGCCAAATGAACTGCACGCAGCTCCTTCATATTTATATGCTTGGAGCAGTCCTTTGACCCCATTGGCCATGAACTGCTCTCTGTTGCCACACCGCGCCCCATCCCATGGAGCTGGCATCTGTCATAACCACTTCCCTGCGACACACCAACACTCCCATCGGGACACCCCTGGACAAGTAGTCTTCGTTCCTCCAAGTAGTCAGGGCACAAAGACATGACTGTGTCACTGTGAGCTTGCAATGCCTGTGCAGCCTGGCATCCAGGTGAAAGCTGTTGAGCCACTTCTGCAAGGGACGAAGTAACAGCAGGCCTAAGGGCACAACCTGAGTGACTGACGTCAGTTTGCCTAGTAGCTGCAGAAAGCGACATAGGGGAGCTACCTGCCCAGCCTGAACCGACTGACCAGCTGGAGTATGTCCCCCACCCTTTGAGCAGATGGGTGAGCTCTCATGGAGGGTGAATCCAAAACCACCCCAAGAAAGGTGATCGTCTGGGAAGGGATCAGGCCTCCAGGTTGACATTAAGCTCTTTTGCACTGCCCTTAATAAGCTCCAACTCTGCTCAGCCCTGCACATCGCTACTCAGCCTGGCTCAGCTCAGCTCAGCCTGAATTTGAATCTGCACTTTAGGACCAATTCTGGAGGCATGTCCAGAATCCAAGTCCTGCTAATGACAGTTCTGCGATGAGTAGTCTGCTCCTCAGATAAATAATATTAAATTATTATTTTTATATATGAATGTTTCTGTTAACTTAGTGCCCTGACACGACTTCTGTTGTGACTTGGCGCTGTATAAATAAACTGAACTGAATAAAATCGGATGAACCAGATTCTACAAAAACATTTATATCTAAATCTAAAAAAGTTAAGTCTGGTCCTTTGGACGTTCAAAAAACAAAACAAAAAAAAAGGTAGAAATGTTTCGTCTTTCATACGAAAGACTTCAGTCTGAGGTGCTGTATTCAGCTCATAGCTATCTATATAAGACTGAGCTGAATACAGCACCTCAGACTGAAGAAGTCATTTGGATGAAAAAAGAAACATTTCTAAATTTTTTTTTTGTTTGTTTGTTTTTTGAACGTCCAGAGGACCAGACTTAACTTTTTTAGATTTTTCTACCTGGATTATTGAGCATGCATCAGGATATCTATATTTAAAATTCTATATTTTTCTTCATCATTTGATGTATTTGCACTCACTGTGGTTTTGTTTCTTGTATACAGATTATTTTATCTTGTATAAAGATTATTTTTAGCTTTGAATTAAAGTTTAGCTTTGATTTAAAGCTTTAATTTAAAGTGTAATTCTTGTTTTGTGATTTGTACATCTGTGAGTTAGAATAATGTTGAACCAAAGGCTGCGTCTCTTTAAACCTGTTTGAGGGAAATATGAGAGATTCAATATGTTTGTCTTTTTATAATTTTTCAGTTGAATTAACTTTAATTAACAGATTATTTAATAAAATCAAAGGGAAAACAGGATTTCATGATAAAGCTGGCACAGTTTATTTATTTTTAATCTTCACTGATGAAAAAAAACATATTTTATACATAAAATGTAAAAAAAAATAATAATAATAACGTTTCCACCCCCCATCCCTCCATCCCAGTCCTCCTGCCTGGCAGGGCTCAAATCCGGCCTTTGTGAGCAGGCGAGGCCGGGGCTCGGGGTTCGGCCTCGCGGGCTTCAATGGCTCGGCAGCTCGTATGATCCTCTGCGGTGACACCACTTGCTCAAATTTTATAGTCGGTCACCAAACACAAAATACACCTCGACTTCAGAATTAAGCACGGCGTTGTCATTATTGTTTTTAAAATCTTAAAAATAGATTCAGCCGCTACTCCGCATCCAGAGAAATTGCAAATGGCGGCTCAGTGAAAAGTTTCTGAGATCCAGTGACTCCTCCCCCTGACCAATCAGAGTCCTGCATTCACGTTTCGGTCCCGACTCAGCTCAGCTGAGCTCGCTCGGTCCCACCAGAGAAGCAGGGACGAAAAGAGGTCCTGAATCAGACTCAAATCAGCTAAAAATACTAGCTAAAGGGCTGGTGCGAAAGGGTTCTTTCTGTGGCGGGCTGCCCAGAATTGTGGCTTCTTAGGGGCGGTGCAAAAGGGGAAATTGAGGCCCAACTGGGACACATGAACAAGCAGCAGGCGACTCGTGTCACGAAAGGCACACACGCGAGACTGGGCGCAGAGAAGCCAATCGTCTAGGTATGGCAGAACCTTCACTCTGTAGGCCTGTAGAGAAGAGAGGGCACGCCCTGAGTGAACACCCACGGGGAGAGAGAGAGCCCGAATCAGAGTACCCGGAACTGCCAGTAGTGACCCTGATAGGCAAACCTGAGAAAGTGGCAATGTTCTGCTACAATAGGCACATGAAAATAAGCATCTTTCAGGTCTATAGAAGTGAACCATTCTCCCATAGTGACAGATTGAAGGACCTCCGCCGTTGTGAGCATATGAAAGGGCAGCACCCTTAGGTACTGGTTGAGTCCCCTCAGATTTAAAATGGGACGAAACCTGCCCGTTCTTTTTTGCACAAGGAAGTAAGTTGAGTAATAGCCACTGGGTTGCTGCAGAGGGTCCACTGCCTCGATTTTACCCTTGGCCAGGAGGGTGGAAATCTTCTGGTCTAGTGCTCGAGCCTACCCCAGGTCGGCGATCACAGTCATCTTGACCCGGCATGAGATGTGATGTCGCCGTCGGAACTGTAGCCGGTAACCATGGGTCAGAGTGGCAACGAACCTTGTGTCTACAGCGTGAGCAGCCCAGTAACTGAGCTGCTGGTGGGAGAAATATCCGATGGTCGGCCTGGTGACATCACCGTCTCCCTCCACGGCTCCTAGGGACCGTGGGGGGCCAGAGTCCCCGGTCCGAACCTGTCCAGCTGGTTGGTGAACCGACACATGAAAGCTCCTACTGGGTCTCTGCTGAACTGCATGAGGGTAAAGACCACCCGGCTGATTGTGACCCCGAGGTGGTGGCCAAATGCCGGGGTCAGCCGATGGGCGCCTTTGAATGCAGTGGAGGTAGAGGGGGCATCGCCCTACTAAGGTTTGAAAGCTGCTGCCTTGTCTGTCGCACCTGGACGGTCCATTCCAGCTCTTCCAAAGCAGCCAAACCAAACAACTCCCCTGGCACCACCGGGGCATTACAGAAGGTTCTACGACATGGCTCGGTCAATGTTGACTGCGCTAACCAGACCTGCTGGCGAGCCTGGACCAAGAAGGACATCATGCGTCCAAGTTCTCTTGTCATCAACACAAAGGCCTGAAGTGCTGCATTGCTAAAGTCCATTGCTACTGTTGCACCTCTAGTGCTCTGAACAGATGCGGAAAGGGCAAACATGAGGTGCGCCATGGAATTGCAGACGCGGCCAGCATGCTCTCCGGCATAATAAGCTCTGCAGAGGAATTCATTTGTAACGCAACACGGAACTCATGAGCATCGAACATCACTGCGCGGAGCTTCTTCTGGTGATACGATGAGCGAGGCAACAGCAGGTTTGATTGCCGGCATGCGATCCAAGCCCGCTGCGGCCGGCTCATGCATAGACGCCAACACTCGGCCATCCGCGGAGAGGTGTGTAAATACTTTTGGGTCCCACCAGCAACCATGCAACTCTCTCTGGTACTCCTCAGATGGAGGGACAGAAAAGGGAGGAGGGGCCCGCCCGCACCTGAAGATGGCACTTCCAGGAGTGGGCTCCTCTGGTTGTGGGACGTCCAGCTGCAGCTGTCACAGGTCCATACGCATGACGTCCTGCATTGAGCTGTCACCTGACCTGGTGCGCTCCAAGACGAAGAAATTGAACCAGTCTCTGAGACTTGAGATGACTGCCCTTCCTCCTCACTTAAAAATTGAGAGGCAGAGGCAGCCAAGGATAACACATCCTCCTCTGCAGCCAGCTCAGGCATGGGTGGGGAGGAGAGTCCAGTCGCTGCCACTGGCTCAGTCTCCAGATGGCATGCCTGAAAAGGGACTTCATCTCAGCCAGTTCTGTGAACAACTGCTTCACCCTCGTGGAGAGGCCATGATCAGACTTGGCTTGCCTCTTTGTAGGAGGGGCCACATAGACTGCAGCCTCAGTCCGGCACTTTGAGGGCCTAGGTGGGGCCTCCTACCCAGAAGGTGGGAGGTCACTGCCGAGCTCAGGTGAAACTGGGCCAGCCGAGCCACTCTCACGGCATGAGGCATGAAGCTGCAGTTCATGCAGGGGTTCACTGACAGAGCCTCCATCAGATGGTCATGCCCAAGGCAGGTAGGACACAGGTCATGACCGTCATCTGCTTGGAGCACTGCCCCACAATCTGTGCAGCAGTGAGAGCCATCCATGCTCCTTACTTTAGGCAGTTTAGCCTGTTAATCAAAGTAAAAAACTGCAACTCAAAGGGGCCGGCACTGGCAGCTACGTCCAGAATGCAGGACGAAAGGATAGGCTGAGAATTGGGAGAGGGGGCGCGCATGCTTGCTGTCACCAATTAACAAGGCAAAGAAACTCAGACAGGCTAATGCCAGTAGCTCGGCTGGTAAAGAGAGGACAATTGGGAGAGGGGGCGCGAATGCTTGCCTTCACTAATTAAAACAAGGCCAGAACTCAGAGAGGCTTGCACCACTAGCTCAGTCCAACCGTTTATGAGGTTGGTGAAAATGATTGGTAGAGGTAGCGCGAACGCTTGCCTTCACCAATTAAAAACATGGCCAGAACGTAGGGAGGCTAGTACCGCTAGCTCGGTCCAACTGTGTATGAGGTTGGTGAAAATGACTGGGAGAGGGTGAACAAACACTTGCCTTCACCAATGAAAACAAGGCCAGGAACTCAGCTGGCTACGTAATTAACAAACTTCGGAGCACAGTCCAAACAGACAATGTGGTTGGAAGCCTCCAACAAATGGGAGTGGAGCGAACGCTACCGCTAACTAATGGTAAAATATAAGTAAAAAGACTACTCACCAGTTTTGAATCACACACACAGTAGTAAGACGCTGCAAGTTGGGAGGGGGCCGAAACCCCCCGTAGACCCCAACGAACAGCAAAAATACCTTGAACAAAGGCTAAACCGTCACAGCCCCTAGGAGGGAGAACACGCTACTCCAGCCAATAGGCAGTCAGGCCTCCAACGACGGTGCAAAGGTCCAAAGTTCAAAGTGCTGATTCCCTGAATGGAACTGCGCGCGAGAAGAACAAAAGGAGCAGAGCCGCGAATGACGTCAGGCTATATAGTCTCTGACTGGTCATCCGTGTCACACCTGTGACTCCGTTGGTATTACTATTAGAACGGTGCATGCACGAAGGGAATATTCAGTGCTTTCAGCACCGCCCTCTGGCAGTCAGTAGGGATGAAATGAAACTTAAGTATGAGGCTGAAGATAACCCATTTGAGTAACAGCCAATCACATGTTGAGGTGGAGGGGAAACTGTTCCCCCTTCCCCTCTCCACACAAGTTGTTTAATTATTTCTTCAACAGTGTGAACAACTTTTCTGCTTCAAAAAACTTCAAAAATAAACTTTTTGTTTAAATTACTGGTAAACCATCTAAAAAAGTTAAGTCTGTTCATCTGGACATTTAAAAAAACAAAACAAAATAAGTAGAAACGTTTTGTCTTTCATTCGAAAGACTTCTTCAGCCCGGGGTGCTGTATTCAGCTCAGTCTTATAAATAGCATCTTTTCGTAGTGGCTCAATCAGTTTGCTGCTGACAGCCAAAACCAGCTGCTCACATGATCGAGGACCGTCAGCCTAACCATGGATCGTTAGCACCCTGATGGCTGTTTGCTAATCACAGTGGGCTGAGTGATACTAGCAATAACAGTTAGAGTGCTGTATGAATGGGTAAATGAGGACACAGATTGTAGTGTAAAGCGCTTTGAGTATCTTGAAATAAGATAGAAAGGCGCTATAAAAGTACAGTACATTTACCATTGGGGCGGCTGTGGCTGAGTGGTTAGAGCAGTTGTCCTCCAATGCGACAGTTGGAGGTTCAAATCCACCCGCAGTCACGTGCTGAAGTGTCCCTGGGCAAGACACTGAACCCCTCATAGCCTCTGATGTGTGTCCCATCAGTGTATGAATGTGATCTAAAGCACTGATTAGTCTCTTTAAAATGAGTTGTTCAATTAGCTTTGTAGAGATCTAGTAGAGTGCTGTATGAATGGGTAAATGAGGACAGAGATTGTAGTGTAAAGCGCTTTGAGTGTCTTGAATTAAGATAGAAAGGCGCTATATAAATACAGTCCATTTACCATTTAACAGCTTTGGTGTTAAATGGTAGTTAGTAAATGGACTGTACTTATATAGCACCTTTCTATCTGATCAAGATACACAAAGTTCACTATAATCTGTCCTCATTTACCCATTCATACAGCACTCTACTAGATCTCTTCAAAGCTAATTGAACAAATCATTCTAAAAAGAGTAATCAGTGCTTTATCACATTCATACACCAATGGGACACACATCGGAGGCAATGAGGGGTTCAGTGTCTTGCCCAGGGACACTTCAGCACGTGACTGCGGGTGGATTTGAACTCCCAACTTTTGCATTGGAGGACAACTGCTCTAACCACTCAACCACAGCTGCCCTGTGGATAGTTGAACACGGAGGCCTCCGCCCTTGTTTAATGATGGATGGTTTATTTTCACAAAGATGGCCTCCTTTACTCCTCTCTCAAACCATCGTTCCTCTCTATCCAGGATATGAACATCTTCATCCCTGAAAGAGTGGCCGCTGGCCTGGAGATGAGTGTAGACCGCAGAGTCCTGGTCTGATGATGTTGATCTTCTGTGCTGGGCCATCCTTTTGGCCAGTGGCTGTTTAGGTTCCCTGATGTAAGACTGATCACAGCCCTCCTGACACTGAAGAGCATACACAATATTACTCTTTGTGTGCCGGAGGATTGGATCTTTGGGATGAACCAGCCTTTGCCATAATGTATTTCGGGGTTTAAAAGCCACTGGGATGTTGTGTCTGTGTGGGTGGGTTTGCGGTACACCTCAGTTTGCAAATGTCCTCTATCAGAAACTTAGACCTCACGTCCAAGAAAGCCAACCTTCCATTTTTTACATCTTCTCTTGTGAACTGGATATATTTATCCACAGAGTATATGTGATCAGAAAAATGTTGGACTTCCTGAGATTTTATTTTAACCCAGGTGTTGTCAAACATATCTGAACCAATGACTTAGTGGTGTCCCTAAAAAGGATATTGGCTCTCTTTTCTACCTCCTCCATGTACAGTTTGGCAACAATAGGAGAAACTGGAGACCCCATAGCACACCCATGTTTCTGCCTATAATATTGGCACCCATATGTGAAGTAGGTTTATTGCAGGCACAGTTTCAAGAGTTGACACAGTTGTTCTGGTGAAAACATGGTCCTGCTGATCAGAGTGGTGTCTGATTTTAACCTTAAACTGACCACCTCTACTGCCTTATCAGCAGGAATTCACGTAAAGAGTGATGGACATCAAAAGAGACCATTGTTTCATCAATTCAATTTAAATTCAATTAATTTTATTTATATAACGCCAAATCACAACAAAATTGTCTCAGGGCACTTTACAGAAACATTCACATGCATAAAAGCCAATTAGTAAAGTTCTCTATCTAAGTATAGTGGACTAGGCCTCTGACCAAAACCTGCCTCTGAAGACCTTCATGGGACAGGAACTGTTATTTCATTGATTTGAATCCAGAAATACAAATTAGCTCATCCAGAGACTTTCTAATTGTATCCTGAACTAATCAATTGAAAGAACACTCTCTTTTGTATATTATCATTACTATTTTACAATATCTTGATAATCAAAAGTGTGTTTAGTTCATACAATTTTTAAATGTTGAAGTGAACCACTCATTTTAAATCAACTGTGAAACAGTATTAATGATTTTTTAATCCTCATTCAAATTAGAAATCAAGTTAAAGTCTATTTTACAAAATAATTATGCATCTTGATCTTCTGTCTGAAATGAGAAGAGTGATGTCGGTCAAAAGTCGGAGACAGTCAAAAAAACAAGTTGTTGGAACGAGCTGTCGTGTTTTTAAAGCTCTCAGACAGTAAACAAGAGAACTGGCACCTGTAGTGTTAGTCACTTCGCCAAAACATTTCTCTGTCTGTTCCTAAACATTTCTGCTGTTTTCTTGACTTGAAAAACCCTGTGACGTCACTAGAACCACACCCCTGTTCGTTGCATCAACCAATCAGGACTTACTAAAAGTGACCGGAAACAGAACTCTTTAAAAGTCGACACTTCCTGGAACTGTGAGTCTCTTCTGAGTCTCTTCTGACCTCTTCTGAGTCTTTTCTGAGTCTGTGGAGTAATGGCTGAGGTCTTCTGAAGTCTTCTCGAGTCTTCTGGAGTACTGTGGAGTAGTTCTGGAGTTTTTCCACTGCTGAGTGGAACTTCGGACTCAGTTTTCCAGTCTGATGGAGCCATCCATCTCTGCAGGAGCCACGACGCCTCGCTGTGGCTCCACCCAGCGAATGCCTTTCTGAGGAAGTTGTTCTGTAGAACGGAGTATCTCACGACTTCTGCCAAGTCGCAGCCACCCTGAGGAGATGCTGAAAGGTGGCGTGCCATGGACCTCTTGACCGCAGCGGACCCATCCTCTGCCAAGGTAAAGAGTCGTCACGAGCTTCACTACAAGTGTACCGCGGGCGAACTGCACTTGAAAGGAGCGTGTTGTTCTGGTCTACAGACATAAATCTTCCTCCATATATTTCCTTTAAACTCCTCCATAATTTCCCATGTTTAAACTTCTATCTTGCCAGTAATTAATCCAGATGCCTTCAGAAATGTCTGTTGTTTTTATTAAATAAAACGTGCCAAGTTTTATTAATCAGAACCAGACCAGTCTAATCAAGTGTACAATGTTTTGACGTTAAATTTTTATTCTGTTAATAAATGACCACATTTATTTTCATGGGTCAAAGAAAATTAACGTCTCATGTCACTGATTAAACCATCTACGCACAGTACCTCTGTCATATATCTGTAAGTAGCTCGAAAAAGAGAGAACCCGTTAATTTAAAATATGACTGTAGTGTAGCTCTGAAGCTAACCTAGCCTTTTATAACACTACATAAGGAAGCAGCAGACAAGTTGAATCTTGGCTTTGTTGCAGTCCCCCATCCTGAGCAAGCACAGTGGCAACAGTGGAAAGGAAAAACTCCCTTTTAAAAGGAAGAAACCTCCAGCAGAACCAGGCTCAGGACAAGCGGCCATCTGCTTTGACCGGCTGGTTTGAGAAGACGGAAAGGAGAGACAGACGAACACAGAATGGTAGGTCCAGATATAGGTCCAGATGTACCTGAAAGCACGTTAAGGATATAAAAAATAATTACAAATGCAAAACAGGTTGAGCAGAGTAAGTAAAGACAGTAGCAGAGTGAAAAGTGTGGTCAGTTTGCCCTCCGGACAGCTCAGGAAACCCAAGCTGACCGTAACTATAGGATTTAGCAAAAAGGAAAGTCTTAATCCTAGTTTTAAAACTGGATAATGTGTCAGCCTCACGGACAGAGATTGGAACTTGGTTCCACATGAGAGGAGCCTGATAACTGAAGGATCTGCCTCCCCTTCTATTTTTGTAAATTCTACGAACCACAAGTAAACTTGCAACCAGAGAGCGTTTTTCTCTGTTAGGAAAATAATGAACAATAAGATCTGTAATATAAAATGGAGCCAGGTTTCCATGATGACATCCCTCACCTTATCCACAAAGTCCATAGTGTTCTATATGTGGCAGAGGCCTCCGTGTTCAACTGTCCCCCTCTTACAATGCTGTTTTGCTAGTTTCACTCAGCCCTCTGTGAATAGCAAATGGCCATCAGGGTGCTAATGATCCATAATTAGGCTGATGGTCCTCCTTGATCATGTGAGCAGCTGGTTTTGGCTGTCAGCAGCAAACTGGATGATCCACTACGAGAAGGTGCTATTTATAAGACTGAGCTGAATACAGCACCTGACTGAAGAAGTCTTTCAAATGAAAGATGAAACGTTTCTACTTTTTTGTTTTGTTTGTTTTTTGAATGTCCAGAGGACCAGACTTAACTTGTTTAGATTTTTCTACCTGGATTATTGAGCATGCATCAGGATACTGGTAATCTGTTTGCCCCGACTGATAAAAATATATCAAATTTCTATATGAACATTTTAACAGAAGACGTATGATAAACACTGTATGTAACACATGTATTTATTTATATTCCAAAGCAGTAAAAAAAAAAAACGGTTTGCTTTCAGGTTAGTATTGAACCTTTTTGTTATCTACCTGGATGTTTGAGCTTACAAACTTTTATTTATTTTTGCCTCTTGTGAATATGCGTTTGAACCGCCCCAAATTCAGCTTTGATGAGGAGTTGGAAGCTCCTCTGTAAGGTCTGAGGAGGCTCAGAAGAATTCAGACAGGAGGCTGAGTTTATGGCGAAAACCTTTTTCCCTAATGAATATTGTCAAAGTCTCGTAGGCCCAGGATCTCCACTCGTCCTTAAAGAGTCTCATGATGGAACAACAAAGTCTAAATGAGCACAAAGACCTGAAACTGTCAGGAGACTGATGTTTGTGGAGAATTACTTAAAACCCAGGACCTAAAGAGCAGTTGTGGCTGAGCAGTCATCCTCCAGTTAAAGAGTTGGGGGTTTGATTCCACCAGCAGTCGCATATTGAAGTGTCCCTGGGCAAGACACTGAATTGCCTCTGTGTGTTTCCCATCGGTGTATGAGTGTGATAAAACACTGATTAATCTCTACAGATTAACATTATCTTTGTATAGATCCAGTAGAGTGTTGTATGAATGGGTAAATAAGGAACAGATTGTAGTGTAAAGTGCTTTGAGTAACTTGATAAGATAGAAAGGTGCTATATAAGTACAGTCCATTTTTTTATCCAGATCCCAGCTCTCTGAGGAAGCACATCAAAGCGCACGGCCACTTTGTGGCTCAAGAGCAGGGCCTCCCAGGTGGCGTGGGCTCTCTGCTGAAGGGAAGTCAGAGTGGAGGGCTCGCTGCTGGTGGTGGTGATAAGGATTCAGAGTGGTCCTATTTGAGCAGAGCTCATATTATCATCCCTGGAGCAGCAGCTGCTCTTCTGGGAGGTCATGCCCTGCAGGGCTTGGGTAGTGCCCTTCCACTGTCCCCCCTCGGTTCTAAGCCCCTGGACCTCAGCTTTCTGGGGACCTCCAACTCCCCTCCAACCAGCTTTGGAGGCACATCCATCTTGTCCTTCAGTGTTCAGTGGTTCACCCTTAGGCATAGCCAAGGCTCCTCAGCTCTCCCCATCGTTTCCCTCTTCGATCCTTGGATTGCCAATGGTTCCGATGCCGGGGGCCACATCTGAGTGCAGGGTCCAGAGCCACCTGGCAAAGAAAGGCATAGGAGAGGAAGTTGAGAATTAGGTGCCTGGGGGGGTGGGGGTGGTCCTGGGTGGTCATCCCTCCAGGTGCTGTGGTGTTGAAGCCAACTATAGTCAACTGATATGCACAAGTACACAAACGCATACACGCACACATACACATTCCAGAAGAGCTCAGGGGGTTGAATAAGAGGGTCAGTGCCAAAATGAGAGAATAATGCCCCTTTTCCACTGTCACGGTGCGGGTCGGATATTTCCGGCTCGACCCATGTTTGAGGTTATTTCCATAGTACTTGGGACCAGCTCACCTCCCAGAATTCTGGCCCGGCTTCTCAAGGGGTCCAAGCGAGCCGAGCCGTGACGTCAGAAACACTGATTGGTCGGGGAGAGGAGTCTGTGGAGTCTTTCCAAACAACCCAATCCGCCATTTTTCTCTACCGCCTGCCTTTAGCGATAACTCGAGGAGTGTTTCTTGTACGTATTTTGAAGATATAAAAAAAAAGAAAACAATAATAATATCAAAGCCGTGGTCAAATGCAGAAGTGCAGGTGTTGTTGTGCTTGGTGTCCGACCAAAAAAGTCAAAGCGAGCTAGATGGAGCGATTGGAGGGTGGTTTGGACACGGCCACTGCTCTACTTGAATCATTTATAGAAGATGGTGAGTGTTTTCTAACTTTAAACATATTTTAAGTTACTCATCCCATCGGTTCTGAACATATTTTTAACTAACAAAAGAGGCTGACGCCATAATAGGAAAACATTGGTGCTACGATGCTAAGCTAATTTGCATAAACGCTAATTGTCCTCCGTTCCCGTTTCTCACTGTATTTTATCCAGAACGTATTTCAGCGCATGACAGTTCATCTCTAAACTGTAACGAGTCTGTATGGATCAGCACAACACCTGACTCAGGACAATATTAAAATAAAAGGTTTTATTTATTAAAGGCGTTCATCTGGGGAGGATCCGAGCCTCAGTTCTGGTCCAATCTTCTGTGGCAGGAGCAGGGCTGAGACAGAGAACGTTGGAGGTGCTGGGCAGGAAACAGAATCCAGGGACGTAGCAGGGGTCGAGAGCCAGGAGCTGTGTGAACAGGCAAAAGGATGATCCGTAGTCGTGGTCGAAGAGGAGAGCGAGGTTGTACCGTGTAGGCCGAGAGCGTGGTATCCAGACAGGGGCAAAGTCAAAGCGAGGAATCAAGAGGGAAGCTGTGGTCAAAAACGAAGAAACTAGGAACAAGCGAATGCTGGATAATTTACTGGCTGTGAGGCTTTCAATAATCTGGCACTGAGGAGAGTGAGAGTGGAGCTTAAGTAGTGAGCTGAACAGGTGTGGCAGGTGAGTGGTGATTGCAGAGACAGGGTGCAGCAGATGAGTGCAGATTGCTGGGAGAGAGTGACAGGAGCAGAAAATGGGTGATAGGCAGTGCAGGACCAAACAGGATGAAATAAACAGAAACTGAGGCAGGAAAAAACATGAATGATCTTAAAACAGGGGCTGTGATATGAGGAGCAGAGGCTTAGGCAGATGTGGGGGCAGCGGGGGCCGCTGAGCGTGACATTAGGTGCATGTCCACTTTGAGAGACATAATCTAAAACAAAAAAATCCGGAAATCACAATGTATGATTTTTTTATTTATAATTTATTTGTGTGTTACTACTGCAAATAAGTATTTGAACACCTGCAAATCACCAACAGTTCTGGCCCTCAAA
>NC_056499.1:54001355-54007021 GCF_014905685.2 Nematolebias whitei | reverse complement strand
GCAGGACCAAACAGGATGAAATAAACAGAAACTGAGGCAGGAAAAAACGTGAATGATCTTAAAACAGGGGCTGTGATATGAGGAGCAGAGGCTTAGACAGATGGGGGGGCAGCGGGGGCCGCTGAGCGTGACATAAACTCCACATTAAATCCTCCAAGCCTCCCGGCTTCTGCCCCTGCTCCATCAGCGGAGTCTACATCTGACAGGTCTCCATTGCAGGCTCGCAGCCCACCTGCACCTCACAGAGCAGTACAACGCTGCAGCCTTCTGTGCTTGGTAAGAACAGGTGCAACATGTTCCACATCACTTTATTCATGCCGATAATGACTTGCTTTTATTTTATTTTTAAAGTAAAAAAATAAAATGCTGAATAAATACTGAAAACGCACCACATGAACACGTGGTGGGATGAAATTATGTACACAGGGTCCCAGTTACAGGCAACAATAAAATGTAAAAGAAAAACAGTAATAAAATCTAAGATATGAACTAAAAGAAATATCAACTAAAAAAACATCTACTAATAATACACTAAGCACTAATAGCAGTAAACAATCAAAACAATACGTCAAACTGCAACACGAACTTGAGTTCTTATGAATATCTAACCAGGATAATCACTGTGAAAAATCACATCATGTTGCTGCTGATCAGTTTCATGTTGCTGCTGATCAGTTTCATGTTACTGCTGATCAGTTTCATGTTGCTGCTGATCAGTTTCATGTTGCTGCTGATCTGTTTCATGTTGTTGTGTTCATTCGTGCTCATCTGTTCACACAGACTCATGTCCGTGATGCTGTTCGGCGTATTGTGTTTATTGTTTTTATACTATTAATGCTTAGCATATTTTTAGTTGTTTTTCTTAGTTCATATCTTAGATCTTATTACTGTTTTTCTTTTACATTTTATTGTTGGATGTAACTGGGACCCTGTGTATATAATTTTTATCCACTACATGTACCACATGTGGTGCGAATGACAATAAAGTATATCTATATCTGTATAATACTTTCTGATTCATATATCCACTGTTATATTATATTATTTTCATTATTTTTAAATCAATTTATTTTTCATTTTCTTATTTTATCAGTTTCTTATTATTAATATATCTATTATAGCTGTTAGCTGCACATTTCTTAGTTTTATGCATTTATTCAAAAACAGTATGTAGCTTGAATTAACCACCTTTTTCTTCTTTCTAGTCAAGAGAAAGAGAAAAGAGTCCAGTAAAGAATAGTTTTATTTCATCACTGAATGAACATGAAGAACTGAACCGGACACAGCAGGAACAACACTTGTGTCTTCTTCTGGATGAAGCCCGTGAGACAAGGGACACACAGATACACAATCATTAGTTGGAGGCAGTGATTTTTATTTTTGTACATTTTTCACTTCTTACTTTTCCTATTAAACAATTTTTTTCTTAAGCGGTGTCCTTGAACATTAAATTTCCTAAACAAATTTTACAATGTTAAGTTCATATAGTGTTTGTTTAAATTCATACTGGAAGTTGAGAAAAATTTCCAATTGCATTTGATCTTTAATGGATCCTAAGAAAATATTACTAGAATCTCTAAACTGTTATTATGTTATAAATGTTTTGGTTCTAGGATGAAGTGAGACAAAAACAGTCAAAAAATCAGAAAGGACAGTTATCAGTTATCATTTATCAGTTATCAGTTATCATTTATCATTTATAAGTTATCAGTTATCGGCTGTACAACTGTGGCCCGAGCGATTCAGTTGAAAGTCCTGGTGCACCTTTTATTTGAACCTGCAGAGATTTGAACAGCTGATCTTAAGCAAACAGGCAGGAGTTCAACTGAACTGACCACTCCTGCTGTGTTTGATGGTCTCCTCCTTCGCCATCCATCCATCCAGCCATTATCTTCTGCTTCTGGGTTGCGGGGGCAGCAACTTTACCAGGGAGGCAAAGACATCAACAGCCACCTCTTCAACTCTTCTAGGAGGACCCCATGGTGTTTGCAGACCAACTGACTATTTAATAATATCCTGATGCATGCTCAATAATCCAGGTTCCTCTGGACATTCAGAAAACAAAACAAACAATATTTTTTATAATAAACATATAAACAATAAATGTTTTTTGTTTGTTTGTTTTGTGAATGTCCAGAGGACCAGACTTAACTTTTTTAGATTAACAAGTAATACATTTATGTTTTTAAATTTAATGAAAGACAAACCTTTAAAATTTAAGGACAAAATTTAATCTGTTTTCAAGTCTGTAGCTTATTGTAAAAGCAGTTTCAAAGATTACAGCACAGTGTGATGTTTTGCAATTTTAAAAGGTAGGATTATGAATCAGGTTTAAAAGTTACAGCCATGAGGTACTCCATTAGAGCACGATATCTCTTCCACAACATCGTGTGACAAAGCCTTCAGGGTGTTCTTCTTCGAATACGTTTAGTTGTGGCTAGTAAATAGCTTAAGGGAGCACTACCGCCAGCAGGTGGTAAGACGAGTTTGATTCTGGTCCCCACCTACAGAGCCAGTCCAGAAGTGTAAATGGAAACATGACACATGAGCCGATCTGAACCGACCCGAGCTGACCTGATCTGCATCGTAACAGTGGAAAAGGGGCTTTAGATGAAGATAAAGGTGACTGCACAATCGGTTCCAGGCAGTGCATTAAGGATGGGTAAAAAAAAAAAAAAAAAAGAAACTAGTTGAGAAACCTACCAAGTAAACACAACACCTCCCATGTTTTCAATATTCAACAGCCTGTACAACGCAAGCCTCTTGAATTGAAAACCTAAACTTGGGGCCCAAGAACTGTTTTCAGGAAAACGTCGCGACCTGTCTTTTATCACAAGGCCTTACAAACAGGCTTCTTTTTGCTTTCTTGTTTTATAGTTTATTCATTCCTACTGGTTCTGTGGACAGGGACCATAAATGTGCCGTTCTCTGTGTTCTTGCAAAAGTCCTCACTGTTAGATATTTATATGACTGTACTTTGACAGTATGCCTCCAGCTTAGCGGTGAGAAACAAACACCATGAATGAAGCACTCGCAGTTAGGCAAATGGGCATTTAATAGGAAGATATTGCATTGTAGTGAACTCAGCCTCCGACCAAAACCTGCCTCTGAAGACCTTCATGGGACAGGAACTGTTATTTCATTGATTTGAATCCAGAAATACAAATTGGCTCATCCAGAGACTGTCTAATTGTATCCTGAAGTAATCAATTGAAAGAACACTCTTCTTTTATATTATCTTTACTATTTTACAATATCTTGATAAATCAAAAGTGTGTTTAGTTCATATCATTTCTAAATGTTGAACCACTCATTTTAAATCAACTGTGAAACAGTATTAATGATTTTTTAAAATCATTTAAATTAGAAATCAAGTTAAATGTCTATTTACAAAGTAATTATGCATTTTGATCTTCTGTCTGAATGAGAAGTAGTGATATTGGTCAAAAGTCAGAGACAGTCAGAAAGAAGTTATTAGAACGAAGTGGATTGTTTTTAAACCTAGCAGACAGTAAATAAGAACAACTGGCACCTGCAAAGTTTCTCACTTCCTCAACCTCAAAACATTTCCCTGTCTGTACTAAACGTTCCTAAACATTCTTGCACTTTCTTGACTTGTAATAACCCTCTGACATCACTAGAACCACCCCCTGTTGGTTGTTTCAACCAATCAGGAAGTACTAAGTGACCAGAAGTGAGAACTCTTTAAAAGTCCACACTTCCTGGAACTTCTAGTGTTCAAAGTCTCCTGAGTCTCCTGAGTCTCTCAGTCTTCAAGTCAGTCTTCTGAGTCTTTGATGGATTCTTCCACATCTGAGTGGAAACTCTGCCGGACTGACAGCTTGCTGTGTATCCACCCAGGAGATGAGCGTGTTTGTTGAACGGAGTAAACGACACGACTCCTGACGATGGCCAGCCGCTCTTACCGGAGACGCTGGAAGGTAGCGTTGAAATGGACCCGACACCGGAGCTGATTAATTTCTGCAAAGGTAACGAGTCGTGACGCGCCAAGTGTACCGGAGGTGAGCTGGTGTTGAAAGGAGCGTGCCATTCTGCTGTCCAAACAGACACCCCCCTTCACCCATCTTTTATTTAAACTCCTTCAATCCTTCCTTTAAAACTCTTCTATTTTGCCAGTAATCTAAATGCCTTCAGAAATGTCTTGTCTTAAGTAAAACGTGCTGTTTTATTAATCAGAACCAGATCAGCTAATCACGTGTACATGTTTTGATGTTAAATTTTGATTCTGTTAAATAAATGACCACATTTATTCTGATGGGTCAAAGGAAATTAATGTTTCATGTCACTGATTTAAACACAATCCTCACAGTACCTCGTCACATGGCCTTAATTTAACTCGAAAAAGAGAGAACCCGTTATATTTAAATAATTAGTAGTGGAAGGTGCAGCTAAGCTGGCCCTGACACCACAACAGCATATTTTAAAAGGTATTTTTCACAGGGCGATGTGCATAATATAATTCAGACAAGCTTACTGAATCAAAGCAAGTGAACTTGGACTTTCCTGTATTTGTCCAGAGGACAGGTCGGCTAAACGGAGCACTTAATGGTGTCAACTGGTTTAAGTACTGAAACCTCAAAACTGCTGCTAGCCTCTCTGCTCCTCCAGTGCAGCATAATAAAGTACTGGGAAGTGAAAGAGCAATTTTTCTGAAAATCTGTCCCCAGTTTGGGAAGTGTGACCAACACAGACCAGACTAGTTCACCAGAATGCTAGGTGTGCATATGGGGCTTTTTGGATTTAGACTTTATCGACATCTTAACACAGACAAATGGTGTTTCATCACCTCACCATGACCAATCATCATTTCCTTTTTCTTCACAAGTGAAATTTATAAAGATGGTTCAAATTTTGTAGAAAGGTTATGAACATTCAATATCTTACCTGTAATACCTGAAATAAAGTTTGATCTTGATTGGATTAACAAGCTAATAGTTTGAGTAGGTAAAAACCAAAATGGACTGCAGCTGTCTGAACAGCTCCAATCTCATTCATTTTAGTGGTTCATGCAAATGCTATTTAATTTTTTTTTCTTCATTTCAGTTTCTTGGTTGTTCCAACAGAAATTTTTAAATATTCCTTCTTGAATTGTTTCAGTCCAGACAGGAAGTAATACAGCCTAGCTGCTATTTAGCTTGCAAATAACTCTTGTCGTTCACATCATAAAAAAAAACCCATAAATTCAAAATTATCATAATGCAACAACAAAGTCCATCTTAAAAATATCACTTGCACTCATCAGTTCCAGAAGACTTTGTAAGAGTTTTACACTCTCCCAAAGAGACAAAGACGTTACATTTTAGTGTGGACTGAAATTTATTGTCCAAGGTGCAAAGAGAACACTGTTCTACCAAGCTCAGAAAACATCCTGGGAACTCTGAAGAGGAGCCATCAGGAGGTCCACCACTCATAGCAGGCCTTCAACATATTAAAAAATTACATAAATAAAGGAGAGTCTCTACAGCTTTGTACATAAAAATATACATCTCATTAGACCTAAAGAGGGCCAATAACCCAGATTATAAAGTACACAATGATGTGTGCTACACAATGAACTGAAGAAGCAGACAGCTCATAAATAATGTCACTATAGTTGAGAACACAAAGTTTGTTTTCTCAGTCATCCAGGTATATAACAACAAAAA
>NC_056499.1:54000805-54001255 GCF_014905685.2 Nematolebias whitei | reverse complement strand
TCCAACATCAGTAGAGAGGAGAGGGATGCACTCACCACTCTTAGCAAGGACAAAAACATCATCATTCTCCCAGCAGACAAAGGAAGGTGCACAGTGATTTTGAACCAGAAAGACTATCATGAGAAAGTTATGACACTCCTTAGTGACTTAACCACTTATGAACCTCTGAAAAGAGATCCAGGAAGTGGTTACAAGAAGAAGTTAATATATTGCCTGAAAAATTTGGAGCAGGACAAGGCTATTGACAGTATTCTGTACCACAGACTGTACCCAGGGGAGGCCACACCTAGTCTGTATGGTTTACCTAAAATCCACAAACAAGGTGTACCTTTAAGACCTATTGTTAGCATGATTAACTCTGTCACTTACAATGTTTCCAAATATCTGGCGTCTGTACTCATCCCTTTAGTTGGCAGCTCAGAACACCACATACAGAACACCATGGACTTT
>NC_056499.1:53990260-54000705 GCF_014905685.2 Nematolebias whitei | reverse complement strand
GGAGACTGATGAAACAATGGTCTCTTTTGATGTCACATCACTCTTTACGTGCATTCCTGTTGATGATGCAGTAGAGGTGGTCAGTTTAAGATTAAAATCAGACACCACTCTGAGCAGCAGGACCACGCTTTCCACAGAACAACTGTGTCAACTCTTGAAACTGTGCCTGCAGTCAACCTACTTCACATATGGGGAGCAATATTATAGGCAGAAACATGGGGGTGCTATGGGGTCTCCAGTTTCTCCTATTGTTGCCAACCTGTACATGGAGGAGGTAGAAAAGAGAGCCTTGACGTCCTTTTCAGGGACACCACCAAGTCATTGGTTCAGGTATGTTGACGACACCTGGGTTAAAATTAAATCTCAGGAAGTCCAACATTTTACTGACCACATCAACTCTGTGGATAAATACATCAAGTTCACACGAGAAGATGTAAAAAATGGCAAGTTGGCTTTCTTGGACTGTGAGGTCTCAGTCTCTGATAGAGGACATTTGCAAACTGAGGTGTACCGCAAACCCACCCACACAGACCAGTATTTGCAGTTTGACTCCCATCACCCTTTGGAGCACAAGTTAGGAGTCATCAGGACTCTGTACCACAGAGCAGACAGCGTCCCCACTAGCTCAGGAGCCAGGCAGAAGGAGAAATCCCACACAAGACAGGCTCTAGAGCAATGTGGATATCCTAACTGGGCCTTCCTGAAAGCAGAGAAGAAACCCAAACAGGACTCCAGTCAGCCAACAGGTGAAAAGGAGGAACCCAGACCCAGACCAGTGGTCATTCCATATGTTGAGGGAGTATCAGAGAAACTGAGACGTTTATTTTCTAAACATAACGTCCCAGTGGCTTTTAAACCCCAAAATACATTACGGCAAAGACTGGTTCATCCCAAAGATCCAGTCCCCCGGCACAAACAGAGTAATGTTGTGTATGCTGTTCAGTGTCAGGAGGGCTGTGATCAGTCTTACATCGGGGAAACAAAACAGCCACTGGCCAAAAGGATGGCCCAGCACAGAAGATCAACATCATCAGGCCAGGATTCTGCGGTCTACACTCATCTCCAGGCCAGCGGTCACTCTTTCAAGGATGAAGATGTTCACATCCTGGACAGAGAGGAACGATGGTTTGAGAGAGGAGTAAAGGAGGCCATCTTTGTGAAAAGAAACCGTCCATCATTAAACAGGGGTGGAGGCCTCCGGGTTCAACTGTCCCCCTCTTACAATGCTGTGATTGCTAGTATCACTCAGCCCTCTGTGAGTAGTAAACAGCCATCAGTGTGCTAATGATCCATTGTTAGGCTGATGGTCCTTCTTGAGCATGTGATCAGCTGGTTTTGGTTGTCAGCAGCAAACTGGTTGATCCACTCTGAGAAGGTGCTATTTAAGAGACTGAGCTGAAAACAGCACCTCAGACTGAGGAAGTCTCTTGGATGAGAGACGAAACGTTTCTAGATTTTTTTTTGCTTTGTTTTGTTTTTTGTTTTTTTGAATGTCCAGAGGACCAGATTGAACTTTTTTGGATTTTTCTACCTGGATTATTGAGCATGCATCAGGACATATACATACATAGACACGTATTCATAATGTAACTTGACACTATAAATAAACTGAATTGAACTGGACGTCTCCATGCCAAGTGTGGCCTCTGCTGTACTAAACTCTGAGTATTTGCTGGAACAGAGCAGGCACCTTTAAGTGCTAGTGGTTACTAGAGATAAGCTGTCTGACAATATGGGAGTCTCCATATCCCATAGTGAGACATAAAAACGAATGTTATGAACGAAAACTCTTGGTTACTGTGTAAACTCGGTTCTCAAGAGTAGAATGAGTGAGATGTCTTACCAGACAAACTTTCTTGCTGGGGTGAAACAAGAAGAAATGTTTATTTCAAATGATGCTGCATCGTAGCACAAGCTTCTTCAAGGGTAGGTGACACAGGTGTCGCAATCACCAGCCCATGAGGATAGGTATAATAAGATAAGTGCTTCTGAGAAATATGCAAGGGAGGTGTATCCCATAGTAAGACATCTCGCTAATGCTACCCTGAGACCCGGAGTAGCAGATTACATGTTGCACCGTAGATTTCAGTTTATATTTGTTGTTGATCTGCTCTACGTTGATGCCTTAGACATTATTTTACTGAACATTTGATTTGTTTTGTTGTATGTGCAACAACACGAAGACGCTATTTGAAGTGTTCAGTAAAACTAATTCATTCAACCTTTATTTAGACAGGTAAATCCCATTGAGCCTCGAGGACTCATTTACAAGAGAGACCTGAAAATTGCTGTAGTTTCTGTCATCCAAGACATGAGGCCCCTAAATGATTTAATAGAAACATTCAGGAATGTTAAATTCTGATTACAATGCAATTCCATGTTCGTCTGTCTCTCCTTCCTGTCCTCTCAACCAGCCGGTCAAAGCAAATGGCCGCTTGTCCTGAGCCTGGTTCTGCTGGAGGTTTCTTCCTGTTAAAAGGGAGTTTTCCTTTCCACTGTTGCCACTGTGGTTGCTCAGGATGGGAGACTTCAATGAAGCCAAGATTCAACTTGTCTGCTGGATTCCTTAGATAGAGAACTTTACTAACTGGCTTTTATGTGAATGTTTCTGTAAAGTGCCCTGAGACAACTTTGCTGTGATTTGGCGCTATATAAATAAACTGAATTGAATTGAATGCAGTGTCTTGCGTTTGTCAGTTTCAAACAGATTGTGTTTCTTCATTACAACAACAAAAATCAAACAGTGTTTAATGCAGGCACTAACAGTATTAGCCATCCAACTTTAAAATCCATCACAACACATTAATAAGAGATTAGAATCCTCAACCAAAATGAAAATGTGAAAGTATGTCTCTGAAAAAACAATTGTCATTAAACTTGACAATGTAAACATTTAATCAACACCAGAAGGCAGCACACTTACTGACTCAGAATAAAAGCAGAATTTTTATGTTCATGTTTGACAATTTGATGATAATTTTATATATTCCAACATCGAGCAGAGCTATGATGACAAATACAAGTTAAAGTTGGAATTTTCTGTCTGAGGCAGGGGTCTGCAACCTTTATGATCAAAGTGCCATTTTTACACCTCCGTTCACTAAATTAAAAGCTTTCAGAGCCGCAACAACCTGCTAACTGTGATTATCAACTGGTGGCCCATGGGCCACTTTAGGCTTGTTGGAGGTGGCTTTTGTTCCCAGTAGGGGTGACGTAAAAATATCAAATGTTACAAATCATTACGTATTTTCAGCTTTTAAATTTAAGACAAATGAAAAGACCAGATTCTTGTAAAGATGGGGGGTATGGTTTGAAAAAAAGAACTATGCAGACATATGTGATTTTTTTTAATTGTGGAAAAATTAATTTAGTAAAGGAAAAAGCATAATGTTAGTATGTTTTACTCCTTGTACTAGTTCCAGCATTCACATATTTGCAAAGGAAATGACAGGAAATCTGCTAAAACTATTTTTTTGTTGTTGTTTGTATAACAACCAATAAAATTCAGTTTTATGTTAGTTTTGGTCAAAACTTGAAAGAGCCGCTGCAGAGGGCCCAAAGAGCCGCATGTGGCTCCAGAGCCATAGGTTACAGACCCCTGGTCTGGGGTGTCAGAGAAAAAAATAAAATAAAAAAATCAGAGAACGAGCTTTGCTTCTTCCTGTCAGAAAAGTTCAACCTCTGTTATCATCGAGCTCACAGATCCTCCTTCATAACTCCTAAAACCGATGTTCAGCTCAAAGTGGCGGCCTTAAGTGGGAAATGTGTCTCCAGAGTATAGTCCTCAGATATCAGTGTTACCGTGTTCTCATTTTTAGATTTCCTAAATTCATCCAAACAATTTAGGAGCTTTGTTTTAATCCAAAAAAACGAGGGACACATTCAGAGACCACAGAGACCTCTTAGATCCTGATGCGCAGACAGAACATCAGACCTCACGGTTTGGATCCACATATGCCGAACCTCTTCAGGACCAGTGCAGACAAACACCACAAGCTTCACAGATCAATACCAAATAGATCCGAGTGTGTGTGTGTGTGTGTCTGTCTTACCCGTTCTTTATAGTAGAAGGAGGAGATGGAGACGGTGTCTTTATCCGAGCGAGTTGGGCTGCCGCTGTAGAGCCGCAGCGTGCTCTGAGACTCTGAACGCATCTTCATCGGCGTCAGTACTCCACTGTGATAGGCCGACAGAGCCGACAGTGACCTGCGTACACACGTACACGTACAAAAAGATGTTTAATTTTGAGTTCTCCTTGATTCAGAGAAACGAAATGTGACTAGTTGAAACAGATGCTTTCTGCTTTTCTTCTTAAAGAAGAAAAATGTGTGTGATTTCTCTTCCTGGCAGCTTTTTATCAAATAGAAGGAAAACAGTTCAGTTTCACAGTGGCTCAGTTGGCAGAGCTGCCACCTTTCAGTGAGCAGGTCGCTGGATCAAATCCCAGCCAGGGATTGTTCTCTCCGTGCATGTGTGGGTTTTCTCCTGGTACTCCAGTTTCTTCCCACAGATCAAAAACATGCATGTTAGGCTGACAGGTAACTCTAAATTGTTCCTAGGTGAGAGTGAGAGAGTGAATGGTTATTTGTCTTGTTTGTCTCTATGTGTCCCAGTGATGGACTGGAGACCGGTTCAGGTTGTGACAGCCTGCTTGTTACACTGAACTGGCTGCACCGTTTTTTCCCCCATCTCCCTTGGCCCTATTGCCGTTTCACCTTAAGACATGCCCTGACTCGCTTGATTGTCAGCCGTTCACATTGATTGCTTTCTTGTTTATAAAGATGACAGTTCTCCCTGCACTGAGATATCAGCAGCCACATCAACCCTTCTGTCCTACAGAAGCCATTAAAATAAATCCGAGGCCATTTAAACCCTCGTGTTATTATAAAATGTACTGCCGTTCTGACATGTCAACACAGAAGTGTCGGAAGCTGGTGTTGTCATTGAGTCAAAAGTTTGATCAGCAGCTGATAACAGAAAACTGACTCCTGATTCTGCCTCAGAGATTTTCATCATGATCTCTCTTTGCTGTGAGGCAAAATATGTGTGGGAGCCATTACCTGCCTTGTGAACTCTGGGGAAGAATCAAGGACACTTTTTGTGGGGAAGGGACTTGTCTTGGTTTATGGACATTGAAAATCCATCCATCCATTATCTTTACCCGTTTATTCCATTTTGGGTCACAGGGGTCGCCGGTGCCCATGTCCAGCAATCACTGTGCGAGGGGCGGGGTACACCCTGGATGGGTCGCAAGTCCATCACAGGGCCACATAGTGACAAACGAGACAAACAACCATTCACTCTCTCACTAACACCTAGGGACAATTTAGAGTTACCAATCAGCCTAACATGCATGTTTTTGGTCTGTGGGAGGAAACCGGAGTACCTGGAGAAAGTCCACGCATGCACGGAGAGAACATGCAAACTCCACCCAGAAAGGCCCCTGGACCGGGGTTTGAACCAGGGACCTGCTCGCTGAGAGGCAGCAGCTCTACCAGTTGTGCCACCGTGCTGCCCAACATTGAAAATACACAACATAAATGACTTGTATTTATTTGTTTATGGACATTGAAGAAACGGAGGTGAAACGTTGTTTTTTATGGACAATGGAAAAGGAAAAAAATACAAAAATGAAAATGTTATTGTGTGGTTGTTCTTCTGTGAAAAAATATGTTGTAATTCACTGTACCAAAGAGTCTACACCTTGTAGTGTATGGTCCTTGTGTGACAGGTTAAAAAAAAAGCAAAAGGAAGTAACTCAATAAAATCCTACTTGTCAGGACGGATACCTGACTGGCACCCCTTTTAATAAATAAAAACTTTTGTAAAATCGTCACAAGGTGTCCCCTGCCTCTCACACAGTGACTGTTGGATATGGGCACCAGTGACTCGCACAGGAAGAAGTGGGTAAAGATAATGGGTGGAAGATTGGTTTTAACATAATAAAATGTGGAAAGGTTCAAATGGTATCATAGTTCCTGTCAGATACCTGCAATAATAATACCTGCGAGTGTTCTGTACCTGGGAGTGGGTTCTGTGGGTGGGGCAGAGCGGTGCATGGTGATTGGTCGGGTGAAGTAAACCAGACAGCCGGTGCCACAGAAACGAGCTCCAGATGTCCGAGGAAATGGGATGTTGGCATCCTGACAAAGAGAAAGCAGCGGCAAGAAGATGTTTTTGTGTACTCCCTCAGTGGTACCGAGGACATCATCTTCATCACTGAGACCTTACCTGATAAGAGCCGTACGTGTTGATGACTCGAGGAAACGCCTGAAGGGACGGGGTAACGGGATTGGACAGGACGAAGGGACCGGACACTGGGCTGTCCTCCTGCGTCTGACAAAAACATGAGCACCAGACTGGTGATGTTAGCACCCCCTGAAGGCTGATGAGTTCATTACAGCTGGGTTAGTGTAACTATGGCAGTGATCCTCAATATTTTTTTCCAAAAGACCCATATTGACAGATCAAAGTCAAGGGGAAAGCTGCGATATCACTCCAAGTTACTCAAATATAAAAAACAAAAAAATGAACAACCCACCTATGAACAAAAAAGAAACAGCCAGCACATTATCTGTTTAAACAAAATGTACATTAGTCCTGAGATGAGAAGCTGTGCTGCATGTCCTTGACTTTCTTCATGTTGTATTTGTAATTTGTTGTTGCAGCCACAGTGAGACATTCAAGATGAGCATGGGTCAGTGGGTTTCTCTGTTTTCACTTGATAAGTGTTCATGGTTGAAAATGTTGATTCACATGTGTAAAAATGTCAGCTTTTAGCTATTACCCCAATCCCATGAAGAAAACAAGTCAACAATAACAATGAATACCAAAGTCCATGCTCAACAATGAATATGCTGTAATATGTGTATGGATGAAGATGCCCACCTTCACACTTCCACCTGCCCCCTCATGTAACCATGCCTAGAACCGGCCCTGTAAGATGCTCCTACTTCCTTCACCGCAGATGACAGCAGGTGCGGAGACACGCGCGGCCGGTGATCAGCTGATCCATTTGTGATTAACAGGACTTTTTCTTTTAACCTCTTTTGACCGGTGGGTCAGCGGATGCGCATGGCCGGTGATGATCAGCTGATCCATCTGAGATTAATAAGACGTTTTTTTCATGTTTTGACCAGGCAGGTCAGCGTACGCCCACGGGTGGTGATGAGCTGATCCATCTGAAGATTAACAGGACTTTTTTTTTTATCTCTACCGGCCAATCGGACCTGCCTCCTCCTCAACAAGTAGATTAACACAATTTTATATTGTGCATTCTTTAGTTTTATTTGTGCTGTATGATTCGTAAAACCGCATCATAGAAGCCCAAGCCGACAAGCAAAATTATTGCGCAATGCGTCAGCACGTTTAAAAAATGTATTGGCTTTGCTGGCTTATTGTTGTAACCTGCCACAAGAGCCACCAATAAAGCATGGTGAGCTGCATGTGGCTCGGGAGCCGCGCAACGAGTATCCCTGAACTATGGTAACAGAGTCCAGGATATAAACGTGCTATTTCGCACATTTTCTCTAAGAAAACCTCAAAGCTTCCCCACTTTGAGTGAAATAACACAGTTTCCATACAGAGTGAATCAGTAAGAATTTATGAGCAAACTCAGTTGATTAAACCTCCTTTCTGGAATACCCCCCAGGTTCTGTGGGTCTGGATCTCACCATATCTGACTCCAGACAAGACACAAGCTGCCGGACACATGGTTCCAAGCAGTTCTGGTTCCTCTTCACCTTCTGGAAAGACGTATCTCTCAGAATCTGATGTCAAACACAAAGAGACAAGATAGGAACGTCAGCAGTTCATCCTTTGAGTTTTAGAGACGTTTTCAGTCTGAATGAGGTCAGAGTCAAAACTTTTCCTCTGAGAATGTTCAGGTAGGTCCACCCAAGACTGAAACTGTGTGAAAAATCAACCAAAGTCCAAAGAAAAACTGTGAAGTGCTTGAAAAGAACCAGGAAAACTGCTGATCTAGACCACTTAAAAATATTATGTCAGGGGATTTTTGGTTAAGGTCAAGGATGTTTATCAGAGAGTTAGAGTCAGAGTTTCTTTATTTGTCATTCACACCACATGTGGTACATGTGGTGGAATGAAACTGTATACACAGGGTCCCAGTTACATCCAACAATAAAATGTAAATGAAAAACAGTAATAAGATCTAAGATATGAAAAGAAAAACATTAACTAAAAACACACTAAGCACTAGTACTATAAAAACAATATGCCAAACAGCAGCACGAACATGAGTCTGTGTAGGGCTGTATACTGAACCGAGTTTTATAGCACCGACCAGACTGCGTCAGTCGGTGTATGGATTGAAACGTCACTCTTATTTCGGGGTCAAGTTGTGGTATTGGCTGTAGCATGTCACATGGTTTCAGCACGCCGGCAGGTAAAACGCAGACATACAGCAAACGGACTACGTGTTTACACCCAGAGCTGAATAGAGCTGCCGTGCACCTGTATGTCTATGGTGCTGGTTACGCCCACAGACAGGGTTCACGTGTGCAGCGTGTGTGTTGTTGAATGGCTTCAATTCACTAGCAGAAAGTTGCTCCGTGTTTTTCTGCAAGGAGAGAGAGGACATCAAGGTCCAAGAATTTGGAGGAAGAGAGGAGAGGCACAGAATCCATGTTGCTGGAGGCCCAGTGTCAAGTTTCCACAGTCAGTGATGGTTTGCGATGCCATGTTGTCTGCTGGTGTTGGTTCACTGTGTTTTCTGAGGTCCAAGGTCAATGCAGCCGTCTACCTGGAAGTTTTAGAGCACTTAATGTTTCCTGCTGCTTATCAACTTTATGGCGATACAGATTTCGTTTTCCAACAGGACTTGGCACCTGCACAGTGTCAAAGTTACCAGCACCTGGTTTAAGGACCATGGTATCCCTGTTCTTAATTGGCCTGTTAATTCACCTGACGGTATTGTGAAGCGGAAGATGCAAAATGCCAGATCCAACAATTCAGAAGAGCGGCCACTATCAGAGCAACCTGGGCTCTCATATAACCTGAGCAGTGCCACAGACTGATGGACTCCATGCTACGCTGCATTGCTGCAGTAATCCAGGCAAAAGGAGCAACAACTGAGTATTGACGCTGTACATGCTCATACTTTTCATGTTCATACTTTTCAGTTGGCCATTACTTCTAAAAACCCTTTTATTAATTGTTTTTAAATAATATTCTAATTTTCTGCGATACTGAATTTGGGGTTTTCATTAGTCAGTTGTCAATTATAGTCATCAACATTAAAATTAATAAATATATGAAATACTGTAATTTCAGGACTATTGAGAGCACCTGATTATAAGCCGTGGCCGCTAAATTTAAAAAGAAAATTAAATTTTTACATAAATACGCTGCACATGTCTATAAGCCGCGGGTGTTCACGTTGTAACATGAGAAATTAACACAAAGATTTTTTTTTACATTTAACTAAATAAATATGTAACGCACAAATACAGTAGATTTTTTTTTATTTTTTTTTTTGCTGAACAGTGCCTGTAACACGGCTGATAAAAAAATACAGTAGTCTACCAGGAAGTCATTGATCGCTACCCCAAGTGAGACATGTATTGGGCAGCTATGTGAGCACCTGGGTGTGACAAAGATAAATGTTTTGTTGGCATGAAGCTCGTTAGCCCACAAAAAAAAAAAAAAGCCGCAATGTTCAAAGCGTGTGGGAAAAAAGTAGTGGCGTATAGTCTGGAAATACCTGTATATCAGTCTGTGTGTAATGAATGAATATAATAAACAAGTTTCACTTTTTAGATGGAATTACTTAAATAAATCAACCTTTTCATGATATTCTAATTTTATGAGCAGCACCAGTACATATAGCACTCTACAACACACACACATTCATACAGCACTCTAATAAACACATTCATACAGCACTCTACTACACATACATTCATACAGCACTCTGCTACACACACACACACACACACACACACATTCATACATCACTCTACTATACAGATTCTACATCACTCTACTACACACATTCATATAGCACTCTACTAAAGAGACATTCATACAGCCCTCTACTACACAGATTCTACAGCACTCTACTACACACATTCATACAGCACTCTACTACACACATTCGAACAGACCTCTACTACACACACATTCATACAGCACACTACTACACACACACATTCATACAGCACTCGACTAAACACACACATTCATACAGCACTCTACTACTACTTGGGGCGGCTGTGGCTGAGTGGTTAGAGCAGTCGTCCTCCAATACGAGAGTTGGGGGTTCAAATCCACAAGCAGTCACATGCTGAAGTGTCCCTGGGCAAGACACTGAACCCCTCATAGCCTCTGATGTGTGTCCCATCAGTGTATGAATGTGATCTAAAAGCACTGATTAGTCTCTTTAGAATTATTTGTTCAATTAGCTTTGTAGATATCTAGTAGAGTGC
>NC_056499.1:53983447-53990160 GCF_014905685.2 Nematolebias whitei | reverse complement strand
ACACACACACACACACATTCATACATCACGCTTCCACACACACACACCCACATTCATACAGCACTCTACTACACACACACATTCATACAGCCCTACTACACACACATTCATGCAGGATTACACAGACACACACGCGCACACACACATCACTCAACTAGATCTCTACCAAGAATAATCAGTACTTTAGATCACATAAATACATCGATGGGACACACATCAGAGGCAATGAGGGGTTCAGTGTCTTGCCCCGGGACATTTCAGTGCCCTGCGATGTCTTCTGTTGTGACTTGGCACTATAGAAACTAACTGAACTGAATTCTGTCTTTAATTTGCACAAACTGCTCACTACATTTTATATAACTTATATGTTGCTTATTACTGTTTCTACCTTCATAATAGGAGGAAAATACGCATACCACGAGAAACGATCAACAGAGGATGCCATCTTCTCTGTGGTTCACACTGGTTCACCCACCTGGAGCAGAAGGACTCCTACTTCTGTATGCTCTTTATGGACTTCATGTCTGCCTTCAATACCATGATCCCCCAAACACTGATGGATAAACTACTCACACTGGGACTAAGCCCCTCCATTCCATCTGGGTACTAGACTTCTTAACAAACAGACCACAGTCAGTGAGGATCCACAACTTATCTTCCTCCATCATAACCCTCAACACTGGCTCTCCTCAGGGATGTGTGCTGAGCCCTCTCCTGTTCACTCTGCTTACGTATGATTGTGTACCTACCAGGCTGTTACATTGTAAAGTTTGCAGATGATACAGCAGTGGTGGGATGAATCACAAACAATGATGAGTCCAGCTACAGGCAGGAGGTAGAACACCTGGAGAGCTGGTGCAAGGAGAATAACCTTCACATCAATGTGAAGAAGACGAAGGAGATGGTCGTGGACTTCAGAAGGAACAAACAAACCTACCTACCAACCCACCCCCACCCTCCGAACATAGGAGGATCTGCGGTGAAAGTGGTCTCTAGCTACAAGTACTTGAGTGTGCACCTGAATGACAACCTCAGCTGGGGCAACAACCCTTCCAGCCTGATCAAGAAAGCTCATCAGAGACTCTACTTCCTCAGACGGCTGAGTCGAGCTGGTCTGGGAAGCTCAGTCCTCACCTCCTTCTACAGGTGTGCAGTGGAGAGCATCCTGTGCTCGAGCATCAACGTGTGGCATGGAGGCTGCACAGCTGCAGAAAGAAAAGCTTTGCAGAGAGTGGTGAAGGCTGCACAGAAGACTGTTGGTGTCAGTCTCCCCACCATCACGGACATCTACACCTCATGATGCAGGAAGAGGGCCACCTGCATCATGAAGGACCCCACTCACCCAACACACACACTTTTGACCCTGCTCCCCTCAGGAAGGAGGTTGAGGAGCATTAAGTGTAAAACAACTAGACTGAGGAACAGCTTCTACCCTGAGGCTGTTAGACTCGTGAATCTCTAACCAGAATAATCACTGTGAAAAAATCACATCATGTTGCTGCTGATCTGTTTCATGTTGATGTGTTCATTCGTGCTCATCTGCTCACACAGACTCATGTTCATGCTGCTGTTCAGCGTATTGTTTTTATTGCTTTTATGCTATTAGTGCTTAGTGCATATTTAGTTGAGGTTTTTCTTAGTTCATATCTTAGATCTTATTGCAGTTTTTCTTTTACATTTTATTGTTGGATGTAACTGGGACTCTGTGTACAAAATCTCATTCCACCAAATGTACCACATGTGGTGTATGACAACTAAATCTCTCTAACTCTGAAAATCATTATTTTGTAATGATATATTACAAATGTAAGTCAAGCATCTGAAACTAAACTGAACATTGTGAGCAACTCTTCCATCCATTTTTAGTGTTTCAACATGTGTTCAGACCAACAAACCAGTCACACAGCGATGTGTGTCTGCAGTGCGTTCAGGTACCTTCTGGATCTTGGTCCTCATAGCAGAGGGGATAGTGGTTGGTGAAACAAACTGGAAGGAGGGTGCTGCATTGTTGGGATACTGAGCAGGAAATTTAACCACCAGGTGAACTTGATGACTGCCGAAGTGAGCCGACACAACGCAGCTTCGGTTCATGGCGTCCATCTGAGAACAAACAGTCAAACAGGTCAGTGTTAGACTGACCGGACTCCACATCCACTTGAACACAACTCTTGCCCTCCACCCGTCAGGGTCTCACCTCCACGTTGACATTTCTGATCTGCAGGTTGATCAGAGAGAACTCCTGCTGCAGTGTTTGAGTGAGAACTGAACCCGCCGCCGAGTCCTGATCTGAAAACCAAAGTCGGACTCCAGTATGAGAAACACTTTCAGCTGCTTGGTCCTAAACCAGACGACTTATTAACTGAAAAAGAAAATTTGTTTCATTCCTATACAGACATTTACATTCAGCCAGCTGTAAATATGGGGGGGAAAGCCTGTTTACGTGTGTAACGTGCAATGTTGAAACCAGTCACTAGGGAGCACAAGTTTTGTGCCAGTCCCAATTCCCCTGAAAAGGGAAAAGCAGAAAGAAGAAGTAAAGTTGGATAAAAATATAGATTTAACAAAAAAGGCCCATTTCTCAGTGTCTCTTCTTCAGTGTTTATTTTGCGTTGGAATAGGCTGAATACCAAAGTTAGAAAAATCTTCAGTGAATTTGTTCTTCAAATGACTGTTCTTCAGCCATATTGATTCATCTGAAAGAACAGCTCATTTATCAAGTGAACACTCAACATGAAAGAAAAATTATGATTGAAAATAATTCCTCCATTGTTTTCCTCATAAAGATCTGGTTTGTTTTCAATCTGTGACCTGAACTGGGTTTGTTACAGCCCAATGACCGTGAAGAAAATCTGTCATCTGTCACTGTTACCTTAATCATTTTGATGTTACAGTCTTGATGCCTTCAGTTTATTTAACATGTTTATTCTTGTGTGAAGACACAGGCATCTTCTTTTGTCTTTTAAAACTACGTCGCTCATTAGACCTTCGGAGGCCTAATGAGGCCTTATTAATTAGGCCTTATCAAATGAATTATTATTAATAATAATTGTTATTATTTATTATTATTATTAATTAGGCCTTATCTAATGAATTAATAATAATAATAATAATAATAATAATAATAATAATTATTATTATTATTATTATTATTATTATTATTATTATTATTATTAATTAGGCCCTATCAAAGCTTAGATTAACAAGAACAATATCAGATAAACAGCAGTATAATTTGGTTCTCGTTCATAACATTCTTTTCCTGTCTCACATTGGGAATGCCCTTGGCATGACCTCATGAGAGTCAGAGGTTTTATTGTCATTTCAGCTACATAAGTTTTTTTTTTCGTGTAGGAGTCATTAGCATTTCGTTTTTCATGGAGAGATGTCAAACTTTGAGTTCTGGCTCCGCCCCTTCAGCATGCTCCGAAACAAGCTGTTTAGATAACTTTGCGTCCCCCATGCCTTTCGACCAAAATGGCCAAGTTTGAAACCGATTTGAGCGAAATCCCTAGGAGTTTGTTCAAATGCGGAGGCTGTAAACCACCAAAAAGGTGTGAAATTTGGGACGGCATTCCAAAATGGCCTCCTTCCTGTTTATCGTACAACATTGGTGCCAGAGGGTTTTCTGTGCATCTTGGGGAATTGGACAAGTGTGCCAAATTTCATGCTTCTACGACAAACTAATGCCCCTTTTCCACTGTCACAGTGCAGATCAGGTCAGTTCGGGTCGGTTCAGATCGGCTCGGGTCTGTTGTGTTTCCATTTACACTTCTGGACCAGCTCTGTAGGCGGGGACTAGAATCAAACTCGTCTTACCACCTGGTGTCAGTAGTGCTCCCTTAAGCTACTTACTAGCCACCACTAAACGTATTAGAAGAAGAACACCCTGAAGGTTTTGTCACACGATGTTGTGGAAGCGATGTCATGCTCTAATGGAGTACCTCATGAACTGTAACTTATAAACCTGATTCATAATCCTACCTTACTGCCTTCCCTGCTGCTTTGAACCCATGTGTTTTTCATTTTAGTATAGATTTTTACAATAAAGATGTATTAAAAATATCTTCACTTTTATTATTTACAGATACGCACAAGGTTCATGTTAAAATTACAAAACATCACACTGTGCTGTAATTTTTGAAACTGCTTTTACAATAAGATACAGACTTGAAAACAATTAGATTAAATTTTGTCCTTGAATTTTAAAGATTTGTCTTTCATTAAATTTAAAAACATAAATTTATTACTTATTAATGTAAAAAAGTTAAGTCTGGTCCTCTGGACATTCAAAAAACAAAACAAAAAAACAAAAAAATTTATTGTTTATTTATTATAAACTGTATTGTTTGTTTTGTTTTTTTGAATGTCCAGAGGACCAGACTTAACTTTTTAGATTTTTCTACCTGAATTATTGAGCAGCATCAGGATATTAATTAATAAATAGTCAGTTGGTCCGTGAACACCATGGGGTCCTAGAAGAGTTGAAGAGGTGGCTGTTGATGTCTGTGCCTCCCTGGTGAAGATGCTGCTCCCACAACCCTGAAGCAGAAGATGATGGATGGATGGATGGATGGATGGATGGATGGATGGATGGATGGATGGATGGATGGATGGATGGATGGATGGATGGATGGATGGATGGATGGACGGACGGTCGGACGGACGGCGAAGGAGGAGACCACCAAAAACAGCAGCAGTGGTCAGTTCAGGTGAACACCTGCCTGTTTGCTTCAGATCAGCTGTTCAAATCTCTGCAGGTTCAAATAAAAGGTGCACCAGGACTTTCAGCTGAATCTCTCAGGGGCCACAGCTGTACGGACGATAAACAATAACTGATAACTGATAACTGTCCTTTCTGAATTTTTGACTGTTTTTGTTTCACTTCATCCTAGAACCAAAACATTTATAACATAATAACAGTTTAGAGATTCTAGTAATATTTTCTTAGGATCCATTAAAGATCAAATGCAATTGGAAATTTTTCTCAACTTCCAGTATGAATTTAAACAAACACTTTATGAACTTAACATTATAAAATTTGTTTAGGAAATTTAATGTTCAAGGACACCGCTTAAGAAAAAAATTGTTTAATAAGAAAAGTAAGAAGTGAAAAATGTACAAAAATAAAAACTACTGCCTCCAACTAATTATTGTGTATCTGTGTGTCCCTTGTCTCACGGGCTTCATCCAGAAGAAGACACAAGTGTTGTTCCTGCTGTGTCCGCTTCAGTTCTTCATGTTCATTCAGTGATGAAATAAAACTTTTCTTTACTGGACTCTTTTCTCTTTCTCTAGACTAGAAAGAAGAAAAAGGTGGTTAATTCAAGCTACATACTGTTTTTGAATAAATGCATAAAACAAAGAAAGGTGCAGCTAACAGCTATAATAGATATATTAATAATAAGAAACTGATAAAATAAGAAAATGAAAAATAAATTGATTTAAAAATAATGAAAATAATATAATAATAACAATGGATATATGAATCAGAAAGTATTATACAGATATAGATATTCTTTATTGTCATTCGCACCACATGTGGTACATGTGGTGGATCAAAATTATGTACACAGGGTCCCAGTTACATCCAACAATAAAATGTAAAAGAAAAACAGTCATAAGATCTAAGATATGAACTAAGAAAAACGTCAACTAAAAATATGATAAGCTCTAATAGCATAAAAACAATAAACACAATACGCCGAACAGCAGCACGGACATGAGTCTGTGTGAACAGACGAGCACGAATGAACACAGCAACAAGAAACAGATCAGCAGCAACATGAAACTGATCAGCAGCAACATGATGTGATTTTTCACAGTGATTATCCTGGTTAGATATTCATAAGGCTGCACAAACTCAAGTTCATGTTGCTGTTTGACGTATTGTTTTGATTGTTTACTGCTATTAGTGCTTAGTGTTTTATTAGTAGATGTTTTTTAGTTGATATTTTTCTTAATTCATATCTTAGATCTTATTACTGTTTTTATTTTACATTTTGTTGTCTGTAACTTGGACCATGTGTACATAATTTCATCCCAATTCAGTATTCATTCAACATTTTATTTTTTTACTTTAAAAATAAAATAAAATCAAGTCCTTATCGGCACAAATAAAGTGATGTGGAACATGTTGCATCTGTTCTTACCGAGCACAGAAGCTGCAGCGTTGTGCTGCTCTGTGAGGTGCAGCTGGGCTGTGATGGAGCTCTGTCAGGTGCAGACTCCGCTGATGGAGCAGAAGCCGGGAGGCTTGGAGGGTTTAATGTGGAGTTTAGAGTTGAACCGTCATGCGCTGAAATATGTTCTGGATAAAATACAGTGAGAAACGAGACCGGAGGACAGTTAGCGTTCATGCAAATTAGCTTAGCATCGTAGCACCGACGTTGTCCTATTATGGCGTCAGCCTCTTTTGTTAGTTAAAAATATGTTCAGAACCGATTGGATGAGTAACTTAAAATATGTTTAAAGATAGAAAACACTCACCATCTTCTATAAATGATTCAAGTAGAGCAGTGGCCGTGTCCAAACCACCCTCCAATCCTCCATCTAGCTCGCTTTGACTTTTTTCGTCGGCCACCAAGCACAACAACACCTGCACTTCTGCATTTGACCACGGCTTTGATATTATTGTTTTTGTATAGCTTCAAAATACTAAAAAGATATGCTCCTCGAGTTATCGCTAATAGCAAGCGGGAGAGAAAAAATGGCGG
>NC_056499.1:53969158-53983347 GCF_014905685.2 Nematolebias whitei | reverse complement strand
AAAAAACGAAGTCCAGATGACATGATTCAACCTTTTTTGTTGTTATAGTTGAGAACATTTAAGATATAGCCTGAATAGGTATTGGGGCCCAGATGGTGTAGTGGCAGGGCAGCCGACTTGGGACCCAAAGGCTGAGTTCAATCTCCGGTCATTGCATATCCTGTGGTGTCTCTGAGCAGGACACCCCATCCCCAGCTGCCCCCTGGGCACCCCCCACAGCCGCCCACCGCCCCACCCGGCGGCGGATGGGACAAAAGCAGAGAGCCAATGTCGCCATTTTATGGGAACATACAATGATGACAATACATAACACACATTATTATTATTATTATCTCTTTCTGTTTGCAGGTTTGGGCTTTGGCAGCTGCAGCTACCAGTCACGACCTGAGTCCAGATCCTGACCCAGACGCAGAAACTCCCTGGGCCAGACACCCGTTTGGGCGCCACTTGCTGGAGACTCTGTGAGTCACGATGCACGGTGTGAGCGTGGGGAGAGGGGGCGGAAGAAGTGTTGCGTCTGAGCTGTGTTCATGTTTCTTTCAGTCTGGACCACTACAGTCAGATGAGTGATGTTCAAACTCTCGCCATGCTGTGCAGCGTCTTCAGGGCTCAGGCTCCGCCCCCTGACTGCTACGCACTGTACGGACACCATTCCTCTCGTTTACCCCCACACTGTCGATATGTAAGTCCTTAAACTCAGCTGCACCAAGTGTTGTTCTTTAAAAACATAAAAATCTTCTCAACCTGGGCTGGACAGAACATTCTGTTAGACTCCATGGTCCAAATGTCTGTTCTGGGGTTTCACAAAGGTTCACAGACGGAACACTGCAACCAGGACCACAAGAGAAGAGTCATTTTGTGCTTGTTCTCTGCAATCCTTCTGCTTCTAGAGCTGTGTGAATAAAAACAAGCTGCTCATTTAACATTTTCTCTGACATGGGGGAGAGGAGTTGTTTTAATTCAATTCAGTTTATTTATGTAGCACCATATCACAACACAGTTGTCTCAAGGCACTTTACAGGAACATTCACATACATAGCCAATTAAAAAAGTTCTCTATCTAAGGAAGCCAGCAGACTCATTGAATCTTCACTTTGTCGTAGTCTCCCATCCTGAACAAGCACAATGGCAACAGTGGAAAGGAAAAACTCCCTTTTAACAGGAAGAAACCTCCAGCAGAACCAGGCTCAGGACAAGCAGCCATCTGCTTTGACCAGAGGCAAACGAACACAGAATGGTAGGTCCAGATGTACAGGTCCTTCTCAAAAAATTAGCATATTGTGATAAAGGTCATTATTTTCCATAATGTAAATATAAAAATGAAACTTTCATATAGTTCAGATTCATTGCACACCAACTGAAATATTTCAGGTCTTTAATTGTTTTAATACTGATGGCATACAGCTTATGAAAACCCAAAATGCCTGTCCCAAAAAATTAGCATATTTCATCCCACCAATGAAAGTCAAGTGTTTTTAATACAAAAAACACCAACCTTCAAATAATCATGTTCAGTTATGCACTCAATACTTGGTCGGGAATCCTTTTGCATGAATGACTGCTTCAATGCAGCATGGCATGGAGGCAATCAGCCTGTGGCACTGCTGAGGTATTATGGAGGCCCAGGATGCTTCGATAGCAGCCTCAAACTCTTCCAGAGTGTTGGGCCTTGCGTCTCTAAACTTTCTCTTCACAATATCCCACAGGTTCTCTATGGGGTTCAGGTCAGGAGAGTTGGCAGGCCAATTGAGCACAGTAATACCATGGTCAGTAAACCATTTACCAGTGGTTTTGGCACTGTGAGCAGGTGCCATGTCGTGCTGAAAAATGAAATCTTCATCTTCATAAAGCTTTTCAGCAGATGGAAGCATGAAGTGCTCCAAAATCTCCTGATAGCTAGCTGCATTGACCCTGCCCTTGATAAAACACAGTGGACCAACACCAGCAGCTGACATGGCACCCCAGACCATCACTGACTGTGGGTGCGTCACACTGGAGTTCTGGCATTTTGGCATTTCCTTTCCTTTATCACAATATGCTAATTTTTTGAGAAGGACCTGTATAGGGTCTGGAGTGGGCATACGGTGGTATATAGGTGGTGGGATGTGTAATCATTCTCACCTCGGGGACTTGTGCTCACTCTCATATGTAGCAACTGCAATGCCTGCTCTCTGGGGAGGGGGTGGGCCTGTGCCGGTCGCCGCCTCACCCCCCCCCCCCCCCCCCCCGCCCCCATTTTAAACGCACTATATAACAACATGCATCAACACCTTATTTGAGTCGGAAGAGGGAGGAGTGGGGTCTTCCTGTTATTTATATATATATACACACACACAAACCGGATTCCAAAAATGTTGGGACACTAAACAAATTGTGAATAAAAACTGAATGCAATGATGTGGAGGTGCCAACATCTAATATTTTATTCAGAATAAAACACAAATCACAGTTCAAAAGTTTAAACTGAGAGAATGTATCATTTTACGGGAAAAATCTGTTGTTTCCAAATTTCATAGCGTCAACAAATCCCAAAAATGTTGGGACAAGTCCATTTTTACCACTGTGTGGCATCCCCCCTTCTTCTTACAACACTCAACAGACGACTGGGGACAGAGGAGACCAGTTTCTCAAGTTTAGAAATAGGAATGCTCTCCCATTCATGTCTAATACAGGCTTCTAACTGTTCAATTGTCTTGGGCCTTCTTTGTCGCACCTTCCTCTTTATGATACGCCAAATGTTCTCTATAGGTGAAAGATCTGGACTGCAGGCTGGCCATTTCAGTACCCGCAACCTTCTCCTACGTAGCCATGATGTTGTGATTGCTGCAGAGTGTGGTCTGGCATTATCTTGTTGAAAAATGCAGTGTCTTCCCTGAAAGAGATGACGTTTAGATGGGAGCATATGTTGTTGTAGAACCTGAACATAGTTCTCTGCATTAATGGTGCCTTTCCAGACATGCAAGCTGCCCATGCCACAAGCACTCATGGAACCCCATACCATCAGTGATGCAGGCTTCTGAACGGAGCGTTGATAACAACTTGGGCTATCCTTGTCCTCTCTGGTCCGGATGACATGGCGTCCCAGTCTTCCATAAAGAACTTCAAATCGTGACTCATCTGACCACAGAACAGTCTTCCATTTTGCCACACTCCATTTTAAATGACCCCTGGCCCAGTGCAAACGTCTGAGCTTGTGGAACTTGCTTAGAAATGGCTTCCTCTTTGCATTGTAGAGTTTCAGCTGGCAACGGCAGATGGCACGGTGGATTGTGTTCACTGACAATGCTTTCTGGAAGTATTCCTGAGCCCATTCTGTTATTTCCTTGACAGTGGCATTCCTGTTTGAGGTGCAGTGACGTTTAAGGGCCCGGAGATCACAAGCATCCAGTAGAGTTTTACGGCCTTGACCCTTACGCACAGCGATTGTTCCAGATTCTCTGAATCTTTTGATGATGTAATGCAAGGTTGATGATGATAACTTAAAAGTCTTTGCTATTTTACACTGGGTAACACCATTCTGGTATTGCTGCACTATCTTTCTGCGCAACAATGGTGGAATTGGTGATCCTCTTACCATCTTGGCTTCTGAGAAACACTAACACTCTGAAAAGCTCTTTTTATACCCAATCATGTTGTCAATTGACCTAATTAGTGTTAATTGGTCTTCCAGCTGTTCGTTATATGCTCAATTTCCTTTTTCCAGCCACTTATTGCTACTTGTTCCAACATTTTTGGGATTTGTTGACACTGTGAAATTTTGAATCAACATACAGGTCCTTCTCAAAAAATTAGCATATTGTGATAAAGGTTATTATTTTCCATAATGTAATGATAAAAATGAAACTTTCATATATTTCAGATTCATTGCACACCAACTGAAATATTTCAGGTCTTTAATTGTTTTAATACTGATGATTATGGCATACAGCTCATGAAAACCCAAAATGCCTGTCCCAAAAAATTAGCATTAGGTGGTTGGCGGTTGGGGGTGGGGCCAGTGGTCCGGTTCTTGCTGGGTTCTTCAGATTTTGTGATCAAGGTTCCTGGTTTTGATGGCTGGCCCTTTGGCTGGGGTGGCTGCCGAGTTCCGGGTCAGCTGTGGTTGTTTGTGTGTTGTCGTTAGTGGTGTATGTCGGGGGTGAGGCTTCGCTTTGACAGGGAGCTGGCTGGTCGGCTTGGTGTGACATTTGCGGTTGGGGGTGCTGTGTGTATGGGGGGAGGGGGGGTGCATAGGTGGTGTGCCGGGGCTTATCCATGCCTGTAGTGTGGGGCTGTTGGAGTGCCTGGTCCTTAGTGTGCTGGGCCGGCCTTCCTCAGCTGCTGCTCCCTGCTGCTTTGGCCCCCGGCCTGGGGCCGGCTTGCGGTCACTGTTGGTTAGGTGGGGTGCATGGAAGGCCTGACAGAGGCTCTGTCAGACTGTCTATGTGTACCTGTTTATGTCTCGGGTTGGGTTTTGGGTGGTCCCATCTCTTGGATCAATTTGTGCCCCCCATTTAATGTGGGGTCTACTTCCCCCTGTCACGCTCCCCTCCGGTGGTAGGCCCCCCTGCCGCCGGTGCATTGGCGGCTCTCGGCATCTGGGGCTAGGTGGTTGGGTGTGTGTCGGCCCACCCTGGTGGCTGCCTGCCGGGGCCTGGGTGCCCTGGCTCTGTTGGGCCTCTGTTGGGGGGTGGTATGACCTCGGGACTCGAGGTTCAGTGTCCATGTCTGGATCTACTGTGGAGGGCCAGGTTGCCGGCGGGGCCTATGGAGTCGTCGCTGCAGCCTCTTGGGGGGGGTTCTACATTTTGATTGCTAGGGATTGCCCGGGGCTTCCCTTTGCTTCTCTCTGGTGGGTGTGGTTGTCCCTGTTGGGGGACTCCCAGAGCTCCGGGCTTGGGGGCTGCTGTGTGTCTGTGGCTCCTGTCTTCCCTGTGTTACCATCATGTCCTGTGGGTCCCCACATCCACTATTGAACATTTTTATGGAGAAACCTTAAAGTGACAAGCATGCTCACACAGGTGTTTAGATTCAGGTGTTCATCAGATACACACTCAATTGGGTTGTGGTGGCCACTAAATACATCTTGTATTACCATGTACTGTATAAAATAATTTCTAATGATGTTATAAATATCATTATATATGTTGTTTGTTGTTGTGGTTTCTCGGTTTCGTATTATTTTTTTCCCACAGGTCTAGAGGCAGACTTCAGTGATGTTGATTTGTGTTCTCTTTATACCTCTCTCTCCTCTATTCCTATCTCCTTCTTTCCCTTTTAACCTTTCTCCCACTTTTCTGCTTTGTTTTCTTCTTTATTTTTTTTTTCATTCCAGTGTCCATTACATCTGAAATAAACCCAAAGCAAATTCTAATAAAGTTTTATTTATATATCAGGTGGAGCATTAAGGCCAGCCATAATGCTCTGCTTGTGAAAGTCAATCTGTTAGGCATCACTTTGACACTCAGACAGTAATTCTGAGTGACTCATTGCTGGACAGAACAAGGGAGAAAAAAAAAATTAAAAGTGTTAGGGTGGGAGCTGGCTACAGGTCTCCGGTTACCAGTGGTGGGATGTAACTAGGGCATTAACAGAATACTCGAGTAATCTACACATCGATTGCTAGGACATCTATCGAGGTTAAAAATGTAACGTCGGGTATCCGTAGTGACGTCATATTATGTGACCACCGTATGACCGTAGGGGGCGTTGTTGCACTGTTGCAGGTCACAGAGTATGGTGTAACACCGGGTCCAATCCACAGAACCAGTTTCGGTTTAAGTTTCGTTTTTGACGTGCTGCATGTTTCTTCACGTTTGCAGTTTAATAATAACTAATAGTTTAGTTTTTCCTGTGACTTATTTGCAGTATGATAAATGGTAGGAGCATAATATACGCTCCCAATGTTTTTGGTCTTTTTTTTTGGTAAATAATTACCTTTTTTTGCGGTTTTATTTATTTATTTATTTATTTTTGTATCTTGAGATCTATGACGTCATCAAATACTCGAGTTCTATTAGGGTTTTATTATGTTAATGTTGAGTTTAAAAATTATATACTCGTTCAACCCCTAGATGTAACTAAGTACAAATACTTTGTTGCTGTACTTAAGTACATTTTTCATGTATCTGTACTTTACTTAAGTAGAATTAAATGTGGGTACTTTATACTTTTACTCCACTACATTTTACATCAAGTATCTGTACTTTCTGCTACACTACATTTCTATAACACGTTGCATTACAAGTTACATTCATGTTGTGGTTTTTTGTTTTGTTTATTACTTTGAAAGTAACCAACGGTGAGAGGGGAGCTGGTCCATTGAATCACTGCAAAGTGGGCAGGTAACGTTAGGCCCACCTTCAAGAAGAGCTGGACCAATGACATATATTCTAGTATATATGTCACTGAGCTGGGCGCACCCACAGCACCACTAACACACCCAAAATGTATTCCAGCGCAAGAGAGTCACCCAGAAGATATGCTCCATCCATGTCTTTATTGAAAGACTGCTCAGTACAACAGGACAGATTCTCTCCCAAAAGAGCCAGATTGGACTCAAAATTCTTTGAAAACCAACTTCTTCTGAACTTGAAAAAGAAATTCTTGCTCCAATATTAAAATGTGTCAGTTCATGATGTTAGGAGACAAGAGATGTCTCCAAATGGCTCGACACTCAGGTCCAAGTTTTAAAAATGGTGTCAGGAAGTTTAAATATTGTTCAATATTGACCCATTACATGGTTGAATACACAGTATTTTAACTAGTGTTGATGACAAACTGGAGTTGAAATGATCAGTGTCTGTTCCTTTGTTAGTTGTGTCTAATGCTCCAGGCAGACAACTTTTACTTAAATGTGTTTATTGCAGTTAAAATGACAATTGTTTTGCTTTGTGTAAATAGAAATTTTCAAAGGTATAATCATTCCTCTTTCTTATTTTGCTTAATGACATTTAACGCTGCATGTCATCCTTGAAATTCTGACACACAGAATCACAAGTCCAAGTGTGAACTGTGTCACAGAGTAAACACAATAAAAACATGTATTATCTGCAGCATTGTTCAGTAAAATGACTCAACACCATTAATGTATTACACAAAATATACATATGGTATGCATATTTAAAGATATGTAGACCATTGCATTACGTAATACATTCAGCAAGTACCTTTACTTTTAATACTTTTAAGTATTTTAAAAGCAAGTACTTATTTACTTTTACTTAAGTAAAAATGTTAATGTGATACTTCTACTTTTACTAGAGTACATTTTTGTCTGTTTATTTGTACTTTTACTTAAGTACAGTGTTTGAGTACTTTCTCCACCACTGCCGGTTACCCAGAGGCTCCCCCTCAGACCCAAGGACCCGCCTCCAGCTCAAATCTCCCTCAGAAGTGGCAACTCACACTAACAATAAATCAAGGAAACATGAATTCAGTTTTACCAATTGTATTAAAATCAATGCAGGAAAAGGTTACAGTTTACAGCGCTGGTCTCTCTGGTCTGTGACGCAATCATAAACCGGAAGGGCAGATGTTCCGTGTCATTACTCATTTAAAGGGCCCTGACTCCTCTTTCACAGAAGGGGAGCTCAACCTGTCACATGTATGAGGTGGCGTGACTAAGGGTGATCTCAAAGATCTTATATGATTTTGACGTGTTAGGAAATATGAGACGGTGCTTCAAAAGCCTTTCCACGTGATGTAGCAAGCAGAAATAAACTCTATTCCTTGACGGATATTGAATCCCTGGGAGACTCTTTTAGAGTTGCTGGCCCAGTTTAACCCAGTCAGAACCGGGTCATAATTTCATTATAATCCCGTCTCTTAGCAGTTCAAAACCCGAGGACCAGTTTAGATAAATATCTAACAATTTCCACTGGTCGAGGGACCCTTCCCTCGAATAAACTCCCAGTTCAATACTGCCGGATATGCAAGCAATTAATCATTTTTCCTCTGGTTGAATGTAAACTACTTCTTATATGTTGGCGGGGGATGCCTACTGGCTACAGCGTGTGACCTGCTCCCCGCCAGGTCAAATAAAATGCCAGAGCTGACAGCTAGCGAGTGACCTGCCACCCTCAGGTCGCCTGACTCATCTCTCGACATCTGCCATTTGACTTCAGCATCCCCTTGGTGTGGTGAATATGACATTATGGAAATTTCTAACATTTGTCTAAGTCAGCGCTCTAAATATATGATTTCATGATTGCAGAAGGCGTCCTAATGCAAGAAAGTGTTCTTATCTAATAGATGTTTATCTGTTTGTAGAATCTGATTCTTCTTTTTTTGACTCCAAGGGCAGGCATGGTCCATTTTGTCCATCAGGAAAGGAAAAGAAAAAACTCGGTGCCCCCTTCCCCTCCAATCATGCAATACCCAATTTATTTGCACAGAGCGCTGCCGGTATATTTTAGCTTGTCACAGCAGAAAATGTGTTTGTGTGAATAAAATCTGATTTAAACAATTAACGTGTTTTAATGTGCATACTGTATGTAATTAACAGAACCTCCCAACTCCCCCTGGTGATCTAATATAAAAACATATTGCCAATTAATCAACAAATCAATTTACCCATTCAACCATCCTTCAATTTAGTCCCAATTTAGATTGAAAAAAGTCATAATTTCATCCCCTGGAAAATCTACATTATAAAACCCCATTTTATGTATTTAATAAAATCCTCTGGTCCCTCATCATGGCACTTAACACTGATCAGCTAAAAAAGAAATTATTTCATAAAAAACAATATCAAAAATTAAGTTTATCATTGCTAATGCACCATCTAGTGGTGTTATTTCATCAATCTGCTCTTGAAACCAATTACAAACACATTCTTATTCATGCTTTCACACATCAAATAGTCATTAAATAAACAAATCATCGAGTAATCATTAAAAAGTAATAATTAACTATGCAGCATAGGAAAATATTTTGTTCAACCATGTTAATTTAAGGAAAAAAATCACCACAACACTCCATAATACTGTAAATAAACTGTAAACGTTAATATTTAACCCACCCCATTAGCGCCACATAATTAGTCAGTCCATCAATCATCTCCTCTCTCAAAGTAGTTTAAGAAGACCTGTCACCCAATTAATGCTGAGTTCAACATTCAAATCAACCACAATTCTAAAGTACACATCTGTACTTAATTGTCCAAATTTACCCACAACTTAGCTTCATATTATATGTTAATTTCCCCTTATAATCACTCGTGTGTCTGGCTTCCTTCCCGTTAAATTTTAACACACTCCTAGGAAGGTCTAGTTACTTATAACACCAAGAGGTACAGTCTAAAAACCATTTTAGTCTAAAATAAAAATGGTAATTTTCTTCTCCCACATTCAAATCATCAGTTTAGGAATTCATTAATAGATAGGAAATTTGCAACTTTATTTTCAAAATATTGCTTTTTATTTGTAATAGTAGTTGTTCAAATTAATCGTTCATAAAAACCCAAGCTTTAGCTTTAGATTTAATCACTTTATTAATTGATTAGCATTGTAACCACAACCTATAAATATTTGTAATGTCAAAACAGTTCTATAATCATTTCAGTACATGCAAAAATCCAAAAAAACTCTAGTCTATCAATTATCGTTAATTAAAACTCATAGCTTAATAAAATCAGTAAGTTCACAGCTTCAAAGTGTTTGACTTACCCGAGATAAAACGCTGCTATGGATTTGATTTAATCTGTCTTTAACTGTCACTGGACATTCTAAGTGATTTAGAAGTCAATTATCTCGCAAAGTTTTCGCTCATTTTATTTTAAACAATATTCTAGTCAAATTCATTATCAAAAACCTCTAAAATTTTGTTTATCTACATTGTAGAAGAATCAATTGTCGTTACTTAAAATCATGAATTGTGTCATTTTCGATTGTCAATATTTGCTTGTATTCAGTCATACTTTACAGGTTTTCCTCACTGTGGGTCCTTTGGTCCTTGCTCTTCTGAACAGCAGTCTGTCCTCTGGTGTGGTCCCTGGAAATTTTAAGCACGCAGCTGTCCCGCCTCTCATTAAGGAACCCACTCTGGACCCCTCTGTTCTTGCTAACTACAGGCCAATCTCCAAACTGCCATTTCTTTCAAAAATTCTCGAGAAGGTGGTGTACGACCAGCTATCAGCATATTTGAAAAAAAAAAAAAGTCTCATCCAACTCCTCCTGCATCCGAGCTTTTGCCTCAGAAACAGCCATGGCTGCGGACCACTTGGCCCTTCGGTACTCCTCAGCTGCCTCTGGAGTCCCACTGGCCAACAAGGCCCAATAGGACTCCTTTTTCAGCTTGACAGCCTCCCTAACCTGGGGTGTCCACCACCAAGTTTGTGGATGGCTACCACGAGAAGCGCCGACAACCTGGCGGCCACAACTCAAGGCAGCTATTTCAACAAGTGTGGTGCGGAACATGGCCCACTCAGACTCCATTTCCCCCACCTCAGCTGGGATGCAGTTAAAGCTCTCATGGAGGTGCGAGTTGAAGATCACTTTGACGGGTTCTTCTGCCAGGCGTTCCCAGCAAACCCTCACTACACGTTTGTGTCTACCGGGTCAGCCAGGCATCTTCCCCCGCCATCTGATCCAACTCACTACCAGGTGGTGATCAGGTGACAGCTCAGCTCCTCTCTTCACCTGAGTGTCCAAAACAAATGGCCACAAATCTGATGACACGACTATGAAGTCTATCATTGATCTAAGATCTAGGGCATCCTGGTGCCAAGTACACTTATGGACACCCTTATGTTCAAACATGGTGTTTGTGATGGACAAACTATGACTAGCACAGAAGTCCAACAACAGAACACCGCTCAGGTTCAGATCAGAGAGGCCGTTCCTCCCAATCACGCCCCTCCAGGTCACACTGTCATTATCCACATGGGCATTGAAGTCCCCCAGCAGAATAAAGGAGTCCCCAGCTGGCGCACCTTCCAGCACCTCTGCCAAGGACTCAAAAGAAGGCCGGATACTCTGAACTGCTGTTCAGTGCATAGGCACAGACAACAGTCAGAGCCCATCCCCACACCCAAAGGCAAAGGGAAGCCACCCTCTCATCTACCGGGGAAAACTCCAAGCTCCTCTGATGAGGAGCGAAACGTCTTCTGTTACAAATAAAGTCCAGTTGTTTTTGTATTGAATGCTTTTTGAATTCGTCATGTCCTGGTTGACTGAGAATCTTCACCAGCATATCCAACACACTGGCACCAAGTCGGGGGGCTACAAGTAGACCCACACTAGCTCAATGCCTCTCACCATGGGCAACTCCAGAATGGAATAAGGTCCAGCCCCTCTCAAGGAGATCGGTTCCAGAGCCCATGCTGTGCGTTTAGGTGATCCCAACTATATCTAGTCGATACCTCTCAACCTCACGCACAAGCTCAGGCTCTTTCCCCACCAGAGTATGACGGGCCATAGGGGACTAAAGGATCTTGTACAGATACGCGCGTGACCGTATGACACGCACATGACCCAACGAGCTGCGCAAGTGTGACTGGGTAGCGCGGCGCGAATGAAAGAGATTTTTTTTTTATCTTAAAATGAGGTGAAAACGTTATGATCCACTGTTTCTTTGGTTTTTCTGATCCTGTTTCAGTTTAAAATGCAAAAATAATCTCAAACAGAAATTTGAAGTCAAAGACAAGACTTTCTTATTGATTTTATTACAATAAATAATTAATAATCACCTTCATGTTAAAAGTTCAGACTTTAAGCATGCTCTAGTCTTTTAAATAAGCTTGTAGTGAACTCGGCCTCTGAGCAAAACCTGCCTCTGAGGACCTTCATGGGACAGGAACTGTTATTTCATTGATTTGAATCCAGAAATACAAATTAGCTCATCCAGAGACTGTCTAATTTTATCCTGAAGTAATCAATTGATAGAACACTCTTCTTTTATATTATCATTACTATTTTTCAGTGTCTTGGTGGATCGAAAGTGTGTCTAGTTCATGCCATTTCTGGATGTTGGGGTGGGCCACTCATTTTGAATCAACTGTGAAACAGTATTAATGATTTTTTAATGCTCATTTAAATTGAAAATCAAGTTAGGGTGTCTATTTTACAAAGTAATTATGCATTTTTGATCTTCTGTCTAAATGAGAAGTAGTGATGTCGGTCGAAAGTCAGAGGGAAGTTATTGGAACGAAGTGTCATGTTTTCAAAACTCTCAGACAGTAAATAAGAAAACTGGCACCTGTAAGTCTGTCATTTCTCCAAAATATTTTCTCGTCTGTAACTAACCGTTCTCAAAACATTCCTGCTGTTTTCTTGACTTATAATGACCCTCTGACATCACTAGAACCACCCCTGTTAGTTGCTTCAACCAATCAGGAAGTACTAAAAGTGACCGGAAGTGAGAACTCTTTAAAAGTCGACACTTCCTGGAACTATTCAGTTCTGGAGTGGAGTTCTGGAGAGTTCTGGAGAGTTCTGGAGTCGTCTGAAGTCTTCCTGGAATCCGGTGGAGGTTTTCCACTGCTGAGTGGAACTTCGGACTCAGTTTTCCAGTCTGATGGAGCCATCCATCTCTGCAGGAGCCACGGCGCCTCGCTGTGACTTCACATGGCGAATGCCCTACAACTTCTGAGGAAGTTTGTTCTGTTGAACGGAGTATCTCACGACTTCTGCCGAGTCGCAGCCGCCCTGAGGAGACGCTGAAAGGTAGTAGTGTGCCAGGGACCTCTTGACCATAGCGGACCCATCCTCTGCCAAGGTAAAGAGTCGTCACGAGCTTCACGCACTAAGTGGACCGAGGGCGAGCTGCGTTTGAAAGGAGCATGCTGTTCTGGTCCACAGACATACATCTTCCTTCAAACATCTCCCTTTAAACTCCTCCATTTTTCCCATCTTTAAACTCTTCTATCTTGCCAGTAATTAATCCAGATGCCTTCAGAAATGTCTGTTGTTTTTATTAAGTAAAACATGCCAAGTTTTATTAATCAGAACCAGATCAACTAATCAAGTGTACAATGTTTTGATGTTAAATTTTGATTCTGTTCAATAAACGACCACATTTATTTTGATGGGTCAAAGAAAATTAACGTCTCATGTCACTGATTAAACCATCTATGCACAGTTACTTCTGTCACATGGCTGTAATTAGCTCGAAAAAGAGAGAACCCGTTATTTAAATTATATTGTAGTGAAGGTACAGCCAAGCTGACCTTGACACACTACAAGCTCCTCTTTAAAAGGCTACTGAAGTAGTTCATTAAAATAAGATTTTGATTATAATCTTGACATCTGAAAATAAGATAAGATAAATAAGACATCTTGAACAGAAGATGTTGAGATGATTAAAATAAGATTAAAATATTTATTCATGCTGCTGTGTTCATTAGGCCCCATTTGCTCACTTTTGTTTGTGCTGCTGTTGTTGGCACATTGTTTTGTACTATTAGTGCTTAGTGTATTATTAATTTAGCATATTAGTTCATGTCTTGGCTCTTATCACCGTTTTTCTTTACAATTTGTACTTTTGTTGGATTTAACTGGGACAGTGTACATAGTTTCATTCCACCTCATGTACCACATGTGATGTAAATGACAATAAAGACACCTTGACCTTGACCTAAAAAAGTAATTAACTGATCAGAACATTTAGTATAATTATTTATTTTATACAGGCAAGACGGTGTTTATTCTACTACTCTCTGAATCTGTTATTATGGAATCGTGTTTTTTATTTGTATTCATGTTTTTTTTTTCCATTTCAGTCTAATACCACAATTTGTACATAACTTATGTATTTGTCTGCAGCATGAACTCAGCATCATGGATAATTATTTTAATCTTATTTTAATCATCTCAACATCTTATTTTCAGATGTCAAGATTATAATCACCATCTTATTTTAATGAACTAGTTCAGTAGCCTTTTAAGGAGGAACTTATTTATAAGACTAGAGCATGCTTAAAGTCTGAACTTTTTAACATGAATGTGATTATTAATTATTTAGTGTAATGCTGGTGAAGATTCTCAGTCATCCAGGACATGATGATTTCAAAAAACGTTCAATACAAAAACAACTGGACTTTATTTGTAACAGAAGACGTTTCGCTCCTCATCCGAGGAGCTTTCTCAATTCAAAGAGCAGTGAGTGAGGGGTTCAGCTTATAGGGCTGAGTGAGATAAAATACACATACATATGTAGATTAGACAATTCAATTCAGTTTATTTATATAGCACCAAATCACAACAAGGTTG
>NC_056499.1:53950899-53969058 GCF_014905685.2 Nematolebias whitei | reverse complement strand
TCCTAGGATCATTCAGGCACACAAACTTCTCCACCACGATAAGGTGGCGATTCAAGGAGAAGATGGTATTTTTCATATGTTGAATTTAGTTGATTCTCTTAGTTGTTACCTTGCTGCTGAATGTTCAACTCAACAAGATTCCAGATTTGAGTGGATGAATTATTTGAGATTTAGAGAAAAGTGTTGTGTTCCTTTGTGATGGACAGCTTGTTTGTGAGACAGTATGGACACACTGTCCCTGCGTCTCTCATGTGTCATAAATCCAACAAGGTACCTTTCAAAAATGTGACTTTGCTTTCAAAAAGTTAAAGTAGTTCTGTCTAGACAGATCCAGTCCTCTTTTTTCCCATGTTCTTTTAAATGATCCAGATGTTCCTGTAATATTTTAAAGTTGTCTGGATCAGCAGATCTCCACACTTGCTGAAGGTTGTTCAAATTGTTAGGTTTAAACAAATGAACACGGACACAATAGAGTGAGATTTTTCTTTGCAAAGGGAAGAGTAGCCAAAGGCGTCTTTTCTCCAGACTCTCTTCCACTTGCTCATTCCCTTTAGCCTTTTTATTAAATTCAAACAATGGTGGGTGTGATCGTATAGAGCAGGTTGTTAACATGTTTTTTTTAGCAATAAGTTGCAGTCTGTTTCTGAGGGAAGGGCAGACTGGAACAACAAGTTTTTGCAAGCTTGGTAGATGGTTAAAGTTTGTAAAACATCTATTCTGGGTTTTTCCACTGAAGAGGACATGAAAATAAAATTATCATAAGACAAAATCACACAAGTAAACTCGTGAAGAAAACCAAGAGTAAAACATAAAATAATTAAAAGAATAATATAATATGATGCTGTGAGCCTCTCTTGCATTTCTTCCTATCCATAATTATGGACTGTTTTGATCAGTCGGTCCCTCAACTCAATTTACAACATTTCTTCGAAGAGAAGACAGGCTTTAGGTGAGCCGATTTGCCCTGTTGGCACACACACAGCTGGATATCTCATCGACTGGAAGACTTGATGATGTGTCTATCTCTGCTGCCATCTGTGGATTTTAAGGACGCATATTTAATTGGATTTTCGATAACTGGTTCTTGCTTTTTTGGATGCGGCTGGTGGCTGGTTTTATCTACAATCAAGGAAGTCGTCAGCAGCAAATTTGGACCCGATCACGCTGCTTGCCTTTATGATGGCTTGGTTCGTGTCTCGAGTACCCGGACTCAAATGCTTTGGGCTGAATGGATCAGATCTTGGGGATTTTACTCAGTCATGTTCCATTGGTGTGGCCATGTATTTTGGACAATTTGGAACGGAGTGGACCAACACAGACTCAAGGCAGATGTCATTAAGTTCTGCCTGTCCCCAAAACAACTGTGTGTTTATCTAAATTTGGTTCCCTTGGCTGGTCTTCAAGGCCATCTTATCTGAATTCGCCTGAAGAAAATGTGATCTGACGCTCACCACCCCCTCCCTGAGGAATTTCCAACTGATAACCAGAGGAAACCAGCTGAATAAACTTTGTGTCATCATTTCAGGACTCTTGGATTCTCAGACGTTATTCTTGGCCATTCCTCGACATACCTCGAGAATGTTTATGGATCTTGCCGGAGGACATTGACTGATTATCTTATCAGAACTCTTACAGTGACCTGGAGAACATCTATAAGCGTTGTTGACCGCTCTCGTCTCCGTTTGCAGAATGTCTACGTCACTATGTGCTGTTTGTGCGGGGTGTTTTTTTAATATTAGAGGGGTTTTTTCTCAGGCAAGAAAAAAAAAGTCTGATAGGAATTTTTTTCGCCTCCAACACTTACATGTGTCCAGTTAACCACTGTTTTTGTCTGTCCAAACAGGTCTCACTTGTAAATGAGTCTTTGAGGCTCAATGTGATTTATCTGTTTAAATAAAGGTTGAATGAATGAAAAAAAGAATAATATAATTAAAAGAACGACTGTTCTAACATTTCCCTCCTGTTGATCATTTTATGGAATGTGAAGACATCAGTCCAGCATCATTTGTTTACACACTTTCAATGCAGACATCATTAACACATTTACAGTTTGGAAATTTGTTGGTATTCATCAACATTGTGTCTCCGAGGGCTAAGACGTTAATAAGCAACATCAACATCTTGGTAGGGACGGCTTTGAGAATACATCTGTAGTTGGGTGAAAGTGTTAGCAACAGTTTTCTGTATCAGAGATTTAAAACAAGGAATAACACAAGTCATAAAATCACAAAGCATTATAAGAACTGCTACTATAGGAGCAAAAATCTTTAGAAGTAACTGCCACCAGGTACCAGACGTAAACCAAGAAAGAAAATCGAAACTGGAAGACGTGGAAGTTGCATCTTTGGCCATTGCATCTCTCAGTGCTGTCATGTTGGCTAAAATCAGCATCAGTTTATTATGGACATTGTTTCAATGGAAAAGCCTTGGAACCGTACCGAGCCGAGTCAAACCATGCTGAAGAGGAGCTGTGGAAAAGGGGCATACGACCACTTAAGTGATTTACAAGAGACCTCAGGCTATTTTGAAGATAAACTATTAGAAACTTAAGTGCTGAGTGGGAACTTTCTGAACACAATGGTTCTATCATGTTTGTGTTATTGTCTCAGCCCAGCTACACATCCAGCTCCATCACCTCGGGCTCCTGCTCCAGCACCTCAGACTCCACCAGCACCTGGACCACAGGTCAGATTCTGAAGCACCTCACTCTGGCTGTGTCTGGACACTTCAGCTTTCTGACAAACTCTTTATTTTTTCTTGTTTTCAGTCAAAGACTCTGAGCACGCCATCCCCTGGGGTGAACCCTCCCCTGACGACTATCGTTATGGCAACCAAGGCTACACTGATCCTCGGGAACGGGAACGAGAGCTGCATGACATGAATAAGAGGTCCAAAGCAGTTCATCATAAATAACACAGATGGTTATTGCAGCCAGGTCCAGTCTTTCCTGTGATGTGAGCATGGTTTCCATGGAAACAATATAGCTTTTGATTGGCACCTTGATGAGCCAATAGGAGCTTCCACGTGGTCTCTACAGAAAGTCAGTTGGTTCTTTAAGCAAAGGAAAATTTCTGGACTAGGACTAGGTCAGACATCAGACTGGAGTTCTGTTTTTTTAAACTCACCATCTCCAGTAGGAACTTCCTGATCAAGCTGTTTTGTGCGTTGTCGTCAGAAACGATTCCACTTGAGGAAAGTGCTCTTTCTTTGTAGCATAAAGTTGTGTTGTGTCTGTTTACACTCCAGCCTTCATGTTTCTGTGATGGATCGCCTTGTCAGCTCAGCTGTGGTTTAGCGTCAGTGTTTACGAGTCACGTCAGCGCCGTGTCACATGACTGACAGCTCAGCAGCAGCAGTACAAAAGACATGGGAGAAAAGGAAAAGAGAAAAGTGATGAGTTGTGTATGACTGGATGACTTGCTCATTTTTTATAGTCTTGACAGCAGCAAAAACCACAACTGGCGCTCGGGCACCTTCAGTTTAAATGCAGTGTGGGGATTGATGGCACAGAGGTTAGAGAACATGGGCCTGTGATCGGAAAGTCGCAGGTTCAACTCCCAGTACTGTCAACATCAAAATGTTGGTTGAAAAGGTGAAACACCCACACCTTCCTCCACCCTCATTTGCCCCACTCTGGGCCCTTGAGCAAGGCCCTTAACCCCCACCATTTGCTCCCAAGCAGGTCTCTCTTGAAAATGAGTTGTCGTAACTCAATGAGACTACCTGTATAAATAACGGATACATTTTTTTTAAAGTATGCAGGTGGATTTGCTCCTCTGTTTTCTAAAGTGGAGTGAAAACTTGTACTTGAGCTTACCCCTCCCCTTATTTTTTGGTGAGGGGATTTAAAAACATGTTATTACTCCCAGCAAAAACACAAAAGCATGTATGGTTCATTGCTTCTAATTACTTCTAATCTCCGGAAATGGCCCAGTGGCTGCCAGAATAGCCCTGTGCTAAACAATAATAATGTAAAATAATACGGTGTATTAAACAGCAGCCTGAACATTTTATTTTTGTTTAACATTTTATTTATACAGGTAGTCTCACTAAGTCACAAGAACTCATTTTCAAGAGAGACCTGTTTGGGAGCAGATGGTGGGGGTTGAGGCCCTTGCTCAAGGGCTGAGAGTGGGGAAATTGAAAGTGGAGGCAGGTGTGGGTGTTTCACCTTTTCCACCCACATTTTGATGTGGTCAGTTTGGGGAGTTGATCCTGCGGCTTTCCGATCATAAGCCCATTTTCTCTAACCTCTGTGTCACCACTCCCCAGGAAGTCATGAGTCTGAGTCAACATGAGTCTGTTGTGAGCAGATGGGAATGAATATAGCAGCTTAATGAGAACGAGCATCAATGTGTGGCATGGAGGCTGCACAGCTGCAGAAAGAAAAGCTTTGCAGAGAGTGGTGAAGGCTGCACAGAAATCTGTTGGAGTCAGTCTCCCCACCATCACAGACATCTACACCTCCAGATGCAGGAAGAGGGCCACCTGCATCATGAAGGACCCCACCCACCCAGCACACACACTTTTTGCCCCACTCCCCTCAGGAAGGAGGTTAAGGAGCATTCAGTGTAGAACCACTAGACTGAGGAACAGCTTCTACCCTGAGGCTGTTAGACTCATGAATCTCTAACTAGAATAATCACTGTGAAAAACCATATCATGTTGCTGCTGATCTGTTTCATGTTGCTGCTGATCTGTTTCAATGTTGATGTGTTCATGCGTGCACATCTGCTCACAGACTCATGTTCATGTTTGTGGTGATGTTCAATGTTTTATGTTATGAGTGCTTAGTGTATATTTAGTTGATGTTTTTCTTAGTTCATATCTTAGATGTTATTACTGTTTTTCTTATACATTTTATTGTTGGATGTAACTGGGACCCTGTGTACATAATTTCGCTCCACCACATGTACCACATGAGGTGCGAATGACAATAAAGAAACTCTGACTCTGACTCTGACTCTGACTTAAAGGTAAGAAATCAGCAGCCTGGATAATCAGCAGTACAGATAAAGTGACAAATCTCCAATTAAAGTGGCATTAAAGTAATTTTTCACAGTGTTTTTTTGGTTAGATATTCATGAGTCTAACAGCCTCAGGGTAGAAGCTGTTCCTCAGTCTAGTGGTTCTACACTTAATGCTCCTTAACCTTCTTCCTGAGGGGCGCGGGGCAAAAAGTGTGTGTGCTGGGTGAGTGGGGTCCTTCATGATGGACCCCACTCTATCATGTGGAGATGATGCAGATTCCAGATGCAGGAATTTACACTTCCTGCATCTGGAAGTGTAAATATCTGTGATGGTGGGGAGACTGACTCCAACAGACTTCTGTGCAGCCTTCACCACTCTCTGCAAAGCTATTTTTTTCTGCAGCTGTGCAGCCTTCATGCCACACGTTGATGCTGGAGCACAGGATGCTCTCCACTGCACACCTGTAGAAGGAGGTGAGGACTGAGCTTCCCAGACCAGCTCGTCTCAGCCGTCTGAGGAAGTAGAGTCTCTGATGAGCTTTCTTGATCAGGCTGGTGGTGTTGTTGCTCCAGCTGAGGTTATTGTTCAGGTGTACACCCAAGTACTTGTAGCTGGAGACCACTTCCACCGCAGATCCTCCTATGTTCAGTGGGAGGTAGGTGTGTTTGCTCTTTCTGAAATCCACGACCATCTCTTTCGTCTTCTTCACATTGATGTGAAGGTTGTTCTTCCTACACCAGCTCTCCAGGTGTTCCACCTTCTGCCTGTTGCTGGACTCATCGTTGTTTGTGATGCATCCCACCACCGCTGTATCATCTGCAAACTTTACAATGTGACAGCCTGGATGTGTAGGTGCACAGTCATACGTGAGCAGAGTGAACAGGAGAGGGCTCAGCACAAATTCCTGAGGGAGCCAGTGCTGAGGGTTATGGTGGAGAAGGAGAAGTTATGGATCCTCACACACTGCAATCTGTTTGTTAAGAAGTCTAGGACCCAGTTGCAAATGGAGGGGCTTAGTCCTAGTGTGAATAGTTTGTCCATCAGGGTTTGGGGGATCATGGTGTTGAAGGCGGATGTGAAGTCTACAAAGAGCATACGGACGTAAGAGTTTTTCTGCTCCAGGTGGTTGAGTGCAGTGTGGACCACAGAGGAGATGGCATCCTCTGCTGATCAATTCTTGCGGTATGCATACTGGTGAGGGTCCTTGTTGATGTTGATGGTTGTTTTGATGTGAGTCATGACCAGTTTCTCGAAGCATTTAGCACCTATTGGGTTGAGGGCTACTGGCCTCTATTGGCTCCATCTTATATTACAGATCTTATTGTTCCATATTTTCCTAACAGAGCACTTCAGCTAAGGTCAAGCTGAGGAATTTCTCTTCAGATGCCGAGATGAGTCTGATGCTGAGTGGTCTATTTGGGTCTTCAAAGTGGGCATAAATGGTGAGGGTTGTGTCAGGAAGGGCATCCGATGTAAAATCATTTTGCCAAAACTAACGTGAGTTCATCCAAAACACACCATACCAGATCGGTCGAGGCCCGAGTGAACAGCGACCACCACTTGTGCTGTTGACAAACAGGGTGTCGGCAGAAATTGTGCTACTATTAGTCGAAGACCACGAGGAGAGAAAAGTGTCAGGAGACAGAGGGAAAAGAGGAAAGTCAAGAATGTAGGACTGAGGGTTGAAGCTCTAAATGTGGGGACAATGACAGGCAAAGGTAGAGAGCTGGCTGACATGATGCAGAGAAGGAAGGTAGATGTTTTATGTGTCCAAGAGACCAAGTGGAAAGGCAGCAAGGCTCAGAGCATTGGAGCAGGGTTCAAACTGTTTTACCACGGTGTGGATAAAGAGAAATGAAGTAGGAATGGTCCTGAAAGAGGAGTTAGCAAAGGCTATGAAATCTTGCATAAATGTGAATTCTTAGTTTTCAATTTTCAATAAATTTGCAAAAATCTAAAAGAAAACAATAGATTTGCACAGTCATAAATGGGTATTGTGTGTAGATTTTGATGAAAGAGATTAATTTTATACAAAATGGAATAAGGCTGTAACGTAACTCAGTGGGCTCAGTGGGCAGCATGATTGCTCAGTGGTTAGCACTGTTGCCTCACAGCAAGAAGGTCCTGGGTTCCATCCCCAGTTGGACCTGGGGTCTTTCTGTGTGGAGTTTGCATGTTCTTCTCGTGCTTGTGTGGGTTTTCTCCGGGTACTCCGGTTTCCTCCCACAGAACAAAAACATGCATATTGGTCTGCCTTCAGGCCCAGGCCTCCCTTGCAAAAGAGATCTGTTATCTCAATGGGCAATTGCCTGATTAAATAAAGGTTAATTAATAATAATAATAATAATAATAACAAAATGTGGAAAGAGTGAAGCACTATGAATACTTTCTAGATGCACCGTACATCACCTGATGCTTTCATTCCCTGTTTTTTATGCAAGGTGTTTATGTCATGTTGGCAAATTATTACATGAATCACTGATTTTAATTCAGTTCAAGTCAATTTTATTGTCCTTCACATTCACGTGGTACATGAGGTGGAACAAAATTATGTACTCAGGGTTCCAGTTACACCCAAGAATAGCAAAAATATAAAGTATAAAAAGAAACTGTATACAAGTATCTCAGATATACACTAGGATATACGTCAAACGGCATGCCAAAAGACCTAAGATATATACGCCAAACACTAATAATGCAAAAGCTTCCAGGAAATAATCACTGACTGCACATCTTCAACTGACAAACTTTTGGAGTTGACCCAATGGTCTTAGCAAATAACTGGCTCCAAGTCTGAGCAAAGGGTTGGTGTGGTAGTAGCTGAGCTATTCCCAACAAGCAATCTGTTGTTTTCATTGTGGATTTTTCAAAGTTTGACCAAAATGAGTACAACATTGGCCATTCTGCAAACAATACCTAGTACAATGTGACAAGTAACAAGTAAGTGACAAGTAAACCGGTACTTTCCTGTTACATACCTCCTGAGTACCACATATGTATGGAATGGATTATGGATCCATTATTATAGGTTATAGATTGATTGCAAAGAGCTGAAGTCGTAGCATTTTGGTAAAACTTTCTAAATACCAACGATGAACGATGCCACCAAATATCAGTGTACAGGTGCTGATCATAAAATTAGAATATCGTGAAAAGTTGATTTATTTTAGTAATTCCATTCAAAAAGTGAAACCTGTATATTCTATTCATTCATTACACACAGACTGATCAGACTGATATATTTCAAATGTTTTTCTTTTAATGTTGACGATTATAACTGACAACTAATGAAAATCCCAAATTCAGTATCTCAGAGAATTAGAATATTACTTAAGACCAATGAAAAAAAAAAATTTAGAAGTGTTGGTCAACTGAAAAGTATGAACATGAAAAATATGAGCATGTACAGCACTCAATACTTAATTGGGGATCCTTTTGTCTGGGTTACTGCAGCAATGCGGCGTGGCATGGAGTCTATCAGTCTGTGGCACTGCTCAGGTGTTATGAGAGCCCAGGTTACGCTGATAGTGGCCTTCAGTTCTTCTGAATTGTTTGGTCTGGTGTATCACATCATCTTCCTCTTCACAATACTCCATAGATTTTCTAAGGGGTTACGGTCAGGTGAGTTTGCTGGACAATTAAGAACAGGATACCATGGTCCTTAAACCAGGTACTGGTAGCTTTGGCACTGTGTGCAGGTGCCAAGTCCTGTTGGAAAATTAAATCCGCATCTCCAAAAAGCTGGTCAACAGCAGGAAGTGCTCTAAAACTTCTTGGTAGACGGCTGCATTGACCTTGGACCTTAGAAAACACAGTGGACCAACACCAGCAGATGACATGGCACCCCAAACCATCACTGACTGTGGAAATTTAACACTGGACCTCAAGCAACATGGATTCTGTGCCTCTCCTCTTCCTCCAAACTCTGGGACCTTGATTTTCAAAGGAAATGCAAAATTTACTTTCATCAGAGAACTTAACTTTGTACCACTCAGCAGCAGTCCCAGGCGAGACGCTTCTGATGCTGTCTCTTGTTCAAGAGTGGCTTGATGCAAGGAATGCGACAGCTGAACCCCTTGTCTTGCATACGTCTGAGCGTGGTGGTTCTTGAAGTGCGGACAAAAGTGCCCTGAGACAATTTTTTGTGATTTTGCGCTATTTAAATAAACAGAATTGAATTGAATTGACTCCAGCTGCAGTCCACAATTTGTGAATCTCCCCCACATTTTGGATTTTTTTCTTGTTTGTTTTCACAATCCTCTCCAGGGTGTGGTTATCCCTATTGCTTGTACACTTTTTTTCTACCACATCTTTCCCTTCCCTTAGCCTCTCTATTAAATGTGCTTGGACACAGAGCTCTGTGAACAGCCAGCCTCTTTAGCAATAACCTTTCGTGTCTTGCCCTCCTTGTGCAAGGCGCCATTGGTCGTATTATGCACAACTGTCAAGTCAGCAGTCTTCTCCATGATTGTGTAGCCTATAGAACTAGACTGAGAGACCATTTAAAGGCCTTTGCAGGTGTTTTGAGTTAATTAGCTGATTAGAGTGTGGCACCAGGTGTCTTAAATATTGAACCTTTTCACAATATTCTAATTTTCTGAGATACTGAATTTGGGGTTTTCATTAGTTGTCAGTTATAATCATCAACATTAAAAGAAATAAACATTTTAAATATATCAGTCTGTGTGTAATGAATGAATAGAATATACAAGTTTCACTTTTGAATGGAATTACTGAAATAAATTAACTTTTTCATAATATTCTAATTTTATGAGCAGCACCTGTACAACTAAAATTGTGGCATGAAAAGTTTCCATTAAGAAATGCTAGACCTTGATTTTTACACTGTGAAGCAAATCTTCATTCAGCTCTTTACATGAAGACTTGCTTTGTTTTGTGGATTCAGTTTTTCTAAAGGCTGATGTCACTTCCTCCTGTGCAGGCTGCTGGACCCAGCCAACACGCTGCAATTTGATGACTTTAAGAAGTGTTACGGAGAGATCTTATACCGCTGGGACCTGAGAGACAAGAGAGCAGATGTCCTCAAGTTCACATCCAGCCCTCCAGAACCACACAAAGGGATCGGTATGTTCCCCTGAGAACCTTCCCTGTAGGACAGGAAGCTCTCCTCAGCAGATGTTCTAAATAGTCTACCCCTCGATCATGGAGAGTTGTGTTGAAGTGGACCAATCCGCTGTGTGTTGTCTCTGCAGAGTTTGGTGTATACTGCTGTCATTGTCGCAGTCAGGCCCGTGGGACGCAGTGCGCTGTCTGCAAGCGTTTGACCTTCCAGTGTGCCGTCTGCCACGTGGCCGTCCGAGGCTCGTCCAACTTCTGCCTGAGCTGCGGCCATGGAGGACACACCAATCACATGATGGACTGGTTCCGACGGCAGGACGAGTGTCCAGCTGGCTGTGGCTGTCAGTGCCTGCTGCAGAGCACGTTCTGATGCTGAGGTACGAGATGATCGATCCCATCCAGAATATACACAGAAATTACTCATATAAAGTGGAAATATATGGATGAAGGACAACTAAAAGTTAATTTTACACTTAATTCCTTCAAAATGTATCTTCTTCTTCTGTTGTCTGTTCCCTCTTTAGGGGTCACCACAGTGAGTCAACCTCGTCCATATTATTAAGTCCTCTGCATCCTCTGTCCTCACTCCAACTACCTCCATGTCCTCTCTTAACTGCATCCATATATCTCATCTTTGTCTTTTTCCTGGCAGCTGCATTTCTATCATCCTTCTCCCAACCGTCCCTCCTCTGGACATGTCCAAACCACTGTCCCTCCTCTGGACATGTCCAAACCATCTCAGTCTGGTCTCTAACTTTATCTCCCAGTTGTTCAACATGTGCTGTACCTCTGATGATCTCATTCCTGATCTTCTCCATCCTTGTCACTCCTAAAGAGAACCTCAACATCTTCATTTCTGCCACTTCCAGTTCTGTCTCTTGTCTTTTTGTCCATGTCTCTGTCTCCAGACCAGACAACATAGCTGGTCTCACCACTGTCTTGTAAACTTGTCATTTGACCTTTGCTGACACCCCTTTGTCGCGAATCACTCCTGAAACTTTTCTCCATCCTGCCTGGACTCTCTTCTTCACCTCTTTAGCATGTGCTTTAGTGTGTGTGTGTGTGTGTGTGTGTGTGTGTGTGTGTGTGTGTGTGTGTGTGTGTCGGTGGGGGGGGGGGGGTTTGGGGCTGTCTCTTAAACACCTACTTAAATCATTTTTATTCTTTACATTTACCTAAAAATTGATTTTTCTTTATTTTGTATTTGTCTTTATTTTTCCAGTTAGTTTAGCTGTTTATAAAATAATTCAACTCATTTTTTGTGTTTTGTCTTTTAGAACAAGCCCGTGTGGTGTCACGTCATTCAGCACGGACGCCCTGTAAGTAAAAACAAACGCACCTTCTGACAGGACGAGGAGGCTGATGGGGCAGCATCGTCCTGTGATCCTGGAGGATGTGGTCTGTTGTTTCCATGGCAACTTGAGTTAGTCATCAGCTGCAGAGGGAAACTTGTCCTAAAGAAGTGTCTCCTGTGGACATGGACATCATGTGTGGACATCAGTGGTTCCAGCAGACAAAATGTCTTCGCTTTATTTACTATGAGAATAAATGTTTGTGTTCTCAGCTTACAGAGGTGGAGCATTTGAATAAAGGAAAACAAACAGAGGGATGACCTCACAGCCTCTGCACCAGTCAGTGCTCTTGTTCTCAGGAATGATGTGATGTCAGAGGACGCGTCACATAACTTTAAAGACAGATGAACTGTGTTATAAATCTGTTTATTCCAGCTTTGAATCAATAAAATGAGTTGTGAAAAGTTTCGTCCCTCGTTAGTCACGATAAATTCCTACCAGCCGACCCAGACAAGAAGTCACATGACCAGCAGCGGCTGCGGGAGGCATGTGGGCGGAGCTTTGAGTCGACAAGCCATCGAGTCAGCAGATCTGAGGTCAGCTGTCGGGACTCTGGGAACAACTGTCTGCACTCTTCACACTGCAAACACACACCTGTTCTGTCAGTTGTGTAGGATCAGACTCTGTCCTCTCAGGGGGGGTTACAAACATTTACAGACGGTCGTGGTAAAAACGACACATCTCTGAAGATGAAGAATTCATCTGTTCACCTGATAAACTAACCCTCGGATAAACACAGGACGTTTTAATGATTTCATCACAACACTGAAGTAGGGTTCTGTGGAAACCGCATGAATGGTTAATGTCTTACCTGTTGTAGATCCATCCATCCATCCATTTTCTTTACCCGCTTATTCCATTTTGGGTCACGGGGGTCGCTGGTGCCCATGTCCAGCAATCACTGAGAGGGGTGGGGTACACCCTCGACAGGTCGCAAGTCCATCACAGGGACACATAGAGACAAATGAGACAAACAACCATTCACTCTCTCACTCACACCTAGAGACAATTTAGAGTTACCAATCAGTCTAACATGCATGTTTTTGGTCTGTGGGAGGAAACTGGAGTGCCTGGAGAAAACCCACACATGCACGGAGAGAACATGCAAACTCCACCCAGAAAAGCCCCCAGACCGGGATTTGAACCGGGGACCTTGGAACAGAAATTATAAAAATAAAAAGATATAAAATAAAGAGTTTTTGATTTTAATATTTTCTTTGGACAATATTAGATGGTTTTAAAAAAAGATTTACTTTCCTTTAGAAAAGAAAGTAACTTTGAAGGAATGCACATCAGCCCCAGTGTTTCATTCCAAAGTTTTAAACGGTACATGTGATCTGTGAGGATGTTTGTGGAATGACTCTCAGATACTTCCACACCTCATTAGCTTTAAAATAATGGAGTCACAGGCTATGGTTAATTTCCTGAGATGGCCATCTTAAATTTGTCTGAATCTGAGCAGTTGTAACATCCATCCAATGGATCATGAGATATTTTGCTAACAGACATGTAAATTCCCAAGGCATGTGCTAAACATTCAAGGATTTCAAGGTTCTTTATTTGTCATTCCACCATGTGGTACATGTGGTGGAATGAAATGATGTACACAGGCGTCCCAGTTACATCCAACAATAAAATGTAAAAAAAAAAAAACGGTAATAACATCTAAATATGAACAAAAAAAAACTATCAACTAAATATACACTAAGCACTAATAGCACAAAAACGTCACGTCAAACAGCAGAGCTTATGAACATGAGTCTGTGTGAGCAGATGAGCACGCATGAACACAGCAACATGAAACGGATCAGCAGCAACATGAAACAGATCAGCAGCAACATGATGTGATTTTTCACAGTGATTATTCTGGTTAGAGATTCATGAGTCTTAACAGCCTCAGGGTAGAAGCTGTTCCTCAGTCTAGTGCAGGGGTTGGGAACCTATGGCTCGTGAGCCAGATGTGGCTCTTTTGATGGCTGCATGACCTCAGCAGAAGTAAGGAGTACCTTCAGGAGGATTAATCCGCACAAGGCAACTGGCCCAGACAACATCCCCGGAAAAGTGTTGAAGGAATGTGCTGATCAGCTCTGTGAGGTGCTGGCAGACATCTTTAACACCTCACTTACCCTGGAGACAGTTCCCACCTGCCTGAAGACTGCCACCATCATCCCAGTCCCAAAAAGCTCTACAGTGACTGGTCTGAATGACTATCGGCCAGTGGCCCTCACCCCGATAGTCGCTAAATGCTTTGAAAAACTGGTCATGACTCGCATCAAAACAACCATCAACATCAACGAGGACCCTCATCAGTACGCATACCGTGAGAACCGATCAACAGAGGATGCCATCTCCTCTGTGGTCCACACTGCGCTCAACCACCTGGAGCAGAAAAACTCTTACGTCTGTATGCTCTTTGTGGACTTCACATCCGCCTTCAACACCATGATCCCCCAAACCCTGATGGACAAACTATCCACACTAGGACTAAGCCCCTCCATTTGCAACTGGGTACTAGACTTTTTAACAAACAGACCACAGTTAGTGAGGATCCACAACTTGCCCTCCTCCACCATAACCCTCAGCACTGGCTCTCCTCAGGGATGTGTGTTGAGCCCCCTCCTGTTTACTCTGCTCACGTATGATTGTGCAGCTACCCATCCAGGCTGTCACATTGTAAAGTTTGCAGATGATACAGCGGTGGTGGGATGCATCACAAACAATGATGAGTCCAGCTACAGGAAAGAGGTGAAACACCTGGAGAGCTGGTGCAAAGAGAATAACCTTCACATCAATGTGAAGAAGACAAAGGAGATGATGGTGGACTTCAGAAGGAACAAAAACATCTACACCCCCCTGAACATAAGAGGATCTGCGGTAGAAGTGGTCTCCAGCTACAAGTACTTGGGTGTACACATGAATGACAACCTCAGCTGGAGCAACAACACCACCAGCCTGATCAAGAAAGCTCATCAGAGACTCTACTTCCTCAGACGGCTGAGGCGAGCTGGTCTGGGAAGCTCAGTCCTCACCTCCTTCTACAGGTGTGCAGTGGAGAACATCCTGTGCTCCAGCATCAACGTGTGGCATGGAGGCTGCACAGCTGCAGAAAGAAAAGCTTTGCAGAGAGTGGTGAAGGCTGCACAGAAATCTGTTGGAATCAGCCTCCCCACCATCACAGACATCTACACCTCCAGATGCAGGAAGAGGGCCACCTGCATCATGAAGGACCCCACTCACCCAGCACACACACTTTTTGCCCCACTCCCCTCAGGAAGGAGGTTAAGGAGCATTAAGTGTAGAACCACTAGACTGAGGAACAGCTTCTACCCTGAGGCTGTTAGACTCATGAATCTCTAACTAGAATATTCACTGCGAAAAACCATATCATGTTGCTGCTGATCTGTTTCATGTTGCTGCTCATCTGTTTCAATGTTGATGTGTTCATGCGTGCACATCTGCTCACAGACTCATGTTCATGTTTGTGCTGATGTTCAATGTTTTATGTTATGAGTGCTTAGTGTATATTTAGTTGATGTTTTTCTTAGTTCATATATTAGATGTCATTACTGTTTTTCTTATATATTTTATTGTTGGATGTAACTGGGACCCTGTGTACATAATTTCGCTCCACCACATGTACCACATGAGGTGCGAATGACAATAAAGAAACTCTGACTCTGCATCTGGCTCGCAGACAAATCTTTAATAAAAAAATAACGATAAAAATATAAAAGATAGGTGGCTGGAGCCAATTGGATAATGCGTAACGTACATGGGTGACGTGGTCAGGAAGTAAATTTCCTTCATAGCAGCTAGCTAGCTAGTTGCGGAAACGTGTCGAAGAAGATGGCTAAAAGAAAACGAGATGAGGAGTATCGTACTTTTCAGCAGGAATGGACCTCTGTCCACAATTCGCTTTTGTGGAGAGAGCAGGTTCTGCAGTGTGTCTAATATGCAATGATAAAATTGCATCGATGAAACGTTCAAATATAAAGTGGCACTTTTTGATGACTTTTCGGATAAAGACAAGCTAATTAAACAAATAAAAGACATGCCTCTGTCGGCAAGAACTGTTCATGATCGTACCATCATGATGGCAAATCAAATTGAGGCAACACAAGTGACGGACATAAATGCAGCAACATTCTTTTCTCTTGCTTTGGATGAGTCAACAGACATAAGCCATTTATCCCAGTTCAGCGTGATTGCAAGGTATGCTGTCGGTGACACACTACGTGAGGAAAGTCTTGCTGTTTTGCCTCTGAAAGGGACAACAAGAGGGGAGGATTTATGCCAGTCTTTCATTGAGTTCGCTAAAGAAAAAAATCTACCGATGGATAAACTTATTTCCGTGTGTACTGATGGTGCTCCGTGCATGGTGGAGAAAAACAGAGGATTCGTAGCACTGCTTTGTGAACATGAAAAGAGACCCATCCTAAGTTTTCACTGCATCCTACATCAGGAGGCGCTTTGTGCTCAGATGTGTGGTGAGCAGCTTGGTGAGGTGATGTCGCTGGTCATTCAGGTGGTCAACTTTATTGTTGCTCGAGCTTTAAATCATCGCCAGTTTAAAGCACTGCTGGAAGAAGTTGGGAATAATTATCCTGGTCTGCTCCTGCACAGTAATGTGCGTTGGTTGTCAAGAGGGAAGGTCTGAGCGAAAACTGGGCTTTTCTTGAAATGAAAAACATCCAGCATCCTGAGTTGGCTAACACTGAGTGGCTCCTGAAGTTCTACTATCTCGTGGACATGACTGAACATCTGAACCAGCTCAATGTGAAAATGCAAGGCGTTGGAAATAGTCTTATCCCTTCAACAAGCAGTGTTTGCATTTGAAAACAAGCTAGAAATCTTCATGGGGCAGCTGTGGCTGAGTGGTTAGAGCAGTCGTCCTCCAATGCAAGAGTCGGGGGTTCGATTCCACCAGCAGTCGTATGTTGAACTGTCCCTGGGCAAGACACTGAACCCATCATAGCCTCTGATGTGTGTCCCATCAGTGTATGAATGTGATCTAAAGCTCTGATTAGTCTCTTTACAATGATTTGTTCAATTAGCTTTGTAAAGATCTAGTAGAGTGCTGTATGAATGGGTAAATGAGGCACAGATTGTAGTGACTTTGAGTATCTTGAAATAAGATAGAAAGGCGCTATATAAGTACAGTCCATTTACCATTCATTGCCGACATTGAAACAGGTTGTTTACTACACTTTGAAAAACTGGGAGAGTTTAAAGATGCATGCACAGCAAGTGACCCTGCTCAACATCTTGATCTTCAGCAGCTAGCGGGCTTCACATCTAATCTACAGTCATTCAAAGCACGCGTTGGAGAATTTCGTGAGCACACTCGTCTTTTTAAGTTCATCACCCATCCACACGATTGTGCAGTGGACAGCGCCGACCTAAGTTACATCCCCGGTGTCTCCGTCAGAGAGTTTAAGCTACAAGCTGCTGACATGAAGGCATCAGACATGTGGGTGAAAAAGTTCAAGTCACTGAATGAAGATTTGGAAAGACTTGCACGACAGCAAGCAGAGTTGGTGAGCCAACACAAGTGGGGAGAATTGAAAAATCTTCAACCCACTGTCCAGCTGATTGTCAAAACTTGGAACGCACTTCCCGTCACATACCACACACTGCAGCGTGTGAGTATTGCTGTACTGACAATGTTTGGCTCTACATATGCATGTGAGCAGTCTTTCTCACATCTAAAGAACATTAAGACACTTTTAATGAGAGTTGATAGGAGAGATCATATCTCTCCAGTTTTAGCTTCTCTCCATTGTCTCCCTGTCAAATCCAGAATTTAATTCAAAATCTTACTTCTAACCTACAAAGCTCTCAACAACCTAGCTCCATCTTAAATTACAGATCTTATTGTTCCATATTTTCCTTAAAAAGCACTTCACTCTCAGACTGCAGGCTTACTCGCAGTTCCTAGAGTTTCCAAAACCAGAATGAGAGGAAGATCTTTATCAGGCTCCTCTCTCGTGGAACCAACTTCAAGATTCTGTCCGTGAGGTTGACACATTGTCCAGTTTGCGCTCAAGTCTTTCCTTTTGAAAAAAAAATCCCATAGAGTTGACTTGTCTTGCTGTCTTAAGCTTACACTACTAGAGGACAAATTGACCTCACTTTGTCATGAACCAGAGGCCGGATCGCAAACAACAACAACAACCACTGAGAGGGTTAAAAGATTTATTGTGAAATAAAGTAAAACCCTGGAGTAGGTCCGGTTCTGGGCTGGTTCCGATCTTCTGATTGGTAGTTCGTGATTGGGTAGTGTTGTAGTGGCGGGCTGCCAGTAGAAGTAGAACTGATGTTAAGGTCCACTGGAACGGAGTCCAACAGGCTTGCAACTAAAAGATAAAGGTTAGTAGATGCAGGGGGAAAGAGACTAATTGGGGAAATGAATCTGTGGGAATCAGATTCAGGGATAAGGATAAGTCCGTGATACAGAATGAGCTTGACCTTTAATCCGTGATCCAAAAAACAGTCAGAAGGGAAAGGCAGAGTTCATACCGTGAAGTCAGTTGTTCAGCAGAAGTATCCAGTACGTGATCCAAAAAGAGAGTCAAAAAACAAGAGCATGAGTCGGTACCTGATCAGATGAGCAAAAGCAGACGAGGGCTGAGGCAAAAGCGTGGTCGTGGTCAAGGCAAGGGTCATGAACGTGATGAGTCAATCAATGGAATGCTGGAAAGTCTACTGCTGATGAGACAGGATAGAGAATCTGGCCCAGACTGAGAGGAATGAGTGA
>NC_056499.1:53929877-53950889 GCF_014905685.2 Nematolebias whitei | reverse complement strand
GAGTGTGCAGCATGACAGAGGAGCTGACAGAGAGCAGAGCTATGACACACTTCCTTAAAATAATTTTAAAACCGAATAGTTTTCATTTAATACTATTTTATGGTGATGGTTGATTCATCATACTGTACAATATATATGGGTATAATAATGACAGTCAAAACAGAGTCATGGTAACAGACATTATAAATGTGATTTCAGAACGTAAAGGTCGATATCCTACAGATTATATTTTGATGGGAGGTGACTGGAACATGACTCCTGATGAGTGGTTGGATAGATGGCCTCCAAGATCTGGGAGACCTCAACATAACTGTATAATGAACGACTTTATGATAAACAATAATCTAAATGATATTTGGAGAGTACTGAACCCAAGGTCCCAAAACTTTTCATGGTTTAAGCCAAATGGGAGTTGTAAATCTAGGACTGACTATTGGTTGGGGAGCAATATTATATTAAATGACACTTCAAGAACTGAAACTTCAAAAGCTCCGCTCTCAGACCACTGTTTCATAGAACTGAATCTGGAACCTGTAGTTAAGAAATCGCACAAAAAGGGTTACTGGAAATTCAATGTTACACTGTGAGGAATATTGTAAAAAGATTAGAGAATTGACTAATGAAGTGGAAGTTAATGACTCATCATAGGAGACATTAATAAATGGGAATTTCTCAAGTTTAAAATAAGAGAATTTAGCATCAAATTTAGCAAAAATCTCAATGATGAGCAAAAAAGATATGAAAGTCATCTTTTAAAAGAAATACACCAATGCTGTATCAAACATGATCTAAATAATGAAGAAAAAAATAATCTTATGCAATTACAAACTAAACTAGATCAACTTTATTTGAACCGAGCACAAGGTGCTTTTGTGAGATCTCGTGCAAAGTGGATCGAGGCAGGGGAAAAGAACTCCTCTTATTTCTTTAACTTAGAACGTAACAGACAGCAGCGTAACTGTATCTCGTCTTTTAATAAATGGAAATGAATATAAAGATCCTAAAATACTCTGATACCAAAGATAGAGACTTCCTTCAAAGAAAATTGTGATGCTGAATTTAAAATGGAGGAGCTGGATTCTGTTATTATGAAAATGACCTCAAATAAATCCCCAGGATCTGACGGTCTCACTGTAAATTTTTACAATTTTTTTGTGGAAAATATAAGGAAAATGCTATTGAAAGCCCTATTTTGGATTGTATTGTTAAAGAAGAATTGATGTCAAGTATGAAACAAGGACTGATTGTTCTCATCCCTAAATCAGGCAAAGATAAAAGACATTTAGATAACTTAAGACCTATTACCTTACTGAATACAGATGATAAAATTGTTTCTGCTGCTGTTGCGGCTAGGCTCAAGAAAGGAATTTCAGATATAATTAGTGAAACTCAATCAGGTTTTCTGAAAGGACGATTTATTCACAGTAATATTAGACTTGTTTTAGACTTAATCAATTACAGTGACTTGATTGATGGAAACTGATTTATTGGTTTCTTAGATTTTTACAAAGCATTCGACTCTGTGGAGCATTCATTTATCTTTAAAACACTTATTCATTTAGGATTTGGACAAAAATTCAGGGATTTAATTAAGATACTGTAAAAAGAGATAAACAGCTGTGTAAGCCTAAATCATGGAACCTGTGGAAGCTCACCACTGTTATTCATGATGGTTGCAGAGATGCTGTCCATACCAATTAAAAACAGTGGAATAACCAGAATTGATGTAATGGGCAAGCAAATAATAAGTCAACTGGCTGATGATACAACCCTTTTCTTAAAAAATGAAGATCAAATTCCTTTAGCACTTCAAACCATAGATCTATTTTCTAAAGCCTCCGGACTTCAATTAAACATTAACAAATGTGAGCTGTTTTCCCTGAAGGACCATCCAACGCTATCACTATGTAACATAAATGTTAAAAAAAGAGGTAAAATAATTGGGAGTAGTGATAACAAAGGATAAAATGGTTTCTGATAAGATGAATATTTGGAACAATATTGACAAATGTAAGTCGATTCTAAACAGGTGGTCACAGAGGGACATTTCAATTTTTGGTAGGATTTTATTAACTAAGATGGACAGTCTTTCCAGATTTATTTATCCAGCTTATTCCCTTCCTATATCAACCAAATGATAAAGGCTATTAATACTTTAAATTTTAATTACATTTGGAGGAAACAAAAATCACTATATACGTAAAGATGACCTGATTAAAACTTACGAAGACGGTGGAGGGAATTTTTTTTTTTTTCATTTAGCCTTTATTTATCCAGGTTAGTCTCATTGAGCCACGATAACTCATTTTCAAGAGAGACCTGTTTAGGGAGCACATGGTGGAATGCAATAGACTTTGAAATTATGAACGGTACCGTAAAACTTAAATGGCTAAAAAAAAATTCTAAATAATAATCTCTCAGTTTGGTCATATATACCCAATTTGGTGTTTAATAAGATAGGGGGACTTCCTTTTCTCTTACAATGTGATTTTGAATTTAGCAGATTGCCTGTGAAACTTTCAGATTTTCATAAACAGGTTCTTATTTACTGGAAACTCATTTTCAGTCATAATTTCACACCACACATTACACCAGTGTGGAACAATAGGTACATTGTGATTAATAAAAAAAATCTATATTTATTGAGGAATGGTGTTCTAAAGACGTGTGGGCCGTGGCCCATTTTATGGACAACGAAGGAAACATTTTACAATATCAAGAATTCTGTAAACAATTTCAAATCCATTGTGATGAGATTAAATATAACCAAATTTTAAAGGCTGTTCCATTCTCTCTTAGGGCTATTGTGAGACAAGATATTATATTTTCTGATATTTCCCCTGGTCTGAAACAACTCTGTATTGATGGAGTTGCTTTCTCCGACTATCAATGTAACAATAAATGTTTGAGAAACAAACTACCATACCATACCACACCATTTTATTTATAGAGCACTTAAAACAGCTACAAGGCCAACCAATGTGCTGTACAGACAGAACAACAGGCAACACACAAAGCAATATACAAAATGAATTAAATCAGAAATATAGATATAAAAACAATGCAGATAATAAATATGACGACAAACCAGTGTGGAGCGTACAGGATCAAAACACAGATCCTCTTGTGTTGAATGCTACTGAATAGTAGTGTGTTTTTAAACAGGATTTGAAAACCGAGAGGGATGGGGCCTGCCTGACAAGCAGAGGTAACTCGCTCCAGAGTCTTGGTCCTGCTACAGAGAAGGAAGGCCCTGTCACCTCTGCGCTTAAGATGAGTTCCTGGAACTGTGAGGAGCAACTGGTCCGCTGACCTCAGGGAATGTGGAGGGACATACGGTTGTAGCAGATCAGATAGATTAGGGGGGGGGGGGGGGGGCTGTTCAGCTATTTGTAGACATACAGGAGTATTTTGAACTGGACTCGAAGGTGAACCGGTAGCCAGTGCAGTGAGGCAAAAACTGGTGTAATGTGCTCTCTTTTGCCTGTACTGGTTAAAAATCGGGCTGCTGCATTCTGGACCAGTTGTAGTCGTGCAATGGAGGTTTGACTGATACCAAACAGGAGCGAATTGCAGTAATCAAGCCTAGATGTAATGAATGCATGTATTACTGTCTTCAGGTTATTTTTGGACAATATGGGCTTCAGTTTAGACAGCCGCCTCAGTTGGAAGAAACATGATTTAACAATCATGTTTACATGACTGTTAAGTTTCAGGGAAGGGTCCATTATCACTCTCAGATTAGTGACTCTTTGTTTTTCTGACAGGGTTAGAGTGGAAAAGTCGATGCAGTGGTTTGTGATTGTGTCATTGAGAGGGAACAACATGACTTCAGACTTCTTTTTATTGAAACTTAAGAAGTTTAAAGCCATCCAGTCCCTGATGTCAGCCAGGCAGTCGAGCAGAGGTTGAATAGAGCATGTACCATTGTGTCTTAGGGGGAAGTAAATTTGACAGTCATCAGCATAGAAGTGAAAGGGCATGTTGTGTTTCCGAAAAATAGCACCAAGTGGCAGCAGGTATAAAGATAATAGGATGGGACCCAGGATGGACCCCTGCGGAACCCCCCGTTTAAGCTCTGTCGCTGCAGAACTAAAATCCTTGATGGAGACACAAAAGGATCGGTCAGCGAGGTAGGATCTGAACCAATTGAGGGCTGAACCTGTGATGCCCACCCACTGCTCCAACCTAGCAATGAGCAGCTCATGGTCGATGGTGTCAAAAGCGGATGTAAGATCCAATAGAACAAGCAGCACAGAATCACAAGTATCTGTAGATAAGAAGATGTCATTAAAGACCTTCAGCAGGGCAGTTTCAGTGCTGTGGAGAGGTTTAAAGCCAGATTGGAATAGCTCTAAGATGGCATGATCCTCCAGGAAGCACTTCAACTGGGACTCGACTATTTTCTCCAGTAGTTTAGAAACAAATGTGAGTCTGAAGACAGGCCAGTAGTTGGAAACGACTGAGGGGTCAAGGTTTGTTTTTTTCAGGAGAGGCTGGACAGCAGCATGTTTAAAGGTTTTTGGCACCACACCAGTGGATAAACTATTGTTTACTATGGCAAGAATGGACGGACCTAGAGTAGGAAAAACCTCCTTTAGTAGTCGAGGGGGGACCACATCAAAGGGGGAACCAGAAGGTTTCAAGCTGCACATGACCTGCTCTAGAGAAGATACAGTGATGGGTTCAAAATGGTCAAATAGAGCTACAGATTGAGGTGGGATGGATGTGTCATGAGTTGGAGGGGAAATGAGAGCCCGGGTGGTTGCAATTTTTTCCAAAAAGACATGTAGAAAGTTGTCGCACAGCTCAGTCGAGGCTTCCAGAAGTGATGGTTCAGTGAGGTGGAGAACAGAGTTTAGGGTGGAGAAGAGGACATGTGGGTTGTGAGAGTTTGAGGTAATTATATCAGAGAAGTATTTGGATTTAGCAGCTTTTACTGTTTTCTGATAACGGCGCCAACTCTCTTTAAGTATTTGAAGAGACCTGCAGCCTGTCTTTCCTCCATTTGCGCTCTGCCCTCCTACATTGCTGCCTAACGGCCTTGGTGACGTCACTCAGCCAAGGTTCTGCTCTGAGTTTTGATTTTTTGGTTTTAAGAGGTGCAACGTGATCCAGAGTCTTTAAGCAGACAGAGTTGAACTGGGATGTCAGCTCCTCGGTGGTGGTGAGAAACACCGGGGGCTGAATGATCATTTCAGAGTTATAAGCATCTGTGAAACATGCAGCTGTGAAGTGGTTAATGGTCCGGCTGCGACGTGCAAGAATGCACGGCTTAGTAGTTAGATGGGGGAGGGTGAACTCAAACCGGACTGGCATGTGGTCTGAAAAAACATTATCACCAATTTCAAGATTACAAACAGTCACATCATGAGTTAAAACAAGGTCCAGTGTATGTCCGCGCTCTTGGGTGGGACAGTTTACATGCTGAGTTAGATTAAATGAGTCCAATAAATCTAAAAAGTCCTTAACCAAGGGCTTCTCAGGACAGCACACGTGCAAATTAAGGTCCCCAATAATGAAAACATGCTCATATTTTGGTGTGATTTCAGCCAAGAAATCAGAAAACTCATTTATGAAATCCTTAGATCGAGGTGGGCGGTGGCCGAGTTCAAAGACGCTCATTTCAAAGCTGGCGTGGGAAACTGGGATGGGCAGTTGTTTACAGTCAAAAGTTGATTTGAATATTGTTAATAATCCACCACCGTGCCGGCCTGATGGCCGCGGGGCGTTACAATACAAACAGTTCGGTGGCAATAATTCCGTCAAGGCGCTTGACTCACCCGGAGACATCCAAGTCTCTGTGATGCAGAAAAAGTCCAACTCGTGCTCTTGAAAGTAGTCCCTGAGGTTAAATGTTTTGTTGGTAACAGATCTTCCGTTGACCAAACATATCCGGATACTGTCCAAAGTGGACCCAGCAGCGGTAGAGTTAGCGCGCGCCAATGGCCACAGGTTTTCCATAACAGCCCCTCCGGGCCAGACAGTGCTACGCACCGGCCGACAACTCCCGTTGTTTACCTGGTCCGGGCACGCGGGAAGCTGGCGATGGAAACCATGACCACCAGAGGTACACTCATATTGGTCCAAAAAAAACGACATCAGCGGCAGAAAATTGAAGATTCTGAAGCTGTTGTCGGTCATACACCAGCAGCAAGTTTATGTCCCAGATAAAATACGAACAAAACACAAATAATCCGAACACCATCGTGGATTGCAAGCCATGTACACGGGAGCCATCTTACCGGAAGTCTACGGCATCACTATTCTCCTAACTTAGTTAGGAGAGAATATATTCTGAAGGACTTTAGTAAAGAAGACATCAAAAAGATCAGAACTAATTTTATATCATTTCCGGTCCCTCCTAAAGCCAAAGAAATTCAATTTAAAATCTTAAATACAATTTATCCTACTAAGGAATTTCTAAGGACAAAATTTAAAATGGACACTTGGAATTGTGTTTTCTGTGAGACAGAGAATGAGAACCTGGAACATCTTTTTTTGATTGCATGATAGTTCAGCAATTTTGGCTTGATTTTAAAATGTGGATCCAATCCAAAGGGATTCAGCTACTTACCCTCACTTTAAAAAAAATCAAATTTGGGTTAATTAATAAGATTGGAAATAATGAATATGCTATCAATAATTTGATTATATTAGTTAAACATTATGTTCATAAATGTCGTTTTTTCAAATGTAAACCTAATGTGAACCACTGGAAGAATGAGCTAAAGTCCTAAGCAAAATCTTTAAAATATGTAAATGAAAAAATGCTGACAAATTTCTTAGTTTCTTGGTTAATTTCATTTTCCTTATAAAATGCCCTTTTTTTTTTTTTTTTTTTACTTTTTTATTTATTTTATTTCCATTATGTTATGAATCACCTTTTGTAACTTTCGAGTTTAAGAATTGGTACTTTTTGTTTTGTATTGTTATGGTTAAATAAAGTAAAAAAAATAAGCTTTTTTACCCTGACCCATCAGCGTCGATTGGAAAAAAGAAGAAGAAGAAGAAGAAGCAGCAACAAGAGCACCTCAGTTAATAAAGCAGATTTTATTTGAATAAAAACTTGACAGCAGCTGACAGGTGGTCCTCACAGAGGACGGGGCTCCTGCAGGTTTACCAGGTCTGATGGGTCCGGATGCTCTTCAGCCTGAAAAACAGACAAACATAGAAAAGATCTGTACACACTCTAAACAAAGTCCAAATACAGAAACTTTTCAGTATAAAAGAGGAATTATAAATACTGTAAAAAGACCAAGAAGACTTTAAATTGGCTTTAATTTTTATAAAAACACCTCCTAAAGATGAGAAATACTTTCATTACATTTCTTGTTAAACACTTGAACAATAAATTTCCACTTCTTCTCTTCTCTTTTTAACCGTTAGCTGAACACCTGGCAGACAAAAGCTTTCCAAGTTGGTTTAAAGTGTTCAGTCATAACAAATGTTTATATTTATTCAGTTCTGTATCAAGGTCATGTAATGTGGAGGCACACATTTTGTTCAAACTGTAAACGGTTTTAAAGTTATTCTAGAGACGCACCAATTCTGATTTTGTGGGATGATTTTTCAGATTAGTGCAGCTCCGACTAGTTGAAACAGATTTCTCCAACCCTAGCTTAATAAAGGGTGATGACAACAGTGGACAACAAAGACAACAGTAGAGAGTCATAAAGGATGCGTACAAATTGAGAATAACAAGTGAAAATAAAATGGTATTTTAAAAAAAAGTAACCAAAAAAACAACTAGGTTTTCAGCAGTCAGCATTCACGCTGCATTTTAAAACTAAATAAAATTTCTCTAATAACTTTTGGATGGATCCACATACCCCTGCCTCAACAATGCAGCTTGAAATGAACAGATGAAATGTGATGTGACCGTTCAGACTGAGAAAAACATCAGATATGGATCTGATTTAGTACCACAAATGAAAAAAGGCCTGATTGGATTTTTTTTTAATTTTCACATTAAGACTGACAAAAACAGATCAGGTCTCTCTTGTAAATGAGTCCCCGAGGCTCAGTGGGATTAACCTGTATGAATGAAGGTTGAATGAATGAATGATTTTGTTGAATGCTGCTTAAAAAGCTATAAAGTTTACTTGAAATTCATCAATAGCAAATTTTGAAAGATGAAGCTGCAAGGAGCACCTTCGACCTCGTAGTCAAAAGACCACGAGGAGAGAAACGTGTCAGCAGACAGAGGGAGAAGAGGAAAGTCAAGAATGTGGGAATGAGGGTGGTTTCTCTAAATGTGGGGACAATGACAGGCAAAGGTAGAGAGCATCAAGAAGAAGCTGCAAGGAACACAAAAAGCAAAAACAACCAGAAAAAATATCTACAAATGCAAAAAAAAAAAAAAAAGCCTGTTTAAATTAGGTTTTAAAAGCTAACACATACAGAAAAGCAGTAATTTGCAAAAAAGAAGCTAAAGTAGTTTGAATAAAGTAAAAAAAGCTACTCGTAGGTAAAAACAAAATTTGCTAACTCTGCTAACACTGTCTCTGTGAGACAGAGAAAGAACCTGGAACATCTTTTTTTGATTGCATGATAGTTCAGCAATTTTGGCTTGATTTTAAAATGTGGATCCAATCCAAAGGGATTCAGCTACTTACCCTCACTTTAAAAGAAATCAAATTTGGGTTAATTAATAAGATTGGAAATAATGAATATGCTACGACATTTATGAACATAATGTTTAACTAATATAATCAAATTATTGTCGTTTTTTCAAATGTAAACCTAATGTGAACCACTGGAAGAATGAGCTAAAGTCCTAAGCAAAATCTTTAAAAAATGTAAATGAAAAAATGCTGACAAATTTCTTAGTTTCTTGGTTAATTTCAATTTCCTTATATAATGCCTTTTTTTATACTTTTTAATTTCTTTTATTTCCATTATGTTATGAATCACCTTTTGTAACTTTCGAGTGTAAGAATTGGTACTTTTTGTTTTGTATTGTTATGGTTATATAGTTGATACCAAATTTGGATCCTCTTCATCCCCTACAAATCGTAGGAGCAGCTGTGGAGGTGGTCTCCTGCTACAGGTACCTGGGGGTGCAGTGACCTCACCTGGAGAGCCAACACTTCCTGTCTGATCAAAAAGGCCAACCAGCATCTCTACTTCCTCAGGAAGCTGCGGAGAGCTGGACTTGGGAGCTCTGTCCTGAAGAGCTTCTATCGCTGTGTGGTGGAGAACGTTTTCTGCAACTACATCACCGTTTCAATTCAATTCAAATTCAATTCAAATTCCAATATACTTTATTAATCCCAAAGGGAAATTATTTGTTGTAACTCGTTATCCTCATTTCATTAAGAGATGTTATAGATGCTGATGGCTGTAGGCTGGAAGGATCTCTTGTAAAGGTTCATCCCACAGTGGATCCTAAGAAACTGGCTGCAGATGCCGTCCGATCCGTCCACCCAGACTCTGCTGGCCTCTCGGTTCTCCCAGGCTGTAGGACTGCCCGAATGCCGGGCAGAACTCCTCCCAGAGCGATGGCCACTCCTCCCAGCAGTCTGCCGAGCTCCTCGTCACTGCAGACAGCCAACTGTAGGTGCCGAGGGACAATCCTGTCCTTCCGCTGTCATGAGCCGTGTTTCCTGCTAGTTCCAGGATCTCAGTGGTCAGGCACTCGAGCACAGCTGGCAGGTAGATGAGAATGTGTCCACAGAACATCCTTTTCAACTCATTTGAGATGTGGGGCTGTAGTTGAGATGTTATTTGAGCTTTTGAGATGTTAATTAGCTGCTGTTGGTTGTAGAAAACTGACTTGTTGCCATGGTTACGCATCATAACAAATGTCCAAAACTAAAAAAGTTTCAGTAAAAATCCTTCCAGCTGCACAGCATCTGATACCAGAGGAAACAATCATCCAAAAAATGTGATTTACATCCAGAAAACCAGGAAATAAAGTTGCCAAAAGCAAAATCTTAGAATGGTCTAGTTTGGCACGGCAGCTGCACTGCTGCTGAGACGATGGCTCTGCAGGCTGCACAGAAGACTGTGGAGAGCAGCCTTCACATCTACTCATCTTCCCATCCCATCTACCTCTGCACATCACGATGCAGGGGGAGGGCGCTCCACATAATCAAGGACTCCACTCATCCTGCACACAGTCTGTTCCAGCCCCTCCCCTCAACAGGCGGCTGAAGAGCATTCAGAGCAAGAAACCAGGCTCAGAAACAGTTTCTTCCCTGCAGCTGTCAGACTGCTGAACTCGAGCTGCACTTAATTCAGCTTCATCTTATATTTTTAACTTTATTTATTAATTGTTAGACTTCTTGATCTGGGACCTGAGACCAAATTTTGTACCATAAACATGCAAATGTGAGCTGGTATGACAATAAAAAAATCCTTGAATCCTTTTTAGATAATCTTTCTGTTTGTACAGTTTGCAAAACACGTAACTGTGTTATGTGCTGTGTTAAGCACTCACACAAATATTGTCAGTGTTTCCCCTACCATTATTCAAGGAGGGCACCCCACCCTGTCAACAGAATTGAGCGCCCCGCCTACCAAATCCTCCACCCCTCACACTTCCGTTTGTGCAGCAGAAATTAGCAGCTCAGCTCAGACTCCAGAGCTTCCCCTACCGTTACACAAGGTATAACTCCATCTTGTCAACAGAATCGAGCTCCCTGCCTACTAAAATATCCTTCACCCATAACCCACTGTCAGCAACTGCCAGTACTGACATAGCGCTAAGCTAGCAGTGCGCAATACAGACAAGCTAGCTAAAAAGCTAATGACATAGCGCTCCCCTTCTCTCATGCAACCTCCACCACAAAAGTAGCACACACAACATAAACGTGTCTAAACCCCCACCCCCGTCGACAAAACTCTGCAAAGAGGTGAGCGTCCTGCCAAGGTACGTGACCTAGAGGAAACATTGGACTCCAAGTCACACCCAATACAAGCCCCCCCCCCCCCCCCAAAAAAAAACCACACCCTACCGTAATACCTACTACCATAGTGCTAAGCTTCCCTCTTCTCCCCGCGGTTGACACAAACCCCAAAGAGATGAGCACCCTCCCAATGCCAGTGAGCTAGGGGAAACACTGATCTGTAAACACAGCGTGCTGCGTGACTTCTGCGAGTCACCTCAGGGCTGTTAACTGTTCACACTGGATGGAGGTCCCGTTTAAATTATAATGTGAACAAACAGGAAAAAAAATTAGATAGAAAGAAAGCAAAAGGAATGAGCATTAAGACCTGCAATGTGAACTTTAGAGTTGAGTACCACACGTCAGCTGCTCCACTAACAGCTCAGCAGCTGAGTCTTACTGTGACCTCTAACCTTTTCAGCAGTTTGTCTGTTGACACCGAAGCATCATCTTCATCACTGTGTGACTCCTCCTCCTTCTTCTTTTTCTGCTGTTTGTGCTTCTTGGGTTTCTTTTTCTGCACACAAACAGAGACTCAGGACTGAGCTCAGAGGAAGCAGTTCTTCTCTGAAGATCTCAGGTTTTACCTTCTTGTCCTTCTTGTGTTTGTGCTTGTTGTGTTTTTTCTCCTTGCTCTTTTTGATGACCTGCTTCTTTCTGGGGGCGCAGACAGAGGTAGTGTCTCCTCTGCCTATACAGAGAAACGACAAGCAGTGATGTCAGCAGTGAGCAAAAGTTTTAATCCAGTCCACATTATCGCCTGCTACTAAAAGGCTAAAAGTAAATAATAATTTTGCCTGAGTCTGTTAACAAAATACTGTATGTCATGATCCACTGGACGAATTTTAACGCACCTTTCAAACAGTGATCATTTCTCCTACATCTACAACTGATTCACTTTTTGTCAACCTGATTCAAGATAACCACAACAGCTGAGCGACTTCAGCCAACACAAAAACTCAGCTCAGTCAGTTTTACAGACACTGAGCTAAACTTTAGTTTGGTAGTAGGGCGGCACGGTGGTGCAGTTGGTAGAGCTGTTGCCTCTCAGCGAGAAGGTCACCAGATCAAACCCCTGCCGGGGGCCTTTCTACGTGGAGTTTGCATGTTCTCTTCGTGCATGTGTGGGTTTTCTCCTGATACTCCAGTTTCCTCCCACAGACCAAAAACATGCATGTTAGACTGATTGGTAACTCTAAATTGTCCCTAGGTGTGTGTGAGAGAGTGAATGGTTGTTTGTCTCGTTTGTCTCTATGTGTCCCCCTGTGATGGACTTGCGACCCATCTAGGGTATACCTGCCTCTTGCACAGTTATGGCTGGATATGGGCACCAGTGACCCCCACGACCAGAAAAGGATTAAGCGAGTAAAATATAATGGATGGATGGATGGTAAGTATATGTGTATGTGTATGTTATGTTACGAATTTAATTAAAAGTTTAAAAACTATTTCAGTGTAAATATCTCATGTTACAACGTGGATGCCCTATAGACCAGTGCGGACTATATACATGTGCAAAAGCTTTTTCTTTTTAAATGTGGTGGGCGTGGCTTATATTCAGGTGCACTCAATAGTCCGTAAATTACAGTAATTTGAAAACATAACATTTGTCAGTACGTTGTGCATTTCTCTGACAGAAAACGGTGCCATCTGGGACCAACACTCACCGAGAGCTGATGAAGGAGGCGGCAGCTTCGGGCCAAACTCCTCCCCTTGCTGCGCAGACATCTGAGAGGAAGCTGCAGCTTCAGAGGTGGACAGGAGAGAAACGCTTCAGATCACAGTCACACAGAAACAGCCTGCAGTCAGATAATGAGACAGTCAGAGAACCTGTGTGGAGGTTGGACGTGTCGCCTGAGGAAGAGGAGGAGGAGGAGGAAGGGACAGTGAAGACGTCTGCTGCTTGCGACTCCATCTTTCCTTCCTCCTCCTTTACATCCGTTTTCTCATCCTCATCCTCACTTTCTCCTTCTGATGAAGAGGACTTCTCATCAGAAGAGCTGGCAAATATAGCTTTAAACAAGTCAATGGGAGGCCTGCTCTCCTCCTCCTCCTCTTCATCACGGTCTGTTTTTGTGTCTGAGCTCTGCAGACCCGCTGACTCCTCCTGCATGAAGATGCATCAGAGAATGTTGAACTGATCATCCTCACACGGTTCAACACCTGTTTCTGCTCACACACCTTCGCCTTGTTGGCAGGAGTTGTGTCACCGCTGCGGTTGGAGGCAGGTGCCTCAGGAGCAGAACCTTGGTCCGGTTTGGTTTCAGTCTGGTTCTGTGCAGCATTCAGCAGCTCACTCAGAGAATCGTCACTCTTCTTATCGTCCCTCTGTTCTGAAACATCCCACCTGGACTTCTTTCCCGACTCTGGAGGCTTCGGAGGTTCTGAAGACAAGAAAGACAAAACATTTCTCTTTGATCAAAGTCTCAGAAGATTCAGTAAATGTCTCCAATAAATGTCCTCCACTGCTTCAGGTCATGTTTGAAGCCTCTTTCTAATCTTGAACTTGAAGACAAACTGTTTTCAGGCCTGTTAAGGCCTCTGTGTCCCTCCTCCCACACAGACATGACATGGACAGGTGAGCCCAGACAGCTTTGGTCACCTCCTTGTGTGGGACGCTGGACAGGGGGAGCAACATCTGAGCCAGTCCTGCACAAATCAGGATTGTTGAAAACACGGTTTTCTCCCCTCTTTCATTTTTACAGATGAAGAAAATCTGTTGCGGTGACTAAACATTAATTCAGGTCTATTTCACTTGGTTGTCCACCGGAGCACCTCGAGGAGAGAGCTCAGTGTCCGAGAAAAAACAGGTTGTCTGGGACAACCGCTTAAGTATTACAGAAATAAATTAAAAAAATTTTAAAGTGCTTTCTTTATTTAATTTGACCCAAACATCTCTGAATGTAAAAATATGCTGTGTATGAATGTGATAAAGCTCTGATTATTCTTTGTACATAAAGAGTAAGAGTGCTGTATGAATAGGTAATTGAGGCACAGACTGTAGTGTAAAGAGCTTTGAGTGTCTTGATTAGATAGAAAGGTGCTACAGTATACAAGTACAGTCCATTTACCATCACATGTGGTTTTTGTCTTTCCTCCTATAAAAAGTATTGGTACATCTGGACCTGTCATTCTGTGTTTGCATCTCCTTCCTGTTTTAAACCCAGTCGGTCGAAGCAGATGGTCGTTCATCCTGAGCCTGGTTCTGCTGGAGGTTCTTCCTGTTAAAAGGTTTTTTCTTTCCACGGTCTCCTTTGTGCTTGCTCAGGATGGGAGACTGTGACAAAGTGAAGACTCAACACAATCTGCTGCTTCCTTGGATAGAGAACTTTATTAATTGTCTTTTTAATGTATGTGAATGTTACTGTTCAGTGCCCTGAGACAGCTTCTGTTGTGACATGGCGCTACATACACGTAAATAAACTGAATTGACTTTAGCATTTACTTTAGTTCTCTGGTGTGACTCGTGCATCAGTGCGGTAGTGTTTTCTCTTGGCTTGGATTGTTGCAGGTTCTGTTTGGTTTTGATGTAGTGGCTGTTGTGGCCCTTTCTTTCTTTGGGTATTCTTTAGTTGTTTTATTGTCATTATTACTGAAAATGTTATCGTTAATCACTATTTATAGCTTTACTTCCACTATTACCATTACTGTCAACAATACTGTTTTTAACTATATTAAAATTTCCATTCCATAATTCAACAAAACCAGTCTTCTTAATTAAATACATTTTTGTTTCTTTGTTTTGTTTTCCTTCAACATTTTTATTTTACTGTAAATATTCCCACTATATGCAATTAATAAAATATATTGTAGTTTGTCTCACATAAAATTATGTAGAAACATAAAAATGAACTTATGTGACTACTTTTGCCTTCTGCCACTCACGAGTGAAGAATTAATTTTTGATCTAACTTAAGTTTGCACAGATTGACTGTCAGCCGAAAGACATCCCTTTTCTCCTTTCAGAGTCAGAGTTTCTTTATTGTCATTCGCACCTCATGTGGTACATGTGGTGGAGCGAAATTATGTACACAAGGTCCCAGTTACATCCAACAATAAAATGTATAAGAAAAACAGTAATAACATCTAAGATATGAACTAAGAAAAACATCAACTAAATGTACACTAAGCACTCATAACATAAAAACATTGAACATCAGCACAAACATGAACATGAGTCTGTGAGCAGATGTGCACGCATGAACACATCAACATTGAAACAGATCAGCAGCAACATGAAACAGATCAGTAGCAACATGAAACAGATCAGCAGCAACATGAAACAGATCAGCAGCAACATGAAACAGATCAGCAGCAACATGATGTGATTTTTCGCAGTGATTATTCTAGTTAGAGATTCATGAGTCTAACAGCCTCAGGGTAGAAGCTGTTCCTCAGTCTAGTGGTTCTACACTTAATGCTCCTTAACCTCCTTCCTGAGGGGAGTGGGGCAAAAAGTGTGTGTGCTGGGTGAGTGAGGTCCTTCATGATGCAGGTGGCCCTCTTCCTGCATCTGGAGGTGTAGATGTCTGTGATGGTGGGGAGGCTGACTCCAACATCTTCTGTGCAGCCTTCACCACTCTCTGCAAAGCTTTTCTTTCTGCAGCTGTGCAGCCTCCATGCCACACATTGATGCTCGAGCACAGGATGCTCTCCACTGCACACCTGTAGAAGGAGGTGAGGACTGAGCTTCACAGACCAGCTCGCCTCAGCCGTCTGAGGAAGTAGAGTCTCTGATGAGCTTTCTTGATCAGGCTGGTGGTGTTGTTGCTCCAGCTGAGGTTGTCATTCATGTGTACACCCAAGTACTTGTAGCTGGAGACCACTTCCACCGCAGATCCTCTTATGTTCAGGGGGGTGTAGATGTTTTTGTTCCTTCTGAAGTCCACAATCATCTCCTTTGTCTTCTTCACATCGATGTGAAGGTTATTCTCTTTGCACCAGCTCTCCAGGTGTAAAAGCGGTTAACATTTTACCAGTGTTATATGTGAAAAGTTACGTTTACACAGTAATACTGCATTTGTTAAATCTGCTGTAGTTTCCACACCCGGTCACTAGTCGGTGCTGCGATTTTTGTTTTTCAACGATGCGTAGGCAGTTCAGTGTTGGTCACATCCAAAATGGAGAATACACAAATGTATGTGTGGACCTAGAATGAGGTTGGGTTGCTCCTAAATGTTGCGAAAAGTGAGTAGCACAAAGAGCAGTCTGCTATCTGCTCTTATTATTGTTAATTTACTCACACAGAAAAACTACTGACAGCAGCTGTTTGTAGTGCGCATGTTTGTTTCACATCGATGCCAGGTGTTTCCAAAAACATCCACTCTGACATCTGGATTCAAAAAGCTTTGGCATCAGAGACAGCCACTGGAGCTGTGTACACAAAAGGCCAAAACGCAAACGATTACACTTCAACATGGCATTGTGTAAACAGCCCAAGTTTCTGTCATGGCTGCCCCCACAGATCCTGTAAAACTTAAGAATATAAAAAAAGAAGACAAACCACCTTGTATCAGAGATGACATCAGCAGAAACTCAGAAATGCATTAGAAGGAACTTCACATCAGACCAAGACATTTGTGTGCAACTGACCCGGCTCTTGAGTGAACCCACCTGCTGTCTCTCGGCTCTCCATTGTCAAGAAGTTAAAGACTGAAAACTTGTCCCTCCTCACCTTGGGCAGACCCACCACACTTGACCTGCATGACCAATCAGAGTTTAGCTCACATGGGTAAGACAAAAATCCCTGACGACTGAGCTGAGTTTGATCTGGACTTGTGTGGATCGTACCCGGGGTACGGGTTGGGAACATTGAACCTCTTGCACAGCAATTTGTCAGGATGCCACTCAAACGTTTCTCTGGTTAGTTTTCCAAATATTTTCATCTTCACAGCTGTCTGTTTGTCCTCCACATCGCCCTGACAAACAAACAAACAAACAAAGGTTTACACCTGCCTGGCTGTTTAGGGAGAGGATTACATCATGATCCATGTCCTACCTCTTCGTCCCGGTTGACCTCCACGGTGTTCTCATCCTCCTGATGCTGGGCCCGAGTGAAGCGTGAAGACAGCGAGGAGGAGGTGGGTCTGTACAAGATGGAGGCTCGGACAAACTCCTCCCGCTCCCTGCTGCGCTCCCACTCTGTCATAGTCAGGTCCAAACTCTGTTCCAGAGCATCTGTGAAACAGATGGAGAAGTTTTAGACCTCCTCAAGACCGGGTACAGGCTCACCGCAGAAGGCGCTACATTGAAGTTCAGTCTGAAAGAGCAACCAGTAGACAAAATGTCCCAGAAACAAATTCAAATGATTTTAAGTAGGGATGCGCCGATCCACTTTTTCCACTTCCGATCCGATACCCACGGTTTGTTATCGGGCGATACCAATCCGATACCGACCTACAAACAAACAAACAAACAAACAAAAAAAAAAAACTGCTGAATTAACAAAAATGGCTAAATCATATCATCTGGATCCGTTTCTGAAACCGGTCTAGATGACATGATTTAGCCATTTTTGTTGTCTACCTGAATGTTTGAGCTTACAAACCCAGTGCCGAATTAACTTAAAACATTTGTTTTGTTAAATGCAATTCAATTCAATTTATTTATATAGCGCCAAATCACATTTCTACATTAATGTGTTTTTTTATTTGTGTTTTTTTTGTCTTTCCTGCTCGCCTGCATTCTGGACGTGTCATTCTGTGTCCGTTTTTCCTTCCTGTCCTCTCAAACCCAGCCGGTCAAAACAGATGGCTGCTCGATCTGAGCCTGGTTCTGCTTGAAGTTTTGTCTTGGTAAAAGGGAGTTTTTCCTTTCCACTGTCTCCTTTGTGCTTGCTCAGGTTGGGAGACCACAACAAAATGAGGACTCAATGCAATCTGCTGGCTACCTTAGATACACAAAGTTACTAATTGAATTTTTATGTATGTGAATGTTTCTCAGTGCCCCGAGACGACTTCTGTTGTGACTTGGTGCTATAGAAGTAAACTGAATTTTCAACCTGGAAGATGCTGCTGCTGTAAAATCCACTGCAGGAAGAAGGCCGTGAAGAGGAGCTGCAGCGTCTTACCCTTGTCTCCCTGTCGTAGTTGGCTCAGGTACAGTTCGTATCGTGCCTGCTTGCTGGGGTTCTTCTCAAATGGTTTGAAGGTTTGCAGTGAGGCGTGGCTCCCTCTCCACGCTGCCAGAGCCTCATGTTGCTGCTGCAGGCCGGCAGAGGGTGGAGTCACCCCCAGCGGAGAGGCACGCGTGGTGTTTGGAGGGTCTGGGGTGCTGTTTTTTTGAGTGGAAGAGTTTCGCATGCTGAGTAGACGCTGTCTGTCTTCAGGTCTCAGCAGCTCCATGACTGAACCGGGACCTGATCAAAGTTTAAACCATGAAACAATCTGAAACGAGCTTCAACTCAATATTACAGGAAAGCTACAGGATTAACAAGCCCACGATGAAGCAGTGAGAACACAACACACTCATTCATCACCTTTCAGGGAGTCTTCTCCCAACAGCGTCCTCCTCTGGCTGGAGTCCAGCTGGTGGCGTCCAACCTGCTGGGGCTCCTCTTTGATCATGTGACCCCTGGATGACTTCAGAGCCTCAGCCAGCACCGGACTGACTCCAGAAAGTCTAGAAACTTGGATTTGAGGACGGAAATTATGAACTGGACGATAATTGCTGGGCAGAGAGGGAGGAGGGAAGACCTACAGCAAGAGACAGATGAGAGTGAAGAGTTGTCCATCTACAGATGAGGAAACATCTGCAGACTCGGAGGCTTCTTACAGTTTTCTCCTCAGGAGGTTTCTGGGCCAGAGTGAACCCCTCTAGGATCTTACCGAGGTATGAAGCATCTTTGCTTCTATCTGAAGACAGAAATACAGCTTGAAGATCGGATGTGGACATTTTCCATTTACTTTTAACGAGTTTATTAAAAAACAAACGTGAAGGAACTGGTTTACAAAAGCTGCCATGTATTTTAGAAGTGGAGTCAGAACAGTAGAGGTGTGAGGCTTTAGGTCCCGCCTACTCCCCCACACACAATGAGGGTGTCACATGACTTTTCTTTTAGGAGTAAAATAACATTTTAGAGTTAAAAACATTAGAAAAATAATTTGGACATGCAGCAGAAAAGTACGAGCTACGTGAATCCACAGGAAAACATTACCTGAGGTTTGTTTTCATTTTTAACGAGGACAATTTTCAGCAATGTTAGTCACATGGAAGGAGGAGAGTCACAAACTGGAGCCAGCCGCCACAGCAGCTGGACTTCTGGTCTGAGGTCTACCTATATTTATGGTCTTTGCTGTTCCAAGGATTTTCCAGGTGTTTTCCAGGCTCCATTACCTCTCCTCTTGGTGTACTGGTGCGGAGCTGTCCAGCCGTACAGGCCATCTCCTGGTTCCTCTCCGCCCAGAACAGTGTCATATTTAGACATGGAGTCTCTGTGGTACACGTCCTCATCATCGTCCTCCAGCGCCCCCACACCAAAGGCCTGCAGGTCAAAGGTCACATCAAAACCCATACCTCTGTGTTTAAAAAACAGGCAAACTGTTAAACTCCCACCTGCCCAGCAACTCCTCCTCTTCTCAAGTTGATCTTTGTGTCTCCAAACAGATGACTCCTCATGTCAGACTGAGGCCTGAACAGGTCGATGTGTTCATCAGCACCGCGGCCCAGGAGGGCCCGACCTGGGTCTAGGCCGTGGTACCCAAGACCTTGGACTCCTGGCCTCGGGCTGAAGTCTACTGGAGTCACGTCCTTCGGAGCAAACGTCACGTTCTCTGGAGCAAACTCTTCATCGTAATTGTCCTGATGAAGCAGAAGGACGATCAGGAAGTAGAAAGTGAGGAAGTGAAAATCCATCCAGACATTAATAGACGGACAAAACATCTGCGCTGCCCCCCGTTGTTCAGAATCAAAGTCAAAATGTCTGTTTTGGGTGCGGTCGCATATTTTTGGAACCAGAAGCTGTGTACTAATAATGTGAAGCTGTACCCTTGATACGAAAGCCCCGCCTCCACACAGTCACAACTCGCTGAAAGGCTGCATGTCACTGAACGACAGCACACTTAATCAAACCTCCAATAATTAAGAAGTTAAACTGATGGGGGGCAAAAAGTGATGACTCAAAAATTTATTAACTTTATAAATATACAAAATGGTAAAAACAAATTAAAACTTGCAAAAATCAATTTAATACTATCATACAGTAGATTTAAATCCAGAGAAATTAATTACAGTAGACCCTCGCTACTTCGCGGTTCGTTTATCATGGACTCGGTCTATTGCGGTTTTTCAAAAAAAGATTGGACATGGCTGACTGATGAATGAGCCGCACGACCGGCATGGAATTTTTATTTAAAATAAATTATTAAAAATTATTTAGCACCTGCTGCACATTTCTGCAGCCCTTACTGCATGATAAACTTCCTGCTGCAGCTGATCAGCTGTTCTCCGTGCAGAGCGGAGAAGTGGGCGTGGCCAAAAGCGCTTGCAGATGGGCAAAGAGCAGAGGAGGCAGGGAGCTGAAATCATGGTATTCTGTGCTCTTTTAGAACGTTTAGAGTTTAAAAACATTGCTTAGAATATTGCAAGAGTGTGGGAAGGGTTTAAAACGCCTTTATTTAAAAATTACATTTATATGTATGTATATATATATATATATATATATATATATATATATATATATATATATATATATATACCATATGGTAAATGGACTGTACTTATATAGCGCCTTTCTATCTTATTTCAAGATACTCAAAGTGCTTCACACTACAATCTGTGTCCTCAATTACCCATTCATACAGCACTCTACTTGAGCTATACAAAGCTAATTGAACAAATCATTCTAATGAGACTAATCAGTGCTTTAGATCACATTCATATACTGATGGGACACACATGAGAGGCTATGAGGGGTTCAGTGTCTTGCCCAGGGACACTTCGACGTGTGACTGCTGGTGGATTCGAACCCCCAACTCTCGCATTGGAGGACGACTGCTCTAACCACTAAGCCACAGCCGCCCCACATACATACATACATACAGATCCTTCTAAAAAAATTAGCATATTGTGATAATTTTCCATAATGTAATGATAAAAATGAAACTTTCATATATTTCAGATT
>NC_056499.1:53921983-53929777 GCF_014905685.2 Nematolebias whitei | reverse complement strand
GAGTGTGCAGCATGACAGAGGAGCTGACAGAGAGCAGAGCTATGACAGAAACCCCCCCTCAAGGTCCGGCTCCTGAAGGACCACCAGGCTGGAGAGGGTTCAGTCGATGAAAGTCTCTAATGAGGGTTTTGTCCAGAATATTGCGTGAGGGCACCCAGGAACGTTCCTCCAGGCCGTACCCCTGCCAGTCTACCAGATACTGGAGTCCTCTCCCCCACCTTCTGGATCGAAGAAGGCGTCGGACCGTGTAGGCTGGGCTCCCCTGAATGAGTCGGGCGGGTGGTGGGAGGTCGGTGGTGGGTCGAAAACGTGGCAGGACAAATGGCTTGAGTCTTGAGACATGAAACGTTGGATGAATGCGCATGGACCTGGGTAACTGTAAGCGAACAGAGACAGGATTGATTATTTTGGTAATCAGAAAAGGACCAATGAAACGTGGTGCTAGTTTCTTAGATTCCACACGGAGAGGAAGGTCCTTGGTGGAGAGCCACGCTTTCTGGCCCACCTTGTACAATGGTTGAGGCGTTCTCCTGCGGTTAGCCCCCCGAACGTACCTTTTGGTGGCCAAAATTAGGGCTCTCCTGGCTTTTCTCCAGACTCGCTGGCAACGTAAAATTGCGAGTCGTGCAGAGGGAACCCGAGCTTCTCTCCCCTGGACTGAAAAAACAGGGGGTTGGAATCCAAAGACAACATGAAAGGGTGAAATACCTGATGTAGAGGATGGAAGAGAGTTGATTGCTTGTTCAATCCAAGGGAGGTTGGACGTCCATTTCCTCGGGTCCCCCTCGCAGAGGAGCCGAAGCTTGGTCTCCACCTCCTGGTTGGTACGCTCAGATTGTCCATCCGTTTGGGGATGAAAACCTGACGAGAGGCTGACCGAGATCCCTAGCAGGTTGCAAAACTCCCTCCAGAACTTGGAAATGAATTGGGGACCTCGGTCAGACACAATGTTCTGGAGGAGCCCATGGAGCCTGAAAACCTCCTTGGCCATGATAACGCTGAGCTCCTTGGAAGAAGGTAACTTGGGGAGAGGAACCAGGTGGACCATTTTAGAAAAACGGTCCACAATGGTCAATAACACTGAATTACCTTCAGAAGGGGGTAATCCAGTCACAAAGTCCATAGCAATATGTGACCATGGGCGTGAAGGAATTGGCAGTGGTCGTAGCAGCCCGGCAGGTGGGCGATTGGAAGACTTGGCACGATTGCATTCGGGACATGACTTGACAAAGTGCTTGGTGTCCTCCGTAAGCGTAGCCCACCAGAATCGGGTGCAAATGAGTTGGAGGGTCTTGGTGATTCCTGGGTGACAGAACAACTTTGATGAATGGCATAATTCAAGAACCTCTTTTACCTTTTGATTGGGGACAAACAGGCGCCCCCTAGGACAGGTGGGTGGACGTGGCTCGGAGAGTTGGACTTGTTGGAGATCGAGTTCTAATTGAGTCAAAGAAAGACGTACGGTCTCAGGCAGGATGAACTCGACCTCTTCTGAGGGCCCTTCCTTGACCTCAAAGACCCGGGACAGGGCATCCGGCTTGGCATTCTTGGGCCCGGGTCTGTAAGAGAGGGTGAAACTGAACCGAGAGAAAAACATAGCCCACCTGGCCTGACGGGGATTGAGTCTCTTTGCTGTGCGAAGGTACTCCAGGTTTTTATGGTCGGTCCATACCAAAAAGGACTTCTTCGCACCTTCCAGCCAGTGCCTCCATTCGAGAAGGTCCTCGCTGCAGCCCGCAGAAAGGGGCGGGGACGGACCACTGTCAGTCCATACCCTTATTTGGAAGTGGTACTATTGCACTCCGGAAAAGAAGGGGGCGCTATTTTCTTAATCAGTCGTACAGAAGCAGGTGCAGTATTCTCCAAGTTTCCACGTGTTAGGCACACGATCCACAATGGAAAAAGCACAAAGTCAGCAAAAGGTATTTTTTCCTTCTTAAAACTTTTTTCACATAGTAAATCAACACGCTTTTCTAGATGAGGTTGAACATGTAATTAACAGCTGTAAACTATTGAAAATCGTAATTCATATTGGGTAAGGTTAAATTTAGCATGTAGCATAGCTAATTTTTTTCCTTCGGGGCACCATTACATATAAATGGAAAAGTAGATAAAATAACAAACTTTATTTTCTTTATACAGATCCACGTTTCTATTTGCAACATTCGGAACGGAGAGAAGATCCTTCCGTATTGCCTGAACGATAAATATTGCTGTCCCCTTTGCTCATACAGTGCCGATGAGTCGTACAAGGTACTGAACCATATAGCAAGAACTGCTACGGTTCAACATAAAGGTATGTGAAACTACACTTACACTATAATTTATGTATTTATTTATTTTGTTTATTTATGTATTTACATTCTTAACAGTTTTCTAGTGGGGTTTTTTTATCATTAAAGGTAAAGTTGTTTTTGTTTTTTATATGTTTTTGTACACCAACATTTCTGGAAAGTCTTTTTTTTATAAACTACAAGCTGCCATCATAGGTGGGTGTGTACCCTCTACTTCAATATATTTTTGTAGTGAATAACTGCAAGAAACACAATTAAGAGTAACAAAGTATTTGGTGAAATGGCTACTATTAAGTACAGTTTTACTGATCATAATGTACAATGTAATATTACTCATTTATTCCTGCAGATATGAATATAAATATTTGCAGGTAAGATTCATTCATAATCATATGCGTCATACCCATTCGTCTGATGTGATAGTCTTGCAATGCACCTGTTTTTCTTTAATTTTCAGATGCCTTTAAATGTACTTGAAGATGTTCTCCAAGAGGTGATACTAGCACAGGGAGATGCAGCTTACCTCACATTGGCGTTGACCTGCAAGTGCTTTAAAGCCATTGTGTCTGACCCAGTGTTCAGGAAGAGGACCCACTTTGCTTGGCTGGATGGTAAGGACCTTTGACTTTGTTCACATAAAACATGTGAAATTAGAATTCAACTACATGAAATCGATCATTCATTTACAGGTGAGATCAACTGGGGAAAGTTTTCAGACTCCTTCAAGGCAGAAAACCGGATTCCTTTTGCTGTTGTTACGTGTTCTTCCTGCAACCAGCAATATAAAGACTGTGTGGGCTTCACCGGAAATGGAAGACGAGGAGAGTACCCTCGTTACTACTCTGATGGCATACCTGGACACTGCCCTGAATGTCAGTACTGAATGCAAGGAGAATAGTACCAGTAGTTGTTTTCCACAGTCTTTCACACATTTCAGTTGTCACACGTTGTTCTTTTTAAATCAGTTCTGCTGAAGTACATTAGCCTTTTGAATTGTTCAGTCATCCTTTGTTTTTCACAATGTGTTCTTTAAACATTATGTACATTTTTGAGTGTTCCTTTTGTTGTAGTTCAGTTGATTTACATTTTTTAGTTTTTTGTAGAAATGTTGTTTCCAGGCAAAGTTACATTGTGGCTGTAATATAGTAAAGAGAAAGTAGAAACAAAAAAGTAGTTGTACATATATTGTAACAGCATTGTTTAACAATTTCATAACCTACTTTTTAAAATGTGACATGCAAGCACACTTAATAACTTTCAGTATTTTATATGTGTACATACAATGTTTCATATACTTTTGGAGAAATGACTGGAATCAATAAAAATTTTCTTTACAAACCTTATACAGTATACGGCTAGGTTGTTTATGTTTTGACAATAAGAATCAATAGTTGTTTTTTGAATAAAGCAACCACATACAGAACATGTTGTTCAGTTACAAACATGCCCTAATACAAACAAATACAAAAATTAAAGGTATGCTCAGCGACGGTGGAGACTGGGTGGAGGTGATGGAAACACAGGTGAGGAGCAGCTGTTCACATCAAGCCGGACTTTATGAAGAGTATGCTGGTGAAGATTCTTAGTCATCCAGGACATGATAAAATAAAAAGTTCAATACAGAAACACTGGACTTTAAGAGCGAAACGTCTTTATGTTACAAATAAAGTCCAGTTGTTTCTGTATTGAACTTTATAAAGGGTAATTGGATCATTTCTTGTCAAGTAAAAATTCTAAAACCTACTTTCTCTCTGAGTGTGTCCAGGTTGTTTAACGTTTTAAATGAATCCCCACACGACGGACTACCATTTCCAAATTAGGGTGTTTATGCTATATGTAAACACAAGGGTAATGAGGGACTATCTCAATGTTTTGTGGAAAATAATGTTGAAATTCATGACGATATGGGTATTGCAAATGGTTTTAATATTTTTTTTGTAACTGTTGGATCAAATTTGACAACTTCAATTCCTAAAGTGGACAACAATGTTAATTACTTAATCTGGCTGTGCTAACAGTTTGTTTCTAAATGGAGTTACTAAAGAAGAAGTAATGGAAATAGTTGAAAAATCTGCAAATAAAATGTTTAAAGATTGTCATAATATGGAAGTGGCAGAAATGAAGATGTTGTCCGCCCCTTTCTCCAAATAAGGGTATGGACTGACAGTGGTCCGTCCCCGCCCCTTTCTGCGGGCTGCAGCGAGGTGTACTTGCTCCATTCCTCCAGGGCCATTTTGACTACCAAAAGCTCACTGTCTCCCACGTCGTAGTTTCTCTCAGCGGGGGAGAGTGCCCTGGAGAAGTAAGCACAGGGGTGGATCTTACCATCTGTGCTGCGCTGACTGAGGATGGCGCCCACCCCGGTGCTGGATGCATCGACCTCCACAATGAATTGTTTCTCGGGGTCTGGAGAGTGCAAGATTGGAGCAGAGGAAAACAATGTTTTGAGCTTCTGGAATGATTGGTTGGCAACGGAGTCCCAGATGAACTTGGTCTTAGATGAGGTGAGAAAATGAAGAGGAGCTGCAACTGAACTGTAGTTCTTAATGAACCTCCTATAAAAATTTGCAAAACCGAGAAACCTTTGCAGCTGTTTACGATCCTTGGGCTTGGGCCAATCCACCACCGCTGATACCTTCCCGGGTTCCATGGATACTTGACCTGGAGAAATGTTGAACCCAAGGAATGAGGTGGACACTTGGTGGAAAGCACACTTCTCTGCCTTGACAAACAAGTTGTTCTGTAAAAGGCGGGTTAAGACAGCTCTGACATGGCGACGGTGAGAAATGCTATCTTGTGAAAAGATAAGTATGTCATCAAGGTAAACAAAAGCGTAAATGTTTATCATGTCACGAAGGACATCATTAACCAGGGCTTGGAAAACGGCAGGAGCGTTGGTGAGGCCGAATGGCATAACAAGATATTCATAATGGCCATCTGCGGTATTAAAGGCCGTCTTCCATTCATCTCCCCGCCGTATCCTGACCAAATGGTAAGCGTTGCGAAGATCCAGTTTGGTGAATATCTTAGCATTTTGGATTATATCAAAAGCAGAGTTCATGAGGGGCAGAGGATACTTGTTCTTTATGGTTATTTTGTTAAGTTCTCTATAGTCAATGCATGGACGAAGTGACCCATCTTTCTTCCCTACAAAGAAAAAACCTGCACCAGCGGGGGATGCTGAAGGTCTAATGATACCAGCTTGGAGGGACTCTGTTATATATTTCCTCATGGACTCTTGCTCGGGACCAGACAAAGAATATAATCTACCCCGAGGGGGGGTAGAACCTGGGATCAGGTCAATACCACAATCGTATGGACGATGTGGCGGAAGGGACGTAGCTTTTGATTTATTAAAGACCTCTTTCAAATCATGGTACTCTTTAGGTACCTGACTTAGATTAGGATAGGTCTCCTCATTGGCTGTGACAAGGGCTGGTGAACTGGGTTGGCTCTGAATACATGTAGAATAACACTCATTAGCCCATCCTACAATCTCTTGGTTCCTCCAATCGATTTGGGGGTTGTGTTTGCGTAACCAAGTGGAACCTAAAACCACTGGGAGTTGGGGTGAATCAATAACAATGAATCTGATCAGTTCCGAATGGTTGTTGGCCGACACCATGGTGACTGGAACAGTTTCAAGACTAGATTGACTTAAAGGATGACCATCTAAAGCGAGGACCTTATGGTTGTTAGGTGATGGAACAATGGTCAGATCTATGGATTTGGCAAAGGTTTTATCAATGAATTCCGTGTCGGCCCCTGAATCAATAAAAGCTGAGACGATGACGGGTTGACCACCCTTTATTATGAACTTGACCTTGGACTTGGACATGATAGGTGAAGAGGACTTGATCTTATGACTAAGACTCAACAGGAGCCTCTCTTCTCCTGCTGAGCCTGGTCTTTTAACTGGACAATGATGACAATCATGACCGCCTTGACCACAATAAAAACAGAGATGGTACCTCCTCCGACGTTCTCGTTCCTGGGTGGTCAGACGACTTCTTCCTAGTTGCATGGGTTCCGTAGCATACAGAGGATCCTGAGGGCTCTTGGTTTGTTCCGTTTTAGGTTCATGATCCACAAGGTGATGTCTGGTTCTGGACATGGCTGTGGCCTTGCCTCGACTCTGTTCACGGTCACGCTCACGCTCACGCAGGCGAAGGTCAACACGGGTGGCCACCTCCTCCAGCTGGCGTAGGGATGAGGGATAGTCCATTGTTGCCAGCACATCCTTAACATCTTCATTAAGCCCCCTGAAGAAGGCGTCAGTGAGTGCGTGTTCATCCCAATGACTGTCTGCTGAAACAGAGTGAAAGTGAATGATGTATTTGGTTACAGAATCCTTGCCTTGTTTAATATCAAAAATTCTTCGGGCTGCCTCTCTCTCAGGGAGGATGGGGTCAAAAACCCGACACAACTCTTTGGAAAATTCAGAAAAATTACGACATACCACGCCACCTTTAACCATTCAGAAGTGCCCCCCCTTCTTGGCTCTTCCAGCGAGAAGTGAGACAGCATAAGCTACTTTAGCATGCTCAGTGGGAAAACATGAAGGTTGCAATTGAAATTGAATGTCACACTGAGTCAAAAATGGTCGACATTGCTCAGGCTCACCTCTGAAATGTTCAGGGGGGGCTAACCGTGGTTCTCTTGGTGCAGGAGTCAACAGGGTTTGGTTGATGACTTGGTTTGACTGTTGGGACAAAGCTTGAAGAAAAACAACCATTTCCTGAAGCCCTTTCTCAAGTTTACTAACAGCCCCTTCTACCTTAGAGCACCACTCTCGGGTTGGTGTTGGATCCATAATGGCCAGATTCTACTGTCATGAACCAGAGGCCGGATCGCAAACAACAACAACAACCACTGAGAGGGTTAAAAGATTTATTGTGAAATAAAGTAAAACCCTGGAGTAGGTCCGGTTCTGGGCTGGTTCCGATCTTCTGATTGGTAGTTCGTGATTGGGTAGTGTTGTAGTGGCGGGCTGCCAGTAGAAGTAGAACTGATGTTAAGGTCCACTGGAACGGAGTCCAACAGGCCTGCAACTAAAAGATAAAGGTTAGTAGATGCAGGGGGAAAGAGACTAATTGGGGAAATGAATCTGTGGGAATCAGATTCAGGGATAAGGATAAGTCCGTGATACAGAATGAGCTTGACCTTTAATCCGTGATCCAAAAAACAGTCAGAAGGGAAAGGCAGAGTTCATACCGTGAAGTCAGTTGTTCAGCAGAAGTATCCAGTACGTGATCCAAAAAGAGAGTCAAAAAACAAGAGCATGAGTCGGTACCTGATCAGATGAGCAAAAGCAGACGAGGGCTGAGGCAAAAGCGTGGTCGTGGTCAAGGCAAGGGTCATGAACGTGATGAGTCAATCAATGGAATGCTGGAAAGTCTACTGCTGATGAGACAGGATAGAGAATCTGGCCCAGACTGAGAGGAATGAGTGAACTTAAGTACTGACTGGACCAGGTGGTGGAGCTGTGGGATAATGAGCG
>NC_056499.1:53919296-53921883 GCF_014905685.2 Nematolebias whitei | reverse complement strand
AAAAAAACGAAGTCCAGATGACATGATTCAACCTTTTTTGTTGTTATATACCTGGATGACTGAGAAAACAAACTTTGTGTATCTTAAAAGGTTTTATAGTGTATTGCTAAGTTTCATATAGCTGTGTTGCAGCTGTGCTCTCCTGCCTCTGTGGGCTTGGACCCTAATCAAACTTGGAAGAAAAAGTTGTTGACAATCTTACCAACCCACCTCTGAATCCTCTGAACCAGTAGGAGGCAACGAACAGCCGTAAGTTCTCACACCACTTTCTGTCAGGGGAACAGAAAATGTTTAATATTTTGTACAACTAACACATTTTCTACACATTTTCCATCTTAAAGTTATGTACCGTAATTGCCATTGTATAAGTCGCTACATTTTTCTCATGCTTTGGACTCTACAGCTTGTACATAGGAGTGACTAATTTATATATATTTGTGAAGACTTATCAAAGTGTCTGAGATGTAATATTCCACTCTCTCCGTCAGTTTGCTTATTGGGCCACTTAGATGATGTCACATTGGAGACAAAGACAATTCACATGATTTTTACTGCTTTATGTATAGCAAAAAAAAAAAAAAACTATACTCATGAATTGGAAAAAATAAAAATATTCTTAGTATTAAACAGTATAAAGACCTTTTGTTGGATTACATCAGTCTTGAGATAGCCTGTACCTCCACATCAGAACAATCTCTCTGGACTTCTTTGATTGGCTCCAACCTGTAGTGGAGGTGGGTAAACCCCTTTGATTTCATCCCGTGGGGCATTGTTGTTGATGTGGGTGGGGTATCGGGGCTGGGGACATTGGGGGGGGGGGGGGGGGGGGTTGTGGGCCCGGGGCATTGGCGCTCAACTGGGGAGGTGGCTTTGGTGGTTCTGGGCGTTGACCTCTGTTGGCTGCATGCAGGCTTCTGGGCAGTCTGTACCGGTGGGAGCAGGTTACTGGCCTGGTGGCCTAGCTGCTCCTGGGTGGGTTTGGGGTGGGCGCGGGTTCGGGTTTCTGGGGGAGTGATGCTTCCAGGTTGGGGTCCCAGCTTGACCCGGGGGTCTCGGGTCTTAGTGGGTATTTTGCCGGGGTCTTGGGTCACCGGTGCCTGGCCCTGGCCTGGCCTGGGGGCCCTTGGTGCGCTGGTGGGCTTTGGGGCCTCTGCCATTGGGCGGGGGGGCATGGGAGGGGATGGGTGGATTCAGCCTGGGTGTCTTCCTGCCTGGCTGTGGCTGCGGTCTGATGCTTGGCTGGGGGGTTGGGCTGTGGGGGGCTGTGGGTGGGGAGGGGCTTTGCTCGGGTGGCTCTGCACTGCAGGCCTGGAGGTGTCTGGGCGTGTTAGGCATGTGCCCTCCCTTGCGTGGGGAACTCTCATTGTGGGTGTTGCTGTGGTGGACTGGTCAGTCCTTTTGTGGGGGTGGGGGTGGGGGTGCGCTCTCGGTCATCGTGGTGCGCTATCTGCAGCTGTTCGGGCACTCCTGGCTGATTGTCGCTGCTGGAGTTTGGTGGCTTCTTTGGTCGGGGGGATGTGTGTTGAGCTGGGGATCGGGTTAGGGGTCTGGACGATCTCTGGGTGGGGTTGGGTCGCTGGCCCGGGTTCTGGTCGGTCCTCGAGGCTATGTGCCGGTCCGTGGCCTGGGTCCCTAGTGGTGCAACTGCCTCCTGCTCCTGGAAGGATGCACTGGAGCCTCCCTGCACTGGTGGATCTTGGAGAATGGGGGTGCCTATTGGGGTCAGTGGGGGAGCTGGCCCCCTGGGAGGGCAATGCCACCTCAGTTGTTCCTCCACTCCATCACACCACCACTCAAGCAGGGCCTTGGGGTTCAGGTGCACTACTGAGCTGCGGGGAGGATCCTCCATCTCCGTGGTTCGTGGAGACCTGGGCCCCAATTTTATTAAACAACCTAGACACTCACATATAACATTCTCATGACACATAAATATATAGGGTCTGGAGTGGGCACACGGTGGCATATAGGGGGTAGGATGTGTAATCATTTTCACCCCCGGGACCTGTGCCCACTCTCATATGTAGCATGTAGACATTTAGGGTTCTGGGCAAGGGTTGGGGAGGTGAACGGGCACTGCCTGCTCTCTGGGGAGGGGGTGGGTCTGTGCCAGTCGCCGTCTCATCCCCCCATTTTAAACGCACGATATAACAACATGCATCAACACCTTATTTGAGTGGGAGGAGGGAGGAGTTGGGTCTTCCTGTTTTCCTTAAACCCTCGTTCTCCGTTTGACATTTGAGATCGGGGGCAGGGAGGGGGGTAGGCTGCCTGGTTGGGGTCTGGGCTGTGGGTGGGTGTTGGGCCTTGGGGGGCGATTGGGGGTGGGACCGGTGCTCCGGTTCTCCCTGGGTTGTTTGGATCTTTTGATCAGGGTTCCTGGTTGCAGTGGCCGGCCCTTTGGCTGGGGTGACTGCTGGGTTCTGGCGGAGGGTCGGCTGTGGTTGTGCATGTGTGGTCGTTGGTGGTGCATGGCGGCGGTCGGGGGCGTGGCTTCACTTTGACGGGGTGCTGGCTGGTCGGCCTGATGTGACATTCGCGGTAGGGGGTGCAGTGTGTGTGTGTGTGTGTGTGTGTGGGGGGGGGGGGG
>NC_056499.1:53918832-53919196 GCF_014905685.2 Nematolebias whitei | reverse complement strand
GCTTCACTTTGACAGGGTGCTGGCTGGTCGGCCTGATGTGACATTTGTGGTGTTGGGGTGCTGTGTGTGAGTGTGTGTGTGTGTGTGTGTGTGGGGGGGGGGGGGCATGGGTGGCGTGCCGGGGCCTCTCCGGGTCTGTGGTGTGGGTCTGTAAGTAAGCATTGGTGCGCTGGGCCGGCCTTCCTTGGCTGTTGTTCCCTGCTGCTCTGGCCCCTGGCCTGGGGCCGGCTTGTGGTCGCTGTCGGGTGGGTGGGGCACATGGACGGCCCAACGGAGGCTCCGTCGGGCTGTCTCTGTGTGCCTGTTTATGTTTCAGGTTGGATTTTGAGTGGTCCCCTCTCTTGGATCAATCCCCCCCCCCCCC
>NC_056499.1:53913687-53918822 GCF_014905685.2 Nematolebias whitei | reverse complement strand
TTGGATTTTGAGTGGTCCCCTCTCTTGGATCAATCCCCCCCCCCCCCAATTTGGTGTGTTGTACTCCCCTCTGGTAGTGGGCCCCCCTGCCGCCGGTGCATTGGCAGCTCTCAGCAGCTGGGGCTGGGTAGTAGGGTGTGTGCGGGCACGCCCTGGTGGCTGCCTGCCGGGGCCTGGGTGCCCTGGCTCTGCCGGGCCTCTGTTGGGGGGGTGGTATGACCTCGGGACTCGATGTCCAAGGCTGGTTCTACTCTGGAGGGGCGGGTTGCCGGCGGGGCCTGTGGACTCATCACTGCAGCCTCCTGGGGTTTCTGCATTGTGGTGGCTGGGGATCGCCCGGGGCTTCCCTTTGCTTCTCTCTCTGGGGGTGCGGGTGTCCCTGTTGGGGGATTCCTGGAGTTCCAGGCTTGGGGGCTGCTGTGTGTCTGTGGTTCCGGTCTTCCCTGTGTTACCATCATGTCCTGTGGGGATGGGTCTGTGGGTCCCCACATCCACTATTAAACATTTTTATGGAGAAACCTTATAGGGACAAGCATGCTCACACAGGTGTTTAGATTCAGGTGTTTATCAGATACACACTCAGTTGGGTTGTGGTGGCCACTAAATATATCTTGTATTACCATGTACTGTATAAAATACTTTCTAATGATGTTACAAGTATCCTTATATATGTTGTTTGTTGTTGTGGTTTCTTGGTTTTGTCTCGTCTTTTTTTTTTTCGCAGGTCTAGAGGCAGACTGCAATGATGTTGATGTGTGTTCCCTTTATCCCTCTCTCTCTCCTCTATTTATATCTCCTTCTTTACCTTTTAACCCTTCTCTCACTTTTCTGCATTGCTATCTTCTTTGTTTTTCATCCCCATGTCCATTACATCTGAAGCAAGCCCATAGCAAATTCTAATAAAATTTAATTTTCATATCAAGCAGAGCATTAAGGCCAGCCATAATGCTCTGCTTGTGAAAGTAAATCTGTTGGGTAACATTTTGACACTCAGACAATAATTCTGTGTCACAATGCCAGACAGGACAAGGGAGGAAAAAAAAAAAAAAAGGAGTGACTAATTTTGGTATTTTTTATTTCATTTTAATATTTTATTTTAATATTTTATTTTGACAGGCTGCTGAACTTCCTGTTGCTATATAACATTTTCCCTTGACAGTCCTGGGCACTCATATAACCGCCAAGCACCCACCCCTCTTGGGGGCGGGATTTTGTGACACAGACAAAGTGAATATGACAGGTATTCATGACAGATGCTGTCATTCCCCGATCTGTTACAGAAGCACGATTCGTAGTGTTGCTCATTTGCGCATGCGCTAAAAGGAATACTTCCAGGTCACACAGATCACCGTTGAATATGCTAAATTAAGGAAAATGTACAGGCATAATTCCGTTTCTGAATAAGAACTGTCTAAATTTACTTAGAAAAGTATGTGCTGTATCTTCACTGATCTTCATGTTGCTAATTCATGGCAGTGGTCCCCAACCTTTATTGCGCCACGGACCGGTTTAATGTCAGACTATATTTTCACGGACTGGGGGTGGGGGTGGGGGGGCAGCAGTCTGAGAGTTTTACCCTAGAGCTGTTTTTTTCCCCCCATTTTTTAAATAGTTTTCTTTCATTTGTTCTTCTCAATTACTATGCTTTCATTTATGATTGTCCACAGTTGTCATCATTCTGTTAAAATCAGGTCTCTCCTGTAAAGGAGTCCCTGAGGCTCAGTGGGACTAACCTGTATAAATAAAAGTTTCAATTAATGAATTAGATCAGCAAATACAGTGCTTTACCTAATTTTATGTTAATGTTTGAGTAACTTTTTAATGTCAAAACATCTGTAAATCATATGAACATCGTTCTCATCTCACGATGGAAAGATCAGCTCCTGCACAGCATTTACCACTGGAAGACTGAGGAAGAGGCTGATCTCAACAAATCCTAAAAGTGGCTAAAGAGGGCTGGACTGAAGGACAGCACAGAGACACTAATCATGGCAACACAAGATCTATAGAGGCTGGAGTCTACCATACTATACTGATACCTGACAAGACCCAAGATGCAGGCTGTACAATAGTTGTAGATGCCTCTAAGACTGTCCAACACATCATAGCAGGGTGTAAGACCCAGGCAGGCAAAGCATACATGCAACACCATAACCAAGGGGCTGGAATAATATACAGGAACATCTGTGCTGAGCATGGAATGGAGATCCCACAGTCAAAGTGGGAGACGCCACCAAAGGTGGTGGAGAATAGAAGGGTTAAGATACTGAGAGACTTCCAGATCCAGGTGATGGTTGACAAGCAACAAAAGAAAGCTGTGGTGATAGCTGTAACAATCCAAAGTAACTAGCATCAGGAAGAAGGAACAGCTGGAGAAATATCAAGGGCTGAAAGAGTCAAAGCATCAATGGTCCCAGTGGTCATTGGAGCACTCGGTGCTGTGACCCCCAAACTGGAAGAGTGGTCCAACAGATTCCAGGAACAACCTCAGAGATTTTGTTTCAGAAGAGTGCAGTCCAGATACTGAACAGAACCCTCTAACTCCCATGTCTCTGGTATAGAACCCAAGTTTCAAGTGAAGTGGAACTGCCCAAGTGGAAGAGTAGGGAGAAATTAATATCTTTTCATATAATTACACACGCACACATGCACGTGCACACAAACACACACAGATATAAATATATGATGCATCATTTAGCTGACCAAGAGCAGTACTGTTGGCGTGTAGCATTTAGGTGAACAGGTCCTGTGATGGACTTGCGACCTGTCCAGGATGTCCCCCACCTCTCACACAATGACTGCTGGACTTGGGCACCAGTGACCCCCGCGACTCGAAAAGGAAGACGCGAGTAAAGATAATGGATGGATGGATGCTGTTACCAAGATCCGGAAACTCTCTCATTTTGACCTGTTCTGTTCCGGCAACTCTTTGTTCGGATCCAGCAACTCCGCCCCTAAAAGTCCAAAGTCATCCCGCATTTTTATTTTGATTATGTATTAAAAAAATACAACGAGAGGAGACGTTGCCCTTAGTCCATTGGACCCAGTCTGTGGAGTGGATGTTTCAGCCGCAGCAAGCATGGCACACCAGCTACACGCTCCTTTGAGGAGCAGTAGAGGAGCCTCTAGGCGGGGGGGTGAGGACAGAGGGAGAGATGGTCTTGCACACAGAGATTCTGCGCAGAGTCCTTGCTGTTAGCATGTAGCATTTAGCTCTCTCTGCTCCATTTTTTAAAACACCCAGCTTTAATCTTCATGATGAATAACTTTCCTGATCTTGCCACTCTTGATGTTTTGATCGATGATGATGATTCTATTTTTCGGCTGTTTTACTGAATAAAAACATGACGTGTAAAACTGTTGTTTCTTCTGGGATGAAAACTTTCTTTTTCCTGTCAGAAATCTCTGATGTGATTGTGGATCGGTCTCCGCTGACAGAACAGGACTGATCAATGACAGGAAATAAAGATATCATGTTCAGTGGTTCAGTGGATGCTTCTGACCATGAGACTCATCACAGTCTGTAGAATGTCTCTGTCTGTGATCTCAGGTCATTTTCATCAGCAGTCCTCCCAAGAACTGGTGGCTGATGGATGGAGGATCTTAACACTGGGGTGGGCGATATGGCTCAAATTTAATATTGTGATATTTCAGCGCATTCTGACAATAACGATAAATTTCAGGATATAACAAAAAAAAAACAGAAATCATAGTTATTCATTTTACAAAATTAACTTAACGTGTTGCTTTGCAGTATTATATAAAAACTAAAAACAACAAGGGTTAATTTTACTGAAATTACTTTATTTAGTAAAGTATTCAGTCTCAAAGTATAAAATAAAAAAATTAAAATGATCCTTCTGTTATTTAGATTGAAAATGTGCACAAAATATAGATCAATAAACCCACCACAAAAACTAAAGTACAGGTGCAGTTTCTCAAAATAACTACCGGTAAATAAAATTAAGCTTAAGATCTGTTGAGCATAAATATAACATACAACAAATATATGTTGCTTTTAAATGAGCTATAACTTCCAGAACTTGTGAAAAGGTGATCAGCTGACCCTGAAGCTTGTGGTGTTTCAGCTTCCTCTGTTCCTGATGCTCTGTCTTTCATAACCTGACTCTGTTCTTGGTCCATGGACTGTGGAACTAAGAGACACCGCTGAGCTGCACGTGTTTGTACCGTCAGTTTAGAGCAGAAGGAGATGCAGCCGAGCTGCGCCCGCAACGGCAGCAGAGCGGGGTGGGGGGAGAGAAAAAAGCCAAGCTGCTTTTGTACGAATGAGGGAAAAATGGAGCGTGAGATCGATAGGTGGATAGGTGCAGCGTTGGCAGTGAAGTGGGCGCTGTACCAGTCTGTCGTGGTGAAGAGAGAGCTGAGTCAAAAGGCGAAGCTCTCAATTTACCAGTCGATCTACGTTCCTACCCTCATCTATGGTCATGAGCTTTGAGTTGTGACCGAAAGGACGAGATCTCGGATACAAGCGGACGAAATCAGTTTTCTCCGCAGGGTGTCTGGGCTCTCCCTTAGAGATAGGATGAGAAGCTCGGTCATCCGGGAGGGACTCAGAGTAGAACCGCTGCTTCTTCACATCGAGAGGAGCCAGTTGAGGTGGCTCGGGCATCTGGTTAGGATGCCTCCTGGACGTCTCCCTTGTGAGGTGTTCCGGACACGTCCCACCGGGAGGAGACCCAGAGGAAGACCCAGGACACACTGGAGGGACTATGTTTCTCGGTTGGCCTGGGAAAACCTTGGGATTCCCCTGGAGGAGCTGGCCCAAGTGGCTGGGGAGAGGGAAGTCTGGGCCTCCCTACTTAGGCTGCTACCCCCGCGACCCGACCCCAGATAAGCGGAAAAGAATGGACGGATGAATGCTTCTGTAACTGCAGTTTAGAGCTGGGTGGAGAGACACACAAACAAGGGTGGTGAACAAGGAGGTGAACGGGCATTGCCTGCTCTCTGGGGAGGGGGTGGGTCTGTGCCGGTCGCCGCCTCATCCCCCGCATTTTAAACGCACTATAGAACAACATGCATCAACACCTTATTTGAGTGGGAGGAGTGGGGTCTTCATGTTACATACTGTATATATATATATATATATATATATATATATATATATATATATATAT
>NC_056499.1:53911024-53913677 GCF_014905685.2 Nematolebias whitei | reverse complement strand
TATATATATATATATATATATATATATATATATATATATATATATATATATATTAGGGCTGCAACAACGAATCAATAAAATTGATAAAAATCGATGATCAAAAGCATTGGCAACAAATTTCATTATCGATTCGTTGTGTCGCGCGATTATGTGTCCTTCACGGCGCTGCAAAGTCGTTTTGTTCACGGGCAGTTCATTGTCAATGCTGACTGACTGAATAAAGTTTAAAAAAAAAAAACTCTGCAGCGCGAGTTGAACAGAGCGAGGGACGAGGCAGAGCAGAGTCTGTTTTCAAAGGAAATTAAGTAAATTTTACAAATGACCAACGCAGCGACAACTGTTCGACCCAAGTCCTCCAAAGTGTGGGAGCTCTTCACAAAGATAAAAAATGAGAAACATGCCGCTTTGAAAATAGCCGACACAAGAGAACCACGCTGATATAAACGTTAACATGTTGGAGTCACGAGGAGGAGGAAGGAGCTGAACAGCTGATACAACATGTCTCACTCCCAACTCGTGTTGCAGGTGAGTCTACAATTTAACACATTGTTCTGTTTCCAAGAGAGAAAACGTAACGTCAGTCTGTCTGTAGCTGAAGCTACTGCTTGTTTGTTTGTTTGCTGATTAATGATGGTGATAGAGAACGTGTGTTACTTTTTATTTAATTTAATTGGTACAAGCAGTGTTTAAATGTGATTTATAAATAAATCTAACACAAAGATAATAATTTAATGATTAAGCTTCAACTTTTAATTTGCTGGCAAAGTCTGAAGACACTGCAGATATGGCAGGATGAATTGCATTTAAACAGAAATTAAAGTAACTTATTACATCTACTCAAATGTGTGTAATTAAGTATTTTATGTGTGTGTGTGTGTGTGTGTGTGTGTGTGTGTGTGTGTGTGTGTGTGTGTGTGTGTATGTTTAATTGCTTTTTTAGCTACTTTTGCCTGAACCTAACACTGTAAGTGAAACAAGACATTTCTTGAGTAAATTATACTATAATACATATTTACTCTCTCATTCCAGTAAACAACAACAAACAATGACAGCCTTCATAATGGACAGACATCATGGACACCACAGCAGCAGCTGTCTTCACTGAAATCATCCTTAAATGATCATCACTGACACGAGGCCTCTGTCGATGGTTGAAGACGAAGGCTTCACTACAATGATCCACACTTTTAATCCAGGTTACACTCTTCCCTCAAGGACACATTTTACAAAGTAGCTACATATTGTGCAGGTATAAATACACATTTGTATATATTTTTGTGTACATTTATTTTTTCAAGCTATTTGACTAACTTTTATTTTTTGTTATTCAATATTTTACTAACAGAATAGTCAAATAGCACCCTGTTTTTTGTGCGCATTTCTAAGTCAGTCAAATGTTAAATTTTGGAATAAAGGGGTGGAAATTAAAACATTGTTTTTTTTTCAGCCGATTCATTGATTAATCGAAAAATAATCAGCCGATGAATCGATTATTGAAATAATTGTTAGTTGCAGCCCTGATATATATATACACAGTGAGGAAAACAAATATTTGAACACCCTGCGACTTTGCAAGTTTTCCCACTTAGAAATCATGGAGGGGTCTGAATTTTTCATCTTATCTCCACTGTGAAAGACATAATCTAAAAAATAAAAAATCCAGAAATCACAATGTATGATTTTTTAAATAATTTATTTGTGTATTACCACTGTAAACAAGTATTTGAACACCTGCCAATCAGCAACAATTCTGGCCCTCAAAGACCTGTTAGTCTGCCTCTAAAAAGTCCACCTCCACTCCACTTATTATTCAAAATTAGAAGCACCTGTTAGCTGTATAAAGACACCTGTCCACCCCACACAATCAGTAAGACTCCAACTACTAACAAGGCTAAGACCAAAGAGCTGTCCAAAGACACCAGAGATAAAATTGTAGACCTCCACAAGGCTGGAAAGGACTACAGGGTAATTGCCAAGCAGCTTGGTGAAAAAAGATCAACTGTTGGAGCAATTACTAGAAAATGGAATTAGCTAAACATGACTGTCAATCTCCCTCGAACTGGGGCTCCATGCAAGATCTCACCTCGTGGCGAATCAATGATCCTAAGAAAGGTGAGGAATCAGCCTAGAACTACACAGGAGGAGCTGGTCAATGACCTGAAGAGAGCTGGCACCACTGTTTCCATGGTTACTGTAGGTAATACACTAAGACGTCATAGTTTAAAATCATGCATGGCACGGAAGGTTCCCCTGCTTAAATCAGCACACGTCAAGGCCCGTCTTAAGTTTGACCATGACCATTTGGATGAACTAGAGAAGTCATGGGAAAAAGTTATGTGGTCAGATGAGACCAAAATAGAACATTTTGGTCTTAATTCCACTTGTCGTGTTTGGAGGACGAAGAATGATGAGTACCATCCCAAAAACACCATCCCTACTGTGAAGCAAAGGGGGGGGGGGGGGGCATCATGCTTTGGGGGTTGTTTTCTGCACATGGGACAGGACGACTGAACTGTATTAAGGAGAGGATGACCGAGGCCATGTATTGCGAGATTTTGGGGAACAACCTTCTTCCCTCAGTTAGAGCATTGAATATGGGTCGTGGCTGGGTCTTCCAACATGACATGACCCGAAGCACACAGCCAGCAGAACC
>NC_056499.1:53905702-53910924 GCF_014905685.2 Nematolebias whitei | reverse complement strand
CCTGGTTGGGGTCTGGGCTGTGGGTGGGCGTTGGGCCTTGGGGGGTGATTGGGGATGGGGCTGGTGCTCCGGTTCTCCCTGGGTTGTTCAGATCTTTTGATCAAGGTTCCTGGTTGCGTTGGTTGACCCTGAAGCTTGTGGTGTTTCAGCTTCCTCTGTTCCTGCAGGAATTATTCATTTCTTTGATGCTCTGTCTTTCATTACTTGACTCTGTTCTTGGTCCATGGACTGTGGAACTAATAGACACAGCTGAGTTGCACGTGTTTGTACCGGCAGTTTACAGCAGGAGGAGATGCAGCCGAGCTGTGCTCGCACCGGCAGCAGAGGAGAGGGGTAAGGGGAGAGAAAAAAGCCGAGCTGCTTCTGTACCCCCAGTTTAGAGCTGGGTGGAGAGACAGCTGAGCCGTGCGTCGTTTATTTTTAGCTTTTTAGCTAGCTAGTATTGCGCACAGCTAATTAGCGTTATGCCAGTACCGACATGGGGGGCGGGGGGAGTGTGCAGTTCGGTTCGGTAGTTCAGCGCGCTCAGCTCTGTTAACGGGCTTGTTAACGCTTGTATAATAGCAGGGGAAACACTGACGTACTTACATCATGAAATTAGCATATCATGATATAATATAACACTGATTGGAATATGTTCACTCACACAGACTTTGAACAATACGCCTCATCTGTGCTGGACCACATCTCCACCACTATAGACAGTGTCACCACCCAGAAACGGATCACCATGTACCCCAACCAGAAGCCTTGTCGGGATGTATGTCTACTGCTGAAGGCTCGCAACATCGCCTTCAGGTCAGGGGATACACAGGCCTACAGTACAGCCAGGGCTGAGCTGAAGAGGGGCATCAAAAAGGCCAAACACCACTACAAGGGGAGGATAGAAGAACACTTCTCAAACTCCAACCCCCAACGTATGTGGCAAGGACTCCAGATCATTACAGATTACAGGGCCATCAACCCCTCCCCCATCTCCTCTGATGTTTCCTTCCTCAATGAGCTCAACAATTTCTATGCTCGTTTTGAGAGAGGGAACCCAACAACTACAACTAAGGCAGATGTGTCTCCAGACCACCAACCACTGACTCTTTTACCCACCGATGTAGGAGCGGCGCTGAGCAGGATTAAAGTTCACAACGCTGCGGGTCCTGATGGCATCCCTGGACGTGTTCTTAGAGCATGTTCTGGGGAGCTGGCAGGAGTACTGACGGACATATTCAACCTGTCCTTGGCCTGTGCTGTGGTACCAACCTGCTTCAAAACCACCTCCATCGTCCCAATACCCAAAAACTCAAAACCATCAAGACTCAACGACTACCGTCCGGTAGCCCTCACCTGCATCATCGCAAAGTGTTTTGAGCAGCTGGTCCTAGAACTTCTCAAATCCTGTCTCCCCCACCCCCCCCCACCCCCGGACCCCCACCAATTTGCATACTGCCAGAACAGGAGCACAGAGGATGCAGTCTCCATAGCGCTGCACTCTGTTTTCTCACACTTGGATAACAAAAACACCTTTGCCCGGATGCTGTTCATAGATTTTAGTTCAGCATTCAACACAGTCATCCCCTCAAAACTCATCACAAAACTCACAGACTTGGGCATCAGTTCCCTCATGGGCAACTGGTTACTGGACTGTCTGACCAACTGACCCCAACATGTCTGGCTGGATAACCACTGCTCATCTACCACCACTAGTAACACCGGTGTACCACAAGGCTGTGTGATGAGTCCCTTCCTCTACTCCCTCTTCACCCATGACTGCAAACCTGTTGATGGTTCCAATACCATCATTAAGTTTGCAGATGACACCACAGTGATCGGCCTCATCAAAGACAACGATGAGACCGCTTATAGGGAGGAGGTGGTTCGTCTTGCTGAGTGGTGTGACACCAACAACCTGCTGCTCAACACTGAGAAGACTAAGGAGCTCATCGTGGACTTCAGGAGGAACGCTGGCCCACATCCACCCATCTACATCAAGGGGACGGTGGTGGAGCGTGTGAACAGCTTCAAGTTCCTGGGTGTCCACATCTCCGAGGATCTCACCTGGACGACCGGCTGTTCCAAACTGATCAAGAAAGCTCACCAGCTCCTTTTTTTTCTGAGGACTCTGAGGAAGAACCACCTGTCCTCAGACATCCTGGTGAATTTTTAATTGCTGCACCATTGAAAGTATCCTGACCAACTGCATCACAGTCTGGTACGGAAGCTGCTCTGCCTCAGACCGGAAGGCGCTGCAGAGGGTGGTGAAAGCCGCCCAACACATCACCGGAGCACCACTTCCTGCCATAAAGGACATCTACAGGAAGCGGTGTCTGAAAAGGGCTGGGAAAATCATAAAAGACTTCAGCCACCCAGCACAAAGACTCTTCACCCTCCTGCCCTCTGGGAGGCGCTACAGGAGCCTCCGGACTAAAACCACCAGGTACCGGAACAGCTTCTTCCCCACAGCTGTCACACTCCTGAACTCTGCCTCCTGACATCTGAATAACAACAACGGTCTGTATTCTCATACACACAACAACAACACATGGACTGTAACACCACCACCTGCACTTTCATCCGTTAGCCCACTACTGTACAAACTGTACACATAATCTACTATCTACTGTTCATAAGTACTCACATACTTATATATTTTTTCTTTTATATAGCTGTTGATATAGAAATTATTATTTTAATGCTTTTATGTCAATCTAGACCTATATTACACTTATTTAAACACACTTATACAACGTGTTATTCACATATTAGGGATTGTATTTTGTATTATGAGGTGTTGGGTCGCCTTTATGCCTGTTCAAACATATACTTTGTGTGTGTGTGTTGCTTATAATATTTAGACACTCTTTGATGGTTTGCAGAAGGGACGAGGAGTGCTCTTTAGGAATGCTTTAATAAGCATTAGGAGTGCTCTTGACCTGGAAGCTTTGGCCCGCTTTTACGGTCACAGGCGCTCCTTACTGGAAGGATGAGCCATCGCTTTTGATGATGGTTTAATTAGATCCGTTGTTCTGGTAACCATCAAACTTGCTTTGATCTGCTCTCACGCGATCCGGTCAGGGAAGAAGGTATATAAGAAATGTATCAAACAACAGAGAGTTGGAAGTCCGGTGTGGATCAGCACGCAGCTGATGCCATGCGCCATTTTGATGTGATTCTTCTTTACCTGGGTCGAAAACGACTTCCCGGCCAGTGTCACGGTGAGAAGTTATTTCATATCAATTTGTGTGTTAAGAGTGTACATGTTTTTTGCTTGGCTGTTTTCTGTGGCAGGATAATAAAGGACACTAATTACTCCTAGCAGTTGACAGCTTCTGTTTATTTTTCCCTATTTGTCTGAATAATCTGTGCCGACCGTTCAACGAGCCCTTTTGATAAAGAATTTCATAATACAGCTGTTTATACCCCTTCATATTATAACCTGTTCATTGTCTGTACACTCACAACCTGTATATATTTATACCTATAGCATATTCAAAGCAACTTACTGTATATTGTACTATATATATATCTACCAATTTATTTTTCTTGCTAAGCACTTCTGGATAGATGCAAACTGCATTTCGTTGCTTTGTACCTGTGACATGTGCAATGACAATAAAGTTGAATTCTATTCTATTCTATTCCAATAAATTTTTCGGGGGAAGCTTTTTTTACCGGTCTTATCGTGAACAACAGGATATGGCCCAGCCCTACTTAACACAAGCTGACTGTTGCGGTCTGACTGCTGATTGGGTCATTTTTATTTATTTTGTCTGCTGATGACCTCAGTGCTAAACAGGAAAAACAGAAGGAGCAGCATCAGGTCAAAAGACTCGGCGAGATGTCAAAAGCTAAGAATGCTGGGTACATTTTGAAATCACAGTGATAATCATGTTACTGTGGAAACTGCACTGATGAGAAATAACACACACAAAAAAAATGGACACGGATGCAGCCAACTGAAATTGATGCAACAATCTGTGGAAAGAAACTGAAGAAATTTGATTTTGGGGCCTATAAGTTTTGCTAAACTGGATTGTTGAAATTTCTGACAATAAAAAGCGTTTGTTTTGTCAGTCAGTGGATTACCAGGAGGACATCACTGTATTGTCAGTAGAATCATCAAAACCTGCTCTTTGCAGCAGTCTGAGGTAATGAAAAATGGACAAACCAGTCTGCTGTCTGCGAGGCTTCCTCTTCACTCGAGGCCCCACACCCTGACCTTCCTTCCAGCCCATCCTCCTCAGCAGCTCCACCCCAATGGACAATCTGAGAGATAAAACTAGCTTTACTCCAGTTAACAGAGGACAGTTAAAACATTCCCTCGGATGAAGGTAGCAGGCAGCTGTCACCTGGCAGGTGCAATCAGCTCCTCCAGCAGCGTGTCTCCGGGGATCAGCGCTGCCTGAGCACTGACGGCTTTCGCCTTCTCTGCAGCCTCGTCCCTGCGACTGGACGAGAACTCCTGACTGGTGGTGATCTCTTTGGGGGCAATGCCATGCTCGCTGAAATCCTAACAAGGACAAGTTCCACCCAAAGAACGTTTCTAATGTTAAACCACAACAAAGATCTCCTCTACAGTTTATTTACAACTTCAAACCCAAAAACTTTGAGAAAGTACAAATCTTTTTTTTTTCATTAGACAAAACATTTTTATTCTCACCTCTTCGTCCATAAAATCCTCTGGTCTGGCATGATGCTTCTCAGCCTTCTGTTGCCGTGACGACACAAAGGTTGATGGGGTCCAGCCTAAATTCACAATAAGACAATGAAGGATTAGTAACGTGTGGGTGGTGTAGTGAACTTAACCTGATGTCAAAACTAAGCCTAAGGTCAAAACCCTTGACCTTAAGAACCTTGTGGGACAGAAACAGTCATTTCATTGATTTGAATCCAGAAATACCGGTTCACCCATCCTGAGACTTTCTTTCTTGAAAATCAAGTGAAAGAACACTCTCTTTTTTATTATCATTACTATTTTACAAATGTTGATAATCAAAGTGTCTTAGTTCAAACCATTTTAGATGTTGCAGTGAACTAATCAATTTTATTAACTGTAAAACAGTAACAATGATTTTTTTTAGTTGCTTATGCAAAGTTAGAGTTCATGTTAAGTCTGTTACAGAGTAATCATGTATTTTCTGATTTCTGTCTTTGAATGAGCAAGTGTAAGTTTTGTCCAAGGTCGGAGTCGAAGCAGACATGTGTCTTGTTTTAAAATCCTCTCAGACGTA
>NC_056499.1:53895156-53905602 GCF_014905685.2 Nematolebias whitei | reverse complement strand
TCTGCCAGACTACTTAAGCTGCTGCCAGACTCTCCTCCAGTGCTGGGACATTACCTTAGAACGGTAACGTGACTTCCACGTCCTGCTTCAAACAAACCTTCCTAGGCCTCAACTACCAGTCAACGACCTCCAGCCTGCTCTTGCTCTCTCTGCTCCCACAACAAACAAACTCCTCAACAAAAAGGAACTCACCTTCTCATCCTGTGGCTGACTCTTCAGGAACCAGGAATTCACAGTGTGCTCCTCCAAAGATCCTGTTACAAGAAACTACCACCCAACTCCCCTTTTCCTGAGAAAATAAACACAGATTATTTTTGATAAACGCTGTACCTGTTTTCCTTTTTTGGTTCTGCCATCTGGGGTCAGATATGGATAAAACCGTAACACTTGTGTAGTGGACTAAGCCTACGTCGAAACCCAGTCTAAGGTCAAAACTCTTGACCTTTAGAACCTTGTGGGACAGAAGCTGTCATTTCATGTATTTGACTCCATAAATACAGGTTCACCCATCCTGAGACTTTCTTTCTTGAAGATTCAAGTGAAAAGAACACTCTCTTTTTATTATCATTACTATCTTACAAATGTTGATAATCAAAGTGTCTTAGTTCAAACCATTTTAGATGTTGCAGTGAACTAATCAATTTTATTAACTGAGTAATGATTTTATTCTCATGTTAAAAGCTGTGCAGAGTAATTATGCATTTTTCTGATTTCTGCTTTTGAATGAGCAAGTGTGTGCGTTTACAAGGTTACAGTCAAACGAAAAACAAGTTGTTATGTTAAAACTGTCATGTTTTAGAATCCTCTCAGACGTAAATAGAGATGTTTTGCACCTGTTTCTTAAGGCACGCCAAAACAGAACCCTCTCGGTCTGTGAGAACATTTCTGAGCTGTCTCATAACAATTCTCGCTGTCTCTAACCTCTTACGTCACAAAAACACACCCCTTCTGGTCGTTTCTGACCAATGAAAAATCCCAAAAAGTGAACCGGGAAAGAGTCTTTAAAATGTCAGTACTTCCTGGTCTACACAGACTCACAGGTATGCAGACGGACTCACAGAGACTCACAGAGACTCAGAGACTCACGGAGTTACAGAGTTGGAGAGTTGTCAGACTTCAAGAGTTCTGTGGGAGTTCTGTAAACTACACGAGAGCTAAAGTTCTGATGGAGTGCTGTTGGAGTTCCTGACATGACAACGAAGCTCTTCCGAGTTTCATGGGATTATAACATTTCCACTGAGGTGAGCTGTGGCGGACAGAATCTCGCCGCTACTCCGGACGAGTAACAGCATCCTACGGAGACGCTGAAAGGGTGCGTTAAACGGAATCTCGCCTGAGACATCTCCAGGTAAAAGAGTCGTTTTCACCACCTAAGTGTACTGTGAGGAAAAGCTGAAGAAAGCCCGGAGAGTGCCGTTCTGTTCAACACTCTACCTCAAACACCATCTTTCTCCCCTTTAAACTTCATCTTTCATCTTAAACTTTTCTATCAAGTAGAAATTCTCCCAGATATTTAGAAATGTCTGTGTAAAGTGCTTACCCACATTCATGTGGGTAAAAGATCATAGTTGTACAGTTATAAATGTCTGTTGGTGCAGCAACGGAGAAATCATGGCCGTATGATTTTTCCTGATTGATTGCTTTGTTGTTATTTTCATAATTTGCCAAATTAATGTAAATGTTTGATGTTAAATTTGATTCTGTAAATAAATGACCGCATTCATTTTGATGGGTCAAATTTAAATGACGTCTCACGTTTGCATTTCCTTAAATTCAATGCACGTTTTATTCAGTCCAGAAAAATGAGGAACTCGCGTTAAATGATGAATATATCCCAGCATCTGTTCATCTACACTTGAACTCATCCACTTGGGGCAGGACCTCCTCCCTGACCCGGAGAGGGCACTCTACCCTTTTCCGGCTCAAGACCATGGCCTCGGATTTGGAGGAACTGATCCTCATCCTGGCCGTGTCGCACTCGGCTGTGAACTGCTTTAGTGAAAGTTGTAGATCACGATCTGATGAAGCCAATAGGACCATATCATCTGCAAAAAGGAGAGACGCAATCCTAAGGCCACCAAAACGGATCCCCTCAACACCTTGGCTGCACCTAGAAATTCTGTCCATAAAAGTTATGAACGGAATTGTGACAAAGGGCAACCTTGGCGGAGTCCAACTCGCACCGGGAACAAGCCCGACTTACTGCCGGCAATGTGACCTAGGATCTGACACCGGTCATACAGGGACCTAACAGCTCATATCAAAGGGTCCAGTACCCCATACTCCCAGAGTACCTCCCACAGGGTTCCCTAAGGGACGCGGTTGAATGCCTTCTCCAAGTCCACAAAGCACATGTAGACCGGTTGGGCAAACTCCCACACACCCTCCAAGACCCTGCTGAAAGTGTAGAGCTGGTCCAGTGTTCCACGACCAGGAGGAAAACTGCACTGCTCCTCCTGAATCTAAGATTCGACTATCCGACGGACCCTCCTCTCCAGAACCCCCGAATAGACCTTTCCAAGAAGGCTTAAGAGCGTGATCCCCCTATAGTTGGAACACACTCTACGGTCCCCCTTTTTGAATAGGGGAACCACCACCCCGGTCTGCCAATCCAGGGGAACTTCCCCCAATGTCCACGCAATATTGCAGAGTCGCATAAGCCAACACAATCCTACAACATCCAGAGCCTTAAGGAACTCCAGGCGAATCTCATCCACCCCTGGGGCGCTGCCACCGAGGAGTTTTTTTAACCACCTCGGTGACCTCAGTACTAGAGATTGGAGGGCCCAACCCAAAGTCCCCAGGCTCTGCTTCTTCAGTGGAAGACGTGCCGGTGGGATTGAGGAGGTCTTCAAAGTATTCTGCCCACAGACCCACGACATCCCGAGTGGAGGTCAGCAGCATACCACCCCTACTATAAACAGTGTTGGTGGTGTACCGCTCCCCCCCCCCCCCCCCCGAGACGCCGGACGGTGGACCAGAATCGCCTCGAAGCTGTGCGGAAGTCATTCTCCATGGCCTCTCCGAACTCCTCCCATGCCCGAGTTTTTTGCCTCGGCGACTACCCAAGCCGCATGTCGCTTGGACTGCCGGTACCCATCAGCTGCTTCCGGGGTCCCACAGGCCAAAAAGACCCAATAGGACTCCTTCTTCAGCCTGACAGCATCCCTCACCGACGGTGTCCACCATTGGGTTCGAGGGTTACCGCTGCGACAGGCACCGACAACGTTGCGGCCGCAGCTCCGGTAAGCAGCCTCGACAATAGAGGCACGGAACAAGGCCCACTCGAACTCAATGTCCCCCACCTCCCCGGAACATGTTCGAAGTTCTCCCAGAGGTGGGAGTTAAAGCTCCGTCTCACAAGAGACTCTGATAGATGTTCCCAGCAAACTCTCACAATATGTTTGGGTCTGCCAGGTCTGACCGGCATCCTCCCCTACCCTCAGAGCCAACTCACCACCAGGTAGTGATCAGTGGACAGCTCCGCCCCGCTCTTCACCCGAGTGTCCAAGACATGTGGCCGCAGATCAGATGAGACGATGACAAAGTCAATCATCGAACCGCAGCCTAGGGTGTCCTGGTGCCAAGAGCACATATGGATACCCTTATGCTTGAACTTCGTTATGGACAACCCATGACGAGAACGAAAGTCCAACAACAGAACACCACTCGGGTTCAGATCAACCACACCCCTCCAGGTCTCACTGCCCACGTGAGCATTGAAGTCCCCTAGCAGGACATGGGAGTCCCCAGGAGGTGCACTTTCCAGTACCCCCTCTAAGGACTCCAAAAAGGGCGGATTATCTGAACTGCCGTTTGGTGCATAAGCACAAATGAGTCAGAACCCGTCCCCCCACACGTAAGCGGAGGGAGGCCACCCTCTCATTTACTGGGGTGAACCCCAACACACAGGCACCAAGTGGATGTGAATCATAAAAGGAGCTAATTTAAATAAAGGTATTTATAAAGTACAAAACAAACCAGTTTTACCAAAATCTCTTTTTAAAGCAGCAACAATTTTGACACATGGTCCTTGCCATGTGTCAACAGAAGGGATGCAGACTATAATACAGGAACATTTCACCACTTATGGAATAACGTCTTACTTACAAAAATTTTTGTAAAGCATATCCACTCTGTATAAACCATAACCCACAAGGAAACATCAGACCCAAAAGGGGCTCATTCCCAAAACCCGCCTATCCTTTTCAAACAATGCACATGGATTTTATTGAACTAACACAAAGCGGTCCATATAAATACTGTCTGGTAATGATTGATGCGTTCTCTAAATGGGTTGAAATCGTTCCATCTAAAAAAGCAGATGCACTAACAGTAGCAAAGGCTATATGCAAGCATATTATCCCAGTTCATGGAATACCAAAAACCCTATACAGTGATAATGGCCCACATTTCGTTAACAACATAATCGAAAATATGGCAGAACACCTAGACATAACATTAAAAAAAACACTGTGCATACCACCCTCAAAGTGCAGGGCTGGCAGAGAGAACAAATGGAACTGTTAAGAGCAGACTAAGAAAATGCATGCAAACCACAGGCAGGCCATGGCCAGAATGTTTAGATTTAGTCAAACTCTACATGAGAATCACACCTACTTCAGAAGGCCTAACACCCTTTGAAATAATTCATGGCAGACCATACAAACTGCCCCTTTTCTGCAGACCTAAAAAAAGCAGACGAAGAACAAACTTTAGCAGATTATATGATCAGGATCTTGAAGTTGAAAGATGTATCAAATGCAAATTTACTGCCATCTGATTCTCCTCTTTTACAGAACAGCCCACCCATCAAACCAGGCGACTGGGTCTACATCAAAGTGATCAAAAGGAAGAACTGGGCCAGCCCACATTGGGAGGGACCGTTCCAAGTACTGCTGACCACACTTACAGCAGGAGAGATAGCTGAAAGACCCAGCTGGATATATCTCAGCCACTGTAAGTTGCAGAAAGTGCTGCATCCCTAGAACATTGGAGCAGTAGACCACAAGATCCTCATTTCTAGACTGGAGCAGTGGGTGGCATCACAGGGTCAGCCCTTAAATGGTTTGGGTCCTACCTCTCTGACAGAACCTTCTGTGTCAATATCAAAGATTTTAGTTCGGCATCAACAGCGCTCCAGTGGGGGGTACCGCAGGGGTCCATCCTCGGTCCCCTTCTCTTTTCTTTATACCTGCTGCCACTAGGTGCTATTTTCCGCAAACACAACATACCCTTTCATTTCTACGCCGATGATTGCCAAATTTACTCCCCCCTGAGGCACAGAGGCACATGCTCTATTCAGCCTCTTCTTGACTGCCTGGCTGACATCCGGGACTGGATGGCTTTAAACTTCTTAAGCTTCAATGAGAAGAAGTCTGAAGTCATGCTGTTCCATCCCAGTGGCTCACTCATGAACTAAGACATTGACCTTTTCTCTCTAGCCCCGCTAAAGAAACAAAAGGTCACTAATCTGTGGGTGATAATGGACCCGTCCTTAAAACTCAACAGTCACGTAAACATGATGGTCAAATCCTGTTTTTTTCAGCTGAGACGGCTGTCTAAACTGAAGCCTATACTCTCCAAAAAGAACCTTGAGACAGTGATCCACGCCTTCATAACATCTAGGCTTGATTATTGCAATTCACTTCTGTTTGGAATCAGTCAGTCCTCCATTGCACGTCTACAACTGGTCCAAAATGCTGCAGCCCGATTTTTAACTGGTACAGGCTATAGAGAGCACATCACGCCAGTTTTGGCCTCCCTGCACTGGCTACCCATTCACCTTCGGATCCAATTCAAAATTCTCATGTATGTTTTTAAATCACTGAACAGTTCCGCCCCATCCTATCTCACTGATCTTCTGCAGCCATATATCCCACCGCGCTCTCTGAGGTCAGCAGACCAGATGCTTCTCTCAGTCCCAGAAACCCGTCGTAAGCTCAGAGGTGACAGGGCTTTCTCTGTTGCAGGTCCACGACTGTGGAATGAGTTGCCACTGAGTATCCGGCAGGCTCCCACACTCTCAGTCTTTAAGTCGCGCTTGAAGACCCACTTCTATTCTCTTGTCTTTAACACAGTGTGATTTGTTTTGGTCCTGTCTGTACTCTACACTGTTGGCCATTTTAGTTAGCTTCTGCTGCTATTTGTATCTGTATTTTTATTTTATGTTTTCCTGTCTGCTGTGCATGTTTGTTTTCTTTTGTACAGCACTTTGGTTGGCCTTGTTGCTGTTTTAAGTGCTCTATAAATAAATTGGTATGGTATGGGCGGAGAAGCTCTCCAAAGAGGTAAAAGAGAGATGACACATCCACACGACTACAGAACCAATTTGTGGTGGCAGCTGATAAACAAAACCACACACAAAGGGAACGAAGTCAACTGCTATGTATGTGCCCACCTACCCTACGCCACCCACAACTCAGGCCTGAGACCAGGAAACATCACAACAGAACACCACTGGTTGCAGCGCCACCGTGCCAGGAGACAGACAGAGTCTCCAGAACTTTGGCTGACTGGTACTTCATGTGTGGCCACAGAGCCTACACTGCACTATCACCACACTTGGGGGGGGGGGGGGGGGGCTTTGTGCTTTGGTTCCCCTATCTAGCCCCTGATGCTCCACAGAAAAGGCTCTAAACCACTGACCAGGAAGAAACGTTCACCGATGCCCGAGGTGCACCAATGGGGAGGCCTCACCACCAGCACCGGCGTCCCATGGGAATACAGGATTTGGAATGGAGGTGAAAATTTATTTCAAGGCCTATTCCCATGGGTAGGAGTTGGAGAAATTCGACAACATGTCGAGATCAACCGTTATGCTCTCCTCCGCCTCATCAACGACACCTACAGACTGGCAAATGGAACAACAAAGGAATTGACTGCAATGAGAGACATGATCATCCAGAACCGCGTCATCTTGGACCTGCTCATCGCCACACAAGGAGGGGTATGTAAGATTATAGGAACCACATGCTGCACCTACATCCCAGATGAAATTGGAACTGGTGGAGACATCCATGATGCTCTAAACGACCTAGACCAACTGAAACGGTATGTGGACAGTGCAACATCAGGAGTACAACCCTTTGACCTTCTTTCATGGCTCATCTCAGGACCGTGGTGGCATTTGTTGTTGAAAATCTGCACACCTATTCTGACTGTCCTATTCCTCTTCTGTGTGTTCACATCCTGCATTTCGCCCTGTGTGAAAAACATGATGATGAAGACTTTCACTGCCACAGTGATAAACTTGCAAATAACCAGAATGTCCACTGACACTGATGATTATGTCCCACTTCAGCAGGTTGACACATACAACTATGGTCAGTTGTAACAGTACTATGATATAGTTGCTTAGAAAATAAAGCATAAAGTGTATTTGCTTGTGATTCCTGTACCCAAAATGTGATGAACAAAATGTATTGTGATGATGTCTGCTCTTGCACTCACTATGCTATGTGTAAACATGATAACCCACCAAGTTTGAATAAATGAGTGATTAAAATAATAAAATTAGATTACCTTAAATTTCAGCTAATAAAAATAATAATAATAATAATAATTTAAAAAAATTTCCTGGTTTTGATTTTTAAAGTTTGATTTTATGCCTTGTTTTATATAACCAACATTGAAAGTTTTTATTTTTTTTATTTTATGTTTTATCGCTAGCATTGAAGCTTGGCTTATGACAAAGATTGATAAACAGGAGGGAAAATGATAGGGTTTTCGTATCTTGAACGTTATTAATCTTTGTCTAATAATGTCTGTTTGACCGTAAAGCTGTGAACTTGCAAAGTTAAACCAAACTGACAGGAACTGATAAAAGTTCACCCACGTAGCAGTTTCTGAGAACTGTTTTTTATTTTGTAAAACCAGAGATGTCGGGGTTTATACATATCAACTCATATTTGATCAATCTCACATCATCAATCTGTCACTGTCACTGTTTTTCTTAACTGTAAAGAAGCAGAATTTAATTGATACAATGGTATCAGGAATTCATCACGCACACCCATGTAAGCGTTTAATCAAAATGTTCTAGACCGCCGTGCCATCGTTGTGTAACCTAAACTGCCTGTATTATCAAGATGTCCCAGTTTTCACTTATTTCTGTGTGACAATAAAAGACGAGCAAATGCAGAAATCCTTCGGAGTTCTCAGCTCGCAGCCTTAACACAGTTGTGACTGTAGCTCCCCTTTTGCAAAAGATTGATTATGAACTTACACTGTGTGTCTGTTTGGTTCTTTTAAGGTAGGAATTACCTATCAACGATCATTCAGGATTTTTTTCAGCCACATTTCTTCCTCGAAGATGATGGGTCCCCACTATCCTTCTAGTTTTTAATAATGTGTTGGACGGTTCTTAACCCAATTTTAGTAGGTTCTGCAATCTCTTTAGATGTTTTCTCTGCTTGATGCCAATGATTTGACCCTTCTCAAACAGACTGACATCTTTTCCACGACCACACGATGCGTCTTTCCACATGGTTGTTTAAGAAATGAGAAGCAACTCGTTGCACCAGTTGGGGGTAAATGGTAAATGGACTTTACTTATATAGCGCCTTTCTATCTTATTTTTAGATACTCAAAGCACTTTACACTACAATCTGTGTCCTCATTTACCCATTCATACAACACTACTAGATCTCTACAAAGCTAATTGAACAAATCATTCTAAAGAGACTAGTCAGTGCTTTAGATCACATTCATACACTGATAGGACACACATCAGAGGCTATGAGGAGTTCAGTGTCTTGCCCAGGGACACTTCAGACTGCTGGTGGATTCGAACCCCCAACTTTCACATTGGAGGACGACTGTTCTAAACACTCAGCCACAGCTGCCCCCAGTAGTTTATATAGGAGGTTTAAATAACTTGTTGCCAGCTGAAAGATAATCGCCCATGCATTATTTTGTCAATATTAGGTTCATATGTATTTGCTTAGGCCCTATTTACATGGACACGATGGGGGGAAACATAGTTTTTTTCATATGTTAATTAGAGGAAAAGATCTGCGTTGACACGGACGGATTTTGTGTTCACATGCATCCAAAGAAATCCCCACCCCCCCAGCCCTCCTGAATCCGCTGTAGTCACCATGCCAGGTCATTAGATGGCGCTGTGAATTTTGTACCTTCACCTAATGCGCATGCGGCACGCGCCTTTTCTGTGAGCTAAAAAGCTCAGCTAACAACAATTTAACAAGTAAAAGCTGGATTTTAGCTGGACTGTGGATAAGAGTCAACAGATTTGACGCCAAGGGGACCGCTTCATCTAACAGCTCCACACCGGTCACCGAGTGGACCAGAACTGAATCGACGATGTCGGACTTTACTCCATGATAATCAGTAGCTGTTTTACAGCAGGTAAATCAATGTTCTTAATAATGTTAGTTTGTGTTTACTTCGGTTACAAAACAACCAACTGAGTTTTTATTTTTTCCTGAAAGAAGAAGAAGAAGCTGTCTCCCACCAGGCGGACCGGTTCTGAATGAGGCTCGGCCCAGGTGCAGTGCAAGAGGACGTCGAAGAGAGAGAGAGATGTTGGATGAACTATTTATTTAAAATTCCCCTCAGTTGTTTTATTCAATCCATTCAATGTTTTAAGCTGCATTAATCAAAGGAGTGACAGCCTGAACGAGCCAGATGAACAACGTGGGACTTCCATACCGGATGAAAACAAGAGTCCAGTTGTTCATTAATGTAGTTTACAGTTAACTTGTTTTAATAGTGTGTTCAGTTTAATTATCAGTGTTTGTGTGACATACAGTTTGTGGCGTTGAATAAATAAATAAAAATTTAACCTGATGGCTTCATTTTCAACTTTCGTGTTCACGCTATATGTTTAGCATCATTTTAAATTTGAATTACATAATGTCCAGATAGCTTCATTTAGCTCAGAGAGCTTCATTATATCTCTCAAACTAACATAAATACTGTTTATTATTATTAACCTGTTATTATTTAGCACATGTTATAGTGCAGCGTGACGTGTGCGAGTGCCATGTTCTATAAACAGCAATATTAGAACTGGATCAGACTGTGTCTCTTCCAACACAGATGTCAATCACAGCACCTAGAATCTGACGTAGATTAACTATGAGATTAAAAATATATTCCATCAGTCGTAGTTCTGAAAGCAGTGTATCCGCCGCCATGTTGATAGAAATATAGCGTCTGTCCGCGCGTGCGTGTACGCATGTGGTTTAACACAAAGCCTCAGTGGGAGATGTTTACATTATCAGCGGGGGGTTAGCGAAAAACCTCCACTCTGGAAGGGGGATTCAGAAACCTCCGGATTCAAAGAGGGGGGCCACTGGTGTCGTGTATATAATTAGCAGAACCGCAGAGAGAAAGCAGCTGCGGATGCACTCAAAATGCGCGCCATGTAAACGGCCCCTTAGTTAAATCCAGGTGGCGACTTTTTTTTGGTCAGGCAGTGTG
>NC_056499.1:53885327-53891885 GCF_014905685.2 Nematolebias whitei | reverse complement strand
AAAAAATTAGCATATTGTGATAAAGGTCATTATTTTCCATAATGTAATGATAAAAATGAAACTTTCATATATTTCAGATTCATTGCACACCAACTGAAATATTTCAGGTCTTTAATTGTTTTAATACTGATGATTATGGCATACAGCTCATGAAAACCCAAAATGCTTGTCCCAAAAAATTAGCATATTTCATCCCACCAATGAAAGACAAGTGTTTTTAATACAAAAAACGCCAACCTTCAAATAATCATGTTCAGTTATGCACTCAATACTTGGTCGGGAATCCTTTTGCATGAATGACTGCTTCAATGCGGCGTGGCATGGAGGCAATCAGCCTGTGGCACTGCTGAGGTGTTATGGAGGCCCAGGATGCTTCGATAGAGGCCTTAAGCTCATCCAGAGTGTTGGGTCTTGTGTCTCTCAACTTTCTCTTCACAATATCCCACAGGTTCTCTATGGGGTTCAGGTCAGGAGAGTTGGCAGGCCAATTGAGCACAGTAATACCATGGTCAGTAAACCATTTACCAGTGGTTTTGGCACTGTGCCAGATCGTGCTGAAAAATGAAATCTTCATCTCCATAAAGCTTTTCAGCAGATGGAAGCATGAAGTGCTCCAAAATCTCCTGATAGCTAGCTGCATTGACCCTGCCCTTGATAAAACACAGTGGACCAACACCAGCAGATGACATGACACCCCAGTGACTGTGGAAACTTGACACTGGACCTCAAGCAATGTGAATTCTGTGTCTCCTCTCTTCCTCCAGACTCTGGGACCTTGATTTCCAAAGCAAATGCAAAATTTACTGTAATCAGAGAACATAACTTTGGACCACTCAGCAGCAGTCCCAGGCGAGATGCTTCTGACGCAGTCTCTTGTTCAAAAGTGGCTTGACCTGGGGAATGTGGCACCTGTAGGCCATTTCCTGCACACGCCTGTGCACGGTGGCTCTGGATGTTTCTACTCCAGACTCAGTCCACTGCTTCCGCAGGTCCCCCAAGCTCTGGAATTGGCCCTTCTCCACAATCCTCCTCAGGGTCCGGTCACCTCTTCTCGTTGTGCAGCGTTTTCTGCCACACTTTTCCCTTCCCAAAGACTTCCCACTGAGGTGCCTTGATACAGCACTCTGGGAACAGCCTATTCGTTCAGCAATTTCTTTCTGTGTCTTACCCTCTTGCTTGAGGGTGTCAGTGATGGCCTTCTGGACAGCAGTCAGGTCGGCAGTCTTACCCATGATTGTGGTTTTGAGTAATGAACAAGACTGTGAGTTTTTAAAAGCCTCGGGAATCTTTTGCAGGTGTTTAGAGTTACGTCGTTGATTCAGATGGTTAGGTTAATAGCTTGTTTAGAGAACCTTTTTATGATATGCTAATTTTTTGGGACAGGCATTTTGGGTTTTCATGAGCTGTATGCCATAATCATCAGTATTAAAACAATTAAAGACCTGAAATATTTCAGTTGGTGTGCAATGAATCTGAACTATATGAAAGTTTCATTTTTATCATTACATTATCACAATATGCTAATTTTTTGAGAAGGACCTGTATATACATATATATATACATATATATATATTTCTTTTTTTTAGTCCAACAGACTCTCTCTGGTCTTGATGGCCAAACCTGGTTTAAATGATGACTGAACAGAAAACAAGGAAAATGTGGCTTTATCTGAGATAATGTTTGTAATGTTGAAAAATACTTTGATCATTGCAAGATTTTCTAAAATGGTAAATGGATTGTACTTATATAGCACCTTTCTATCTAATGAAGATAGTCAAAGCTCATTACAACAGTCTGTGCCCTCATTTACCTCCACCCACACATTCATACAGTATTCTACTACATCTCTACAAAGATAATCTGAATCAGTAGACTAATCACAGCTTTAGATCACATTTATACATCGATGGGACACATATCAGACATTTGGAAGCACGCCAGCTCAGTGGTTAGCACAGTTGCCTCACAGCAAAAAGGTCCTGGTTTCAATCCCCTGTTGGATCTGGGGTCTTTCTGTGTGGAGTTTGCATGTTCTTCTCATGCTTCTGTGGGTTTTCTCCAGGTGCTCCGGTTTCCTCCCACAGACCAAAAACATGCATGCTAGTCTGTCTTCAGGCGCAGGCCTCCCTTGCAAAAGAGATCTGTGATCTCAATGGGATTTGCCTGGTTAAATAAAGGATAATAAATAATAAAATAAATAAATCAGAGGCAATGAGGGGTTCAGTGTCTTGCCCAGGGACACTTCAACATTTGACTGCTGGTGGACTCAAACCCCCAACTCTACCACTGGAGGATGACTGCTCTAACCACTCAGACACTGCTGCCTTAAATTGTGCAGCCCTGGTGCGGATTACAAGCAAACAGAGTGGACGGGTTTATTAATTAAGACATGCAGTTTGTAAAAGACGCCTAATGGATGCAGACAGACCAGGCTGAAACTACTCAACCTAATGAAATATAAATAATAATATAAATTCAAGGAAACATCTGTTTGAGGAAAATATAAAGCTTATGCTGTCAAAGTTGTCTCCTGAGTAGACTTAAATATTTATACTCAGTAATGAGAATTTGCAGTGTACCTGAGTATTATACTCTGAATCACAACTGCTTCATACTAAGTGGTGTCACTCCGACTGAAAATAAAATATGACAAATGTCTGAAATTTTATAGCACTAAACTTAGTTTATTTACAATAATCTGTTAATTGTTGGAAAATGAGGTGTGTGTATGGGAGAATATTTAGAGTATGAAATACATTTAGGTTTAGATATATTAAATCCAAGATTCCCAGTATTTGGAACACACATCTCAGAAGCTTTATGTCAATCTATAAAAATGCTAAATAAAATGTTAATAAATTAACTTTTGTCTCTGACATATTGGTCACTCTGCTAAAATAATGTGTAAAATCTAAATTGTGCATTTTGTGCTTCAGCCACAAGTTTTGTTCAAATCCAAGAGCTTTCAGGCGCTTCGCTTTGCTCCTCAGCAGGAGGCAAACACAGCCCCTACACCCCCGGACACTTTATGTTTGGTCTTCCTATATTTACAATCCTGTACTTGAAACCATCTGTAAGTTCATGACAAATTAAAGGTCCATCCTGTATGAAGTTTGCAGGAGGTGATGTGACAACTCCAACCTTCTTTGGAGCCGACAGTGTTGAAGTAACCAGCTGAGAAGCCTCCGGTGAAGGCTCCATGGAACCGCTGGTACCGTCCCTTCTCATCCTTCACCGTCTGTTCGTGCAGCGGGACCGGCTTCCTGGGGGGCTCATCTGCAGACACAAGCACATGACAAAACTAAACCCAACCTGGAGGAAGGTCTCAGACCCACCACTGATCCACCAGATTGATCCACGATCTGACACAAACATAATTTACTCATTTAATGGCAGAAAACTGACTTTAACAGATGCTTACAGAATACTTGGGGAAATGTTTTCTGTAAATAAGACTTTCGTCAATTTTCAGCTAAGCTGAATACCAAAGCAATCTAGCCTGTTTGCTGGACTGGATATAAATAAAATTATTAAAACTCTCCTGAAGCAAAGCATTTTTTGGTCCAAGTATAAACAAACACTTGACTTCTGCACTGCTGCGCAATCCTGCAGCATGAGAAATGACGGTAAATCATTTATTTGTAGCAGCTAGCAGCTAGCTCGTTCATCTCCTGCTGAGTCCTCGTGGCTCCGTTAAATCACCGGTGAACCGTCAGAAGCTTTCGCCGAGAAAGTGAAACATTGGCGGTCATGATAAAATTAACTTTACCTTCCTCCAAGGGCTCCAATGGCGTTCCAAAAGTTACAAAATCCTCGTCGTTGTCGCTGTCAGACACCATGTTTACATTAAAACTACGGTAAATGCGGAAGGACAAACCTTATTGAGATGCGCGCGAAGCCTTAAGCAGTGCCACCTAGCGGTATAAATGATAACAACATCAAAGTTTAATTTATAAATGGCTTATACCAGATGTTGCTGAAGAAGATTCTCAGTCATCCATCTGGATATATCAGATGTTCACAACTGTATAAAAAGACAGAACCATTTTTCTCATGTTATGACATTAAATCAGACCAAGCATTTCCTGTTTTAAGTCAGATAGGATTCACACACACAAAAAAAGCTAAATTCCTGGATGATGAAAGGCAAAACATTTCAGAAAATTTGGATTACTTTCTTGAAAGCCACATGTTTACATATATTTTCTGAATATTTGGAAGTTAGTTTGGTAGTTGAGTTTAAAGGTTTAAAAGTCAGACCAACACCTGATGTTGTTATCCTGTCAACCTGTTGTTATGGCCTAGCTCGATGACCCTAACAAAAAAGGGGAAGCTTTAGGAGGAATCAAAAAGTAAGAAAAACACAACATAATAAAAAAAGAGACAAATGAGGGAGCTCCACTCCCTGGAAGACATGCATTCTTAAATGAACTCCACCAAAGACTTTGGCCAGCTCTCTCCAGTACTCAATTACGTGGAACCTTCAGGCATGGAAGAACAGAAAAAAACCTCCAGCAGGCTCAGGACAAGCAGCCATCTGCTTCGACCAGCTGGGTTTGAGATGACATGAAGTAGAAACAAACAAACATAGAACGGCATGTCCAAGTGTACTTTCTTTTGAAGGAAAGACAAAAACCACATGTTAAGATAAAAATAATTAAGTTTTAAGTTCAAGTAGGTTTATTGTCATTACCATCGCATGTGGTACATGAGGTGGAACGAATGTACACAGGGTCCCATTTACATCCAACAATAGTATAAAGTGCAAAACAAAAACAGTATATAAGTATCTAAGATATACACCAAGATATAAGCTAAACACTAATAATGCAAAACAATACAGTGTCACAACAGCAGCCCGAACATGAGCCTGTGGTGAGCGGATGGGTATGACTGAATACAGCAGCATGAAATAATCAGCAGTATGAGATCAGCAGCATGGATAATCAGCACCACAGATAAGTCACATATCACCAATAAAAGTGGCATTACAATGATTTTTTTCTTCACAGTGATTATTCTGGTTAGAGATTCACGAGTCTAACAGCCTCTGGACATGCCGTTCTATATTTGTTTGTTTCTACTTCATGTCATCTCAAACCCAGCTGGTCGAAGCAGATGGCTGCTTGTCCTGAGCCTGCTGGAGTTTTTTTTCTGTTCTTCCATGCCTGAAGGTTCCACGTAATTGAGTACTGGAGAGAGCTGGCCAAAGTCTTTGGTGGAGTTCATTTAAGAATGCATGTCTTCCATGGAGTGGAGCTCCCTCATTAGAAGCTGTTCCTCAGTATAGTGGTTCTACACTTAATGCTCCTAAACTTCTTGTCTGAGGGGAGCGCGGGGCAAAAAATGTGTGTGCTGGGTGTGTGGGGTCCTTCATGATGCAGGTGGCCCTCTTCCTGCATCTGGAGGTGTAGATGTCTGTGACGGTGGGGAGACTGACTCCAACAGTCTTCTGTACCACCTTCACCACTCTCTGCAAAGTTTTTCTTTCTGCAGCTGTGCAGCCTCCATGCCACACGTTGATGCTGGAGCACAGGATGCTCTCCACTGCACACCTGTAGAAGGAGGTGAGGACTGAGCTTCCCAAACCAGCTCGTCTCAGCCGCCTGAGGAAGTAAAGTCTCTGATGAGCTTTCTTGATCAGGCTGGTGGTGTTGTTGCTCCAGCTGAAGTTCTTACTCACGTGCACACTCAAGTACTTGTAACCGGAGACCACTTCCACCGCATATCCTCCTATGATTTTAGTTCTGCAGCGACAGAGCTTAAATGGGGGGTTCCGCAGGGGTCCATCCTGGGTCCCATCCTATTCTCTCTATACCTGCTGCCACTTGGTGCTATTTTTCGGAAACACAACATACCGTTTCACTTCTACGCTGACGACTGTCAAATTTACTTCCCCCTAAAACACAATGGTACATGCTCTATTCAACCTCTGCTTGACTGCCTGGCTGACATCAGGGACTGGATGGCTTTAAACTTCTTAAGTTTCAAATCTCCGCCCATAAAAATCCAAAGTCATCACGCATTTTTATTTTGATTATTTATTAAAAAGACAATGAGAAGAGACATTCTGTGGAGTGGATGTTCCAGCCGCAGCAGGTGCACCAGCTCGCGCACACGCTCCTGCCCAGCAGAGATGCGGACCGCATGTCCTGCGGGGGATAAGAGCATGCACAACTGCTGTTATGTCAGAACTCCTGCATACATTTCAGAGATAATTTTAAAAAATCTTACAGTAAAAAAACAAACAAAAAAAACCAACAAAACAAATGAAATGTTTGATGTGTATTATTCACATTACATCACATTTCAAAACAACGACACTAATTAGTCAAAATAACAGCGATCAAAATGTTGAAAAGACAGTCCAATTTATTATCTAAAATAAATGGATGGATGGATTTTCCTTAGCTGGACAACTGAGAATTGAAACACATGACAGTGGTAATCGAGATTGGAGCAGAACAATGTGCAGAACTGAGTTCAGCTGAGAAGAGTTTGGGTCAGATTTTGTGTGTGTGTGTGTGTGTGTGTGTGTGTGTGTGTGTGTGTGTGTGT